>NC_056665.1:145644077-145954865 GCF_018350195.1 Panthera tigris
CGCGCACCGCACCGGCCCGGAGACCCACTCGAGGCCCACCGGGGGAGCCTCAGCGGGGGAGGAGCAGGAGCGGGCCGGCCGGGGGTCAGCGACAGTCTGGTGCTCCGGTGGGGGGGGGGGGGGGGCGAGGCAGAAAACCAGAGCAAATGGTGGAAAGGCACAGGCTGAGCTGTGTAGCTGCAAAGAGACGTATCCTGTCAGCAAGGGGAGGGTGGACCGTGGGGGCTGTGGGGGAGAGACGGGCAAAGGTGTCCTTACAGTCAGGACAGGGAGGGTCCCCAGGGGACAGAGATCAGGTGTTCACTGCTGAAGCTCCCTCGGGCCAGGGGACAGGGTGACAGGAAGGCAGGAGGGGCTGGCCGGCCTCCGAGAGGGCATCGGCACCACCCGAGGCGGGCGGGAGGCGGCCCTGCAGGATGGAGTGATGTAATGACAATGACGGTGACCAGCCGGGTGATAGCCCCTCCCCCAGCCCGGTGTCTGTCTCAGGCCGTCTCTCGCACATCCTGTGGTCCTGCTGTTTTGTCACTGGCCTCCACCGTCCTGCCCCCCAGGCCTGGGCAGCACACCCCCAAAGGGCTCCCGGGGCTCCAGGCAGCCATCAGTGAACGAAGGAGGTGGTGCAGGGCCTGCTGGGGGATGGTCAGGGGGCGCGAGGGGCCCAGACTCCTGCCAGCTGGACACTGCTAGACAAGGTGGGCTCCCATCCCAGGGGCCAGAGCCAACGACAGCATTCCACTCGGCCCTGCCTGCTCCCCAAGGGGCCTCTGCCAATGGGGCTGGCCCTAGGGCCCTGGGGCCCCGCCCCGAGGCGGCCTGTCACCAGCGGGCTTAGCCTAGCCACCCTCGGTCACTGGGTCGGCCCTAAGGCCCTGGAGAGCTGCAGGCCCCACTTTTGGGGCTCTATCCAGGCCCTGAAGACACCAGAGACACAGAATGTGCCGCTAGGACTACCGGAGAGGGAGGACTTCCTGGAAGAGGTGACAGTGCACCAGGCCCCACCGAAGTGAGCAAAGGGTGTTCCAGGCAGAGGCCCCCACGCTGGTGCGAGAGGAGCGGGGCACATTGGTTTCAGCTCGGCTGGAGGCAGAGGAGTCCCAGAGGAGTGGTGGGGCCTTTGTTTCCAAGGCGGCGGGAGGGTGGACACCCTGCGGTGTACAGGTCGGGCTGCCTGGGAGGCCGTTGAGAGGCACCACCCCCAGGAGGCAAGCCTGGGCCTGCCTGCCATCTGGCCACCCTGGGGCCAGCCACCCACCCGGGACGGGCTCCAGAGGAGGCCTGCCGTGCCTCCGGCCTCCCTCAGGATACGGGCCATCTTGTGCGAGTCTTGGGCACTCTCTCAGCTCAAGATCAAAATGTCTGTCAGACCCTCAGGTCCAGCCAAGGCAGGGTGCCAGGGGCAGTCCAGGAGAGCCGGTGAGGCCCAGCCAGCCCCTCCACAGGGCCCCCGGACCAGCCGGTTGGGTCCTAGGCCTGGTTAATCTTCCAGGGGCCCTGGGAGGGAGAGACAGGACTTCAGAGCCACAGACATGACCTGCCTCTGGCCTGTCTGGCCAGCACGTCTCCCCTGACCAGGGGTAGCTAATGACAGAGGGCTGCAGATGTCCCTCAGTGGCACGCACAGCCCAGCCCGATGTCCCCTGGAGGCGTGCTGCGTTGGTTCCCAGGCCTGTGCCCATCACGGCCTCCTCTGCTCTGGTCACCAGCGCCCATTAATGGGAACACACGGACAGGCTACCACACTTCACAGGCACTGGGAGAGGGGCGCCTGGCTGGCTCAGTCTGCAGAGTGTGCGACCCTTGATCTTGGGGTTGTGAGTTCGAGCCCCATGCTGGGTGTAGAGATTACTTAAGAATAAAATCTTAAGAGTCCCTGGGTAGCTCAGTCGGTTAAGCATCTGACTCTTGACCTCAGCTCAGGTCAGGATCTCAGGGGTGTGGGTTCCAGCCCCGCGCTGGGCTCTGCACTTAAAATAAAAACAAAAACAAAACTGGGAGAGAACTGCAGCCATAGGCCCTAGAGCAGTTACGCGCCTGGCCCACCCTGTGCCTACCCACTGCCTCCCGGAGCCTCAGCCCCTGGGGGGCTGCGCAGCCACAGTCAGGCATCCCCGGCCAAAGTCAGTGCCAGGGAGAAGGGCAGCCACCTCCAGGCCCCTGCCTGTCACCTGACCCCCTGCGGCTGTCCCAGGCCAGCACTGCCAACTTGGGCCCATCCTAAGAATGGAGCCAAAGGACTACATGGGCAGGGCAAGCGAGGGGCGCGGGGGCCTCCCTCAGGCTGGAGGCTGCTGAGCGAAGGGCCGCGGAGAGGACAGGTAGCCGCAAGCCCAGAGGCAGCCGGGGAGAGGAGCATGGAACATCCGGCCCAGCTGTCCCGACTGGGAGGCGGGCGGGCGCCGGTGGACCCGAACCACAGAGCTGGTTCTCACTCGCCCCACAAATACTTCTCCCGAACCTGCTATGTGCGTGGCGCCCAGGAAGTCGGCTGGTCCCGCTCTTCCTGTGACAGGTGGGAGGGCGGGGTGGGGGAAGGATGCCCGAGGGGCAGCCCGCCTGCCGGCTGAGCAGGTGGAGACTCTGAGGTGCCCTCGGAAGCAAGCCCACGTGCAGAGCGCTGGGGCCCTGCCAAGCCTCCTTGGAGGGATGAGTGGTCCCCCGGCGGCGTCCCGACCCGGGCGCTCACCCCGGCTGGGAACCCGGCTCGAACCGGAGCCGCACTCAGAGCCGGGGAGCTCGGCCAGGCGCGAGGGGCGGGGCGCCGGTGGGGGCGGGACCTATGGCGGGGGCGGAACCCGGCGGGGGCGGGGCTTCGGCGGGGCCGGGGGTGGGGGCCCACGGTGAGCGGGGCCGCGGAAGGCGCACGCGCGGGCGGGCTCACCTGGCGGTAGTGCAGCGTGAGAGGCCGCAGGTAGGGCGAGGCTGCGCAGCGGCCCACGGCCGCGCCCTCGATGCGCTCCATGGCGGCGCGCCGGGCAGCCGGGTCCGGGCGGCCACGGGCAGAGTGCGCACGGGCCTCGGGCGCGCGGCGCGTGACCCGGCTTTGAGCATGCCCAGTGCGCGCGGGGCGGGGCGGACGGGCGCCGAGCGGGGGCGGGACGGGGCGGACCGCGGGCGGCCCCTGCCAGGGGGTGGGGGGGGGGGGCCGCGCAGGTGAGGCGCTCCCACTTCCGCGCGCTGCGGGAGCCGAGCCGGGAGGGCCAGCCCGGTGGACCCCGGCTGCGGCGCAGGGCTGGCGGGCGGGGCTGGAGGGGACCCGCCGGACCCGGGACTTCGCAACTTGAGCTGCGGCGGGAGGAGCCGAGCGGCTGTCCCAGCCCACATGGGTTGACCAAGGCCCGGAGATTAGGTGGGGGTCAGGCCCCGGCCGGGGAGAGGCTGGGCCCTGAAGAGAACGGTCAGGGGTCGGGGCTGCCTGGTGGCGCCTGCGAGAGGAGGAAGGAAGGGGTCGGTCGGCGGCTGCGCGCGGGGTCCGTGCGCGGGCGACGGTGGGGGACAGTGTAGTCACCTCCAGGGTGCCTGTTGGCCGGGAAGACAGAAGCTCTGGAAGGAGGGCGCGGCAAAAGAGCCCGGGAAGGGGGCGGGACCAGGGCCGTCGCAGAGCTCAGCCCTCCCCTGGGGGGCAGGGAGCTGACCTGGGAGGCACTGCCCACCTGCCGGACTTGGGAGGAGCTGACACTCCCTGTCTGTGGAGCTGTCCGGGCCTCCCCTCTGGAGCCTGCTGCTACCCCTACCTTCTTGGGAAGTCCCACCGTGCTGACACCCCCTCTAGCTGTGGAAAGGCCCCAACAGCTGGACTCCTGCCTTGGGTGTGGATCTGCGGACCCTTTCCAAATTCACCCACTGCCTCCCCGGGACCACTAAGGTCCGTGGGGTAGGGGAGCCGAGTCCTGCTCTCTGAACTACGGCCCCAGGGCTAATAGCCCAGGCAGGTCTGGCCATGTGGCCCCGAAGCTGACTCCCATGTCTCTTTGTCCATTGCTGCGTAGGTGCAACAAGGCACCCCAGCGTTTCGTGGCTCAAAGCAAGCACCCATTTGTTGCTAGCTCAGTCCATGGATGGCCCCCGCCCAGATGGGCAGTTCTCCCCTCGGGTTTCTCTGCGGTTGTGGTCAGGAGCAGCAGGGCTCCGTGGGCTTACGTGACCCGGATGGCCTCTTTGCCGTGTGTCTGGCCCCTCCCATGGGCTGGCTGGCCTTCTCCCGGTGTGTGACCTTTCCGTGTGGCATGGCAGTCTCGGAGCAGTGGGGTTCTCCCACGACAGCAGCTCCCCCAGCACATGGTCACGAAGCCGTGTTTCCCATGACCCACCTCAGATGTCTCGCAGCACCATTTCCACTGCGTCCTGTGTCACAGAGAAAGTCCTGGGCTGCCCGGGTTCCAGGGAAGGGACCTCACAGGGCTCTGGAGCACCGGGCCCCCAATAACCCTGTAGGGGTTTGCCCCTCCCAGCCTTCGCCACCGACTAGTGTCCTGGCGGGGGGGTGGGGGGGGCGGGCGGGCAGAGAGACTACACACCAGGGCCCGTCCCGGAAGCTGACCCCACCCCACCCAGCAGCCAGGTGCACCTGTCCTGCACACACTCCGGTCCGGGCCCAGGGACGCTCCCTTCCCGGAGCACAGGACGAATCACAGAGCTGAGCTGGCAAGAGCCCCGGCCTGGGCAGAGGAGGGGCCACAGGGAGCTGTAGGAGCATCTGGGAAGACGCAGCGTCTCACAGAGCATTGTTTCCTTCACATTGAGGCGGAAAGCACTGTTTTCATCACAGAAGCGGCTCGTAGCCTGGACGGCGGAACCTAGGTCCCTTCAGAGTACCAGCGAGGCGCTGCTCCTCTGGGAACTAGTGGCAGTTCCGTAGAGTTGCCGTCTGACCTGCTGAGTACACGCCCGGCTGTGCAGCTAGATGGCTCGGGAGACCCTCTCTCCGCCAGCCCTACTGGCAGCCGGAGGCAACGCGCACCTCCCTCCGCGGGCCAGCAGGTGAGCCGTGTGCTCTCGCCCTAAGGGAGAGTGTCTGTTGGGTCATAAAAAGGAGGGAAAGTCAGATACACGGGTGAACTCGGTGTCATGCTGAGTGAGGGAAGCCAGACACAAGAGGCCACGTCGTATATGACCCCATGGACGTGAGGCAAAACAGGCAAATCCAGAGACAGACAGCAGTTCAGGGATCGCCAGGGGCTGGGGTGGGGGGGCTGCTCCTGGGGATGAGGTTCCCTCTAGGGGCGGAGCCCAAGTTCTAGAGCCAGGCTCTAGTGGGTGGGGAAGACCACTGGAGTGTATACAGGGTGAGAGGGTTAACGTCATGTGGATTTCAGTTTCTTTAAAAGGGGAAAAACTGTCTGTAAAACAGCTCAAGGCGTCTCCCCCAGCCCCATCCCCCACATGCCCTAGGGCCCTTCCCCTTAGTCCTGGACGTGGATGTGCACCCTAAATGTGGACCTGGGGTCGGGAGGCCACGGGTGGCGGTGAGTCTCTCTGGTAAGGTGTGGATCCAGCCATTGTTCTGAAGTGCCTACCACATCCAGGCGGCCTGGAACCGGGGGTCCCTGGTAACAGGCACTGGGCCGAGTACCCCCCTCAGTGTAGGGGGGGGCAGGCTGGGGGGCAGTCTAGCCAAGGAGGCGCCGCTCCCAGAGACCCGGAGGAAGAGGAAGGGTCAGGACAGAAGAAGCCCTCGGCCCTCAGCAACTGGGGCCCATCCCAAAGCCGCCTCCAGAGGCCCTGCTGAGCCCCATCCGGAGGCTGAGCTGGTACGGAGCCCCCGTGTCCGTGCGCCAGCGCCATGGAGGCCAAACTGGTGGCTTAAGGCAGCACAGATTTTTTATCCTGCAGCTCTGAGGGCAGGGGTCCAACACAGGCCTCACTGGGCTCAGCCGTCACCAGGGCCACTTTCCTTCTGGAGGCTCCAGGAGAGCACCTGTCCTGGCCTTTTCTGCTTCTAGAGGCGCCCATGCCCCTTGGCCCTCTCCCTGACTCTGCTCCCATCATTACGTCTCCTCCTCCTCCCCCCCTCCTCCTTATAAGGACGTTGTGATTACCTGGCCCACCCCGATAATCCAGGCTTATCTCCCCATCTCAGTGAAGGACTTAATCATTCCGTGCCACATACGGTTCCGTTGCCCCAGTGCTGGGGACCAGGGTGTGGACACGGGGAGCAGGGCAGTCCTGTGTCAGGAGGCCCTGGGGCAGTGGGATGCCGCCGGGGCTCCCGAAGGCCCTGCTCCTCGGTGCCGGGCGGGCGCTGGCGGGGCGGCCGGAGGCTGCCGCTGGCTGCTGCCTCCCACTCTCTGCGGGAGCAGGGGCGGGCTCACCGGCTGCACAGTGGTCCCCACGGGGAAGGGGACTGCGAGCCCTGATGGCCTGGCCAGCAGGGCTTTCCGGTGGCACCAGGCTGCAGGGTGCTCTCAGGCAGTAGCCAGCAGCCTGGGCAGATAGACAGGCAGACACTGGCTTCCTCCAAGGTTCAGCCTTTTCGTAGTGAGGGTGATGGGTAAGCCATGGTCCAGAGAGGTGAGGATGCTGGTCGGGGGCTCCTGATGGGAGAGACTCGGGGTGGGGGGCAGCACCAGGAGTGAGGGCCAGTGCAGCCGGGCCTGGGCGTGTAAAGCAGGTGCACAGCTAATGTGTGGAGGGGCTGAGCCAGAGGACAGTCAGGGAGGGGCAAGTTCAGGGGCACAGGCACGGAAGCCCACCGGCTCTCAGGCGTGAGGACGAGGGGTGGGTGGGGCCCCGAGGGTGACGGTGTGGAGCTGTAGGGGTGCGTCTGGGCACCGCACACAGGTGAGCAGGGATACCTGAAGGCAGGGAGCAGCTGAGTTGAGGAGCACGCGCCACTGTGCCCCACATCACTCAGTGGTCGCTGGTGGCCTGCCCGTGCGCGTGGGTGTCCTGACCTCTGTGTCTCTGCAGCAAGCTGTGGGCAGAGGGCCTCCAGGCTTGGTGTGGGTGGGTCTTCTCCGCTAAGCAAAGGGGCCGAGCAAGGTGGGCACCTGTGCAGAGGACCCAGGGGCAGCAAGGCTCCTGCCGGGGCTGAAGCCTCACCTTTCTGGGGGACTCGGCTCCCCAACCTCCGTGAGCCTGGGGGAGCACCAGGGGCGGCAATGGGGAGAAGGTACCAAACCCCTGATCCTTCCGGTGCCCGGAGAAGCCTCTTTCTTCTTTTCACGTCAGTTAGGAAGGGACTTCGGGTGATGGCTGTGTGTTTTGTCTTGGGGTTTTTGCTTATCTTTTATTTTATTATTAGAGAGAGAGAGAGGAAGTGTGCAAGCAGGGGTGGGGCAGAAGGAGAGAGAATCTCAAGCAGGCTCCACACTCAGTGCAAGCCCAACACGGGTCTCAATCCCGTTACCCTGGGACCGCGACCTGAACCAAAATCCAGAGTCAGACGCTGAACCGACTGAGCCACCCAGGCGCCTGGCTGTTTGTGCAGTTATGGGTTGAAGGTATTTTTTTCCCGACTACACGGTATGTGTAACGCATTGGTTACGACAGGCTCGGCCGCAGACAAACAGGGGAGCCGCCCACAGGAGTTCAGACGGCACGGGGTCGACCATCTCTCGTGAGAAGTCTGCAAGGAGGAGGCCCCAAAGCTGTCCGAGCTCCGCCACGCACAGCACACCGGCCCCGCTGAACCTCACGGTCACAGGGTGGCTACCGTGGTCCCAGCCTTGCCTGCAGACCCCGTGACATCAGTACACGGGAGGGGTTTTGCATTGAGAGGAAACCCTTGCCCAGGAGGCCCCGCTCTGAGGACCAGTGACCATTCTCCTCCGAGGTCTGGCCGGGGGACATTGCCTTCCCTGAGCACAGACCACAAGGGCGAGGAGGAGGTCAGGTGGCCGCGGAGCGGACGGGGGGGAGCGTCCACTGCCTCAGCCCCACGGCCGGGGACTTCAGCTCCTCTGTGCGTGCGTGTGTACACGTGCCCGTTTCCCCTCCCAGGGTGTTCAGCTTGGGACCCCCTGCTAACTTGGCACTGGACGTTTGTCTCCTTCGAGGGAGTGTGCACTTTGTAGCACATTCAGAAGAGCGTCCTGTTTGTACTTCCTTCCACGCTTAATCTTCTCATGTAATCATCCCTTCTCTTTCCTTCTCCTGCGAGGGCTCGTCTTACGCGTCAGCGTGGCTGTGCCGCAGGGGCCCGGGTATTTGGTGGAACGTTACGCCCGCCATTTCTGGTGAGACGGACATCTGACTCGGCGAACTGAGGGAAGCGGAGGCCGCCCGATGTGGGTGGGCCTCGTCCGATCAGTTGGGGCCTGAAGACGAAGGCGGAGGGGGAGAACCCGCCCCCTCTGCCCGTCTTCCAGCTGGGACACGGGTCTCCTCCCGCCTTTGGGCTCAGAGCGAGACCCACGGCCGGCTCTCCTGGGCCCGGTCGTGGGGCCTTGTGGCCAGCACGAGCACGGGGGGACCCGTCCCTAGAGTGATAGCACGCGCACGGGGGGACCCGTCCCTGAGAGTGGCGGCACGCGCACGGGGGGACCCGTCCCTGAGAGTGGCGGCACGCGCACGGGGGGGACCCGTCCCTGAGACTGGCGGCACGAGCACGGGGGGACCCGTCCCTAGAGTGACAGCGCAAGCAGCGGGGGACCCGTCCTTGAGAGTGGCAGCACGCGCACGGGGGGACCCGTCCCTGAGAGTGGCGGCACGCGCACGGGGGGGACCCGTCCCTGAGACTGGCGGCACGAGCACGGGGGGACCCGTCCCTAGAGTGACAGCACAAGCAGCGGGGGACCCGTCCCTGAGACTGGCGGCACGAGCACGGGGGGACCTGTCCCTAGAGTGACAGCACAAACGGGGGGGACCCGTCCCTGAGAGTGGCGGCACGCGCACGGGGGGACCCGTCCCTGAGAATGACTTTTATACACACAGACATTTATATATTCGTCAGTTTCTCTGGAGAACCCAGGTCAACGCCCCTGGTCATCCTGCGATGAGTCTTGTGTGGCGGCCGCCCTGGACTGGTGCCCCTTCTCCAGGACCCAGGGGTCCCTCGTCTCCCTGATGACTTCCAGCCTAGCGTCACTGACCCGTGCCTTCCTCCTCCCTGCTCTGCTTCCTCATTTTGCCGGCCACACCTTCCTCGTGTGAGAGGTGTCTCCCGAAAGCCAAGTATTTGGTGTCCTCAGCAGCTGAGATCTGGGCGGGTGTCCTAGCTTGAAGACGCGGCTGCCCAGGGCTTCTGGCGTCACAGGAACGGCTGAGCCAGTCCCTGACCCTATGGGGGGGGCCTGTGCCCCTCTGGCTGCGTTTGGATCCTGAAGTCCCATTATGTCCTGTCTGGGATGGGCTTCTGGATCCTCAGCCAGCGACCCATCTGTTTGCAAACGTGTGCCCTGCAGTTTGTGAAACCTTCTGGCATTTTCTCCCTTCCGTTTGCTCACCGCTCCAGAACCCCGTTGGCTGGATGTCAGATCACACCTCTGTGGTCTGTTGTTTGTATGTCTGCCCTTCCGTTCTGCTGAACGGGAACGTTTCTCAATTTTAACTTTCAACCCGTCTTCCAAACTGCTGTCGTCGTGTCTCTGACCCCGGGGAGCCCGTGCCTCCTCTCCCGCCTCCGCCTTCTCGGCGGCGCTGTCCCTGTTTCCCGACGCGATGTTTCAGCCTCTGTCGGGGCGTTACAGGCGGTCCCTCGTGCACACTCGCCGTCCTGTTTCCTGTAACCGTGGCCCCGTCTGTGTCTGGGCAGGTGTGTCACGGATGGGGGGGTCTGGTGTCACCGTTCAGCCCCGGGGGGCCCAGGTTTTCGTATCGGGGTCTTTTCTCTGGCCTGAGCCTTGTGGACGGAGCGCACGCTGACCCCGCCCCCCGCCTCTGAGCCCTGGTCCCCCAGAGAGGCCGGACCGCATGGCCGGGCCGCTCAGGCTTTCTTCCTGCCACTCTGCCGATGCCCGTGCCAGTGCCACCCGGTGTCACTGCTGACTTCACGTCTGACTCCACAGTTCCACCTCTTTGCTTTGCCTGTTTTTCTTCAGAATTAGCTTATTTATCATTAACCTTCACTTTTCCTTACAAGCGCTAGAACAAATGGGATAAAACCAACAGGAGGGATTTGAATCGGAATGGCCACTGGGTCTGTGATGACCTGGGAGAACATGTGTACAGGCTCCCCGCGCCCAGACAGAGCCCCCTCATGCACCCAGATCTGCCTGGATCTCTCTGGGGTGCCTCTTTGTGGACTCGAATCCCCTGCTGTTGGGGACACCCCCATGGTTGGGTACACCCCCCCCCCGCTGTTGTGGATGCCCCCCTGCTGTCGGGGACACTCTCCCCCGCTGTTGTGGATGCCCCCCTGCTGTCGGGGACCTGCGCCCCCCACTGCTGCCAGTGCCTCCCCAGCAGTGTTGTGCTGCGTGTGCCTGGGGAAGCGGCACCGCTGGTTTTCAGACGGTAAAGTGCGAAGTGTTGTGCATGGAGGAGAATATAAAAAACCAGTTAAAAAAAATAGCAAAATAGACATGCAGGAGCCCGATATGAAATAGCACATTTTTGGTTCCCTGGAAGCCGCTGGGGAGACTGTCCCAGCACAGTAACTTCCCACAGACTTCGTGTCCTGTCCCCTGGCTTTTAGCACTTGGTGTATGTCCCCAGCCTACGTTCTCCCTGTTTTGACAAGCGGCTCGGCTGAAGGCCCCCCAGGAGGAGAGACACTGCAGAGCCTCAGCCTCCCAGTCGGCGGGCAGGGACGCAGATGATCTATGGACGCCCAGGCGCCCACGGCCCGGGCAGGGCAAAAGGCAGGGCTAGGAGGATGGGCTGCCCCGCGTGTCTGCTGCTGACCCACCAGGGTCCTCTGCGCACTCTCTGGCGTAGGTCAGGCACGTGTCAGAGCCGCTGCTCCTGGGGGAAGCTGTGTCCTCAGCTGCCCAGTCTGGATGGCCGACCCTTACAAGGCACAGCTGTCCCGCAGACCCCTCCCCCCACAGCCCTGGGGCTCCCTTCCTGGGGCTCCCGTGTGAGACACTGGGGTCTGCATGCTGGACTTCTCTCTTTCTTGGTTTGCACGCTTGTTTTCCTGGAGCAGGTCTTTGAGAGAGCACACGTGGCAGATAGCGTGACACCTCGCATGTCTCAGAATGTTTTTTATTCCATCTCCTACTCCGATGATGGCTTGGCTGGGTATGGAATTCTAGGTTGGAACCACTTTCTGCAGCACTAGAGGCAGTGGGCAGGCAGTTCGTCGCCTCCTTGTCTGCCTGCCTCCCGTGTGGCTGCTTCTACTTCCGAAGGTGTCCTGAGGCCTCTTTTGGGACCCAAAACATGTTGCTTTGGAGAGTGTCCCATTTGTACTAGAAAAGAGTGTGCCTCAGTTTATTGCATTATCCAAATTGTTCACATCTTTGCTTGTGGCTGCTCGAGCTGTCTGTGTGCAGAGAGGAGTTGGAGCAGGTCGCTTGTCATCTGTGGCTTTTTGTTTTCTGAAGCTGTGTTTTTAGTTGCGTATGTGTTCTGTTCTCTGATCTGAGAGTCATGTCACACTTATTGATATTCCTCTTTGTCCTTTGTGATGCTTGTATTTTAGAATGGTTATAACAGTCCATTTTATGCTTGGTATGTTTTACTGCAATAAAAAAGTATATAAAATAAAACAATCAGAAACCACGCACTTCCAAACAGGAGAACACCGCTGATGAGCGACGTCCCGCGCCTACCATGGCCACACTCAACAGTTGGTCCACGGCAGATATGTGGTCGGGGCCCAAATGCTAGACAACTGCAAGGGAGGACCTGAGGACACTGAGATCCGAGAGACACACGAAGGAGTTACAACATGCGGGCCATGCGCGGGCCCTCACCAGACCGACTGTCCAGGAAACTGGAACCAGACTGGGCACCAGTGTGCTGAGGGCACTGAAGTCCCTTTCTGGGAAGTAGTCTCTTAGCGATACAAACTGAAATATGAAGCCATACCTACGATTCGCTTCAGAACAACCAAGTGGGAGGAGGCGTGTCGGGGGGTGAGGACGAAAGGTGGAGGCCGGAGGCAGGAAGGATGGAGGAGGGTCTGTGTGAGCCGGGTGATAAGAGGCCAAACTCCACCCCCACGGCCCCCGTGCCCCCTGAGAGTCCTCTCTGCCTGAGTCCTGCGTCTGTAATTTAGGCAAATCTTCTCTGAAGAGTCCCTTCTCTGTTTTGTTCTCGGAGGGAACTCGATCGTGCCGTCCCTCCTCCCACCGCTGTCTCTGCCCTGGTGCGGCTGCCGGCTCTGCACCCTGCCCTGTTCCAGGAGAGGCCTTGCCATGACCTTCCCTGGTTCCTTCCCTGGGGACACCTCCTGAGCCCCGTGTTTCAGTGGCATCATGACCCGTGTCTCCACTGGCTCTCTCTGAGACTTGGGCTCCCGCCTCTGGTTTCCTGTGCCCCCCCCCCCCCCCCCCAGTCTGTCAGTCTGTCCTGCCCGGGACACCCGGGACACATTACTCCCCTCTTCCCTCAGGCTGGGCTCTTCCTTGGCCTGGCCTTGCCAACTGCACCACGGAGCCTGCCGGGCTGGGACTCAAGTGCGTGGGCCGGGGGTCGGGGCGTCCTCCTGCTCACATCGAGGCCGCGCCCCACCGCCTCCTCCTTGCCACCACCCTTCCTAAGGCCCCGACGCCCACCCCGGGCCTGCCCTCCTGGCTGCGTGGCTTCCCACCCCTCTGGCCTGAGCCCTGCCCCTCTCCCGCCGCTCCTACCTCTAACTGGGGGCTCCGTGTTGGGTGGCCCTGGGTCTGTGGCGCCTGCACCCCGAGACTCCCGGGCTCCTCACTGGGATCCTCCAGGATGTGAGAAGTGGGGCGTCAGCTGTCCACAGCCCTTCCCGGGGCTCCTCGGGGGCTCGTGGGAGCCCCTCGGTGCACCTGCCATTTCCCGTGTACGACCGAGCTGAGCTGTAAGCGACGCCCCGGCCCCTTCACCCCATATGCCGCGTGTGCCCCGTGTGCCCCACGTGGGACTTGACGTCAGCCCCGAGGGCAGCAACGGGACCGAGCGGCCGGGGTGGCGTCACGTGGGGGCTGCCTGGCCCTCTGCTGCCCGACTGTGTCAGGGTCTCCCCAGGACAGAGTGGCTCGTGCAGCCCAGAGCCAAGGGGCGGTAGGGCCGCAGCCCCCGGCCAGGTCTCAAAGGCTGCAGGGGGCGCAGGGTGGGTTTGGGGCGGCCCTCCTGGAGAGGGGGAGGCGAGGTCGAGCTGGAGCCTGGACGGGACCCTGAGGCCCACAGACGGGCAGAGAGCGTGTGGGTGTCAGGCGGAACCCTGGCCCTGACCTCACTCAGGCCCCGACATCGTGCAGACCCAGGCTCCCGGGACCCGCACCGCCTTGCGGGTGGGTCCGTGTCCCCCTGAGGCCGGTGGCTGCGCCGTGGCCCCATATTCCCAACCTCTAGGCGCCCCCGGGTCTCGAAGGGAAACGGTTCGGCCAGGAGCCCCCAGAACGCGCAAGCCCCATCGCGGACCGTGCCCACCCGGAAAGCACGAGCAGGGGAACAATGCCCTTCGTGTGACAGACTTTCCCCTCTGTGGGAGAAAATAGAGTCTCATAGAATGGCGATTTCCTGCATTTGTGCCTGGGCCTGAGGGGTGATTCACGCAGAGACCTCCCACAAAGAGGAGCCTCTAGCCAAGTCCGCCAGGGCTGGGTGCCGCTGGGGCCCTGCACGCCCCCCACCCCCCAGACCCCCAGGGCCGGGCAAGGTCCACCAGCCGTCCGTCCTCTGAGCTGCGGCCCGACCCCAGCAGCTTCAACGTGTGCAGAGCGGCTGGAGCTAGACAGGCAGCAACAGGGCTGGGAGATGCCACGGGGGGCTTTCTGGAGGAGGGGGACCCGAGCGAAAGGCTAACAGCTATGCAGGAGCCAGCCGTGGGGAGCTTGAGGAGAGCGTCTTGGGGGACGGTGGGTCCCCGCTCCAGAGAAGTGAGGGACAGGGTGCCTGTGGGCTTGAGTACCGAGGGGCCATAGTGAGAGCAGGCCATGGGCACTGGGGGGGGGGGGCAGGTTTGAGGCAGGCATGGCCGTGGCACCGCCTGGGCCGCTTCCACAGTGTAGGGCAGAGGGTCGAGTGTGGGGGGCACCCTCAGATATAGGGAGGCTGGGGAGTGATGGCCAGTGAGGACCACCATGCCGGGGCCGAGGCTGAAGGTGGCGCTGGGTGAGGTGACAAACGGTCCCGAATGGCTCAGGCAGGCCCAGACCCTAGGGGATGTCAGACCTGCCCATCCGGTGGGGACAGTCCCTTGTGGTAGCAGGAGGAGCCCGAGGGCGCCCTCTGAGGTCTTTCCCTTGTGGAGAAGAGGGGTGAGGGCAGGACCTCGGGGCAGGAGATTTGACCCCTGTACCCCGCAGGGGGCAGGGGGCAGGGGGCAGACCAGGCGGCCAGGACCGACCCGGGGCCCGGCTCCCGCTGAATTGTTCTCCTTTGGAAACGCAGTAAGCATGCTGGTCTCCACCCGGGACAACGGGGCTGCCGGCTGAAGAGTCCTTTGCTGTGTCCCTCCCACGCTGACGTGTTCTCCAGGGCCCTCGGCCTGTCAGCCCATCTCCTGACTTTATTCTAACCTTTCTGTAGTCCCCAGGGCCAAAGGGCCACGTGTCCTTGAGCAGCCCAGCCACTGCCGCTCCCTGTGGACACTCCTTGGTCTTCCCTGGGCCAGGCCCTCGCTAAACACCTCCGTGGCTTCTCCTGAGGTTTTTGCCACCACCCCCCCCCCCACCCTCCGCCGCACCAAGACCCACCATGGCCAGACCACTCCTCCTCTGGAGTTCTGGGGTCCTGCCGGGGGGCACACCTTTCTCCCGCCCTTGCCCTCCCCCTTCAGGGCCCCCACAGCGCAGGGATAGTAGGGCTGACCACCTTGCTTTGGGTGACACACAGACCTCTCCCTGCGTGTCCCCGACACCCCTGCCGGGCTGGCCCACGTGGCCATGTGGCAAGGCTCCGCTCAGAAGTCCCGCCGCTGAGCCTGCTTGACACCCTCTGGACCCCGTGGCATTGGCTGTTCCCGGCCATGTGCCCACCCACCTGGCGGAGAGCACAGCCCAAGGGGGTGGGGGCGTGTGGGCAGGATCCTCCCACCCCCCCTCTGCTCTCTTTGGGCAGGCGCCCTGTGGGGGGATCGGGGCTCTCCCCACCCCTCTGGCCCATTCCTGTGTCCCTCACAGCTGTGTCCCCCCAGATCTCTTCCACACCAGACACCCACTTGGCGTCTGCCTTTCCGACAGGTTTAAGTTGGAGCCTCTCCTAGACCTTGTGACCTCCAGCTCCTAAGGCCAAGGACCCCTGGGGGGCATGGCTCCCCTCTTCCCCTGGCGGGTGCTCAGTTCCTTGGTAAGTGCTCTGCCCTTTGCAAAGCACCTAAGTTCCGGTGCTGAGCTGGGTGCTCTCTGTCTGACGCCTCGCTTCACTTGCACAAACCCCCGTGTGATAGCTAAGGAGTTCGGAGGGGTACAAGGCTTGCCCAGGGTCACAGAGGAGCCCCTCCAGCAGTCTGGCCCCGTGGGGACTCAGCCACATGGGGGCTGGGTGGCAACCTTCCCCTGGCTCCTCTGGCCTCGGACAGCAGTCTCCTGCAGCATTTAATTTCCGGGTTGCCCACTGTCCCCTCGGTCCTCTGCCAGCTCGTCCAAGCCTTTGGTCACCAACTTTTCATCAAGTTCTGCCATTGAAATGCCAGCAGTTTTTTCCCATTGAGTTGGGTTGAGGTTGGCGGGGGGAAGGCAGCACAGGCCACACGGGGGCTTCAGAGGAAGGAAGTGCAAGAGATTCCAGGGCACTGGGGAGACGGGCAGGATGGGGGCTGGTCAAGGAAGGTCCACGCCGCGTGGAGGGGGACAGCGGCAGAGGCTGTGACCACCTGTGCCTTGACTCGCTTGGGCGGGAATGGTGGGCTCTGGTGCTGGGCCAGGCCCCATCTCCCACCCAACCCTAGACCCCACTCCCAGCTGTGGGTGAGCATGTGATCAAGGTCCAGCCAATCAGAGTGCTACACGGGGCTGCGCCCCCCCCCCCCTCCGCGCCCACCGGGCCCTGGTGAGGGACCCCAAGAAGACAGCCGGTCCTCCGTGGGCAGAACTGCCCAGCAGAGCCCAGGGGAGCGCGGAATGGGAGGCCCGGCCCCAGGTGGGGCAGCACCTGGGCCACTGTTTCCCTCACTACCCCTCCCCCCACCCCAGGTCACAGTCCTGATTGTCAGCCTGGAGTCCTGAGTGGACTCTCTCTCCTCCTGTAGAGGCAGTGGGAGTTGGATTTCCATCCCCTGGAACCTGAGTCCTGTCTGCTGTTGTTCTGAGCCTCTAGGAGCCGGTCATCCCCAGTCAGGGATGGGGGAAGAGGGCAGGCCTGGGAGGGGCACCGCTCTGCCTGAGGATATCCCTCCGGCTTCCTCTGCCCCTCCCCCGTCTCTACAGGATCTGATCTCATGAGCCCAGCCCCCACCATCACCTCCCCAGGAGGGGACCTTCTGGCCCGTCCACCCAGCCTATAGACGGGCAGACTGAGGCTCCGAGGACGGGACCGAGCTGAGCCCTGGCCAAGCCCCTGCATCTGTTCGCAGTCCCCCGGCCCCAAGCCCAGGGCGCCCCCCCCCGCCCCCCGGGCAGGTGGCCGTCGCCTCTGACCCCTGGCTGGGGCGGCCTCAGCGTCTGGTCTCGGCTCGGAGCGTTTCCTGCCCTCCCGCCCGAGCCCGGCCCCGCAGGAAGTGGCCGCCTCCCGAACAAAGGGGCCGGCGGACAATGGCCATTGAATTGGGCCGGGGCGCTCGCGCACTGACGGGCCGCCAGCTGCCCCCGCTGATAAGGCCCCGCGCCGCGGCGCGCGACGCGGGGACTGACGCCCGGCCCGCCCCTCACGCCCGGCCCGATCCGAACACCCCGCCGCCCGACGTCCGCGCGCTCGCCCGGCTCCACGGGAGCGCGGCGCTGACGGCGGCCCCTCCCCTCCGGCTGCGGACCGACGGGCGGCCGGGCCGGCCCGCCCCTGCCGGCCGCGCGGGGCCAATCCGAGAGCTCAGCGCGGGCGCGGCCCCGCCCCCGGGCCTTGGTGGTGCGGGACCGCGGGCTGCCCGGGCCGCCTGGCCCTCGCGCCGGCGAAGGGAGGCTCGCTCTGCAGGGGGCGTGGTCTTCGGGATTTACCCCCAAAGGCGTCGTGAGTCCTGACGCTGGGGCACGTCGGCGCCTCGCTGCGCTTCCGTGGCCTTGTTTGGGTGGGACGCCTGGGCGTGATGGTGGCGGTGGCTTTGGAGAAGGTGGCCGTTGGCTGCCATCCTTGGCAGGGAGAGCGCGAGCGTGGTGACTCTGCCAAGGCCCCAGAGGTTGGGTCGGTGGGGTGACCGTGGGGATGGTGGTGCTGGGATGTGGCCCTGAGGAAGCAGGACCAGCTTAGGTGGCGTGGGGCGAGGTCGCTCTTGCTCGTGGTGACTTCCCTACCTGTGGGCTGGCGGGTCGTCACCACAGGCATGGCAGAGGCGCTGCTGTCACTGGGAGTGGCTCCATGGGGTCGCCCACGCAGCTTGGGTGCCTCAGCGCCCCTGCCAGCTGACCTCCTGCCCCTCCTGCCTCCCAGGAGCACCCCATCTCCTGGGTCACCATGACCCCTCTGTGGCTGGACAGGCGGACGCACACCTGACCTTCAGGTGGCAGAGTGGCCCTCAGGTAAACGTGCGCCCGCTTGGCCTGCCTGCCCCTGTCCTGGCCCTGGCCGTGCACTCGCCCTGGCCACCCCTTCCCCTCTGCCCCTTGATCTGACACCTCTAAGCTGCCGCTGGCCTTCCTGCCCATGGCTGCCGGAGGCTGCCTGCGCCCGCCACGACGTCCCCGATCACATCCTCTGAAGGCAGAGCCAGGCAGTCATAGGTCACAATTTGTGTTGTTTTGTGGGCCATCCAGCCAGGCCATGGACACCTGAGCCTGCATCAACAGATGCCCGCCAGGACCTGCCCCCCCCCCCCAAGCGCCACACCCTGCTCCTGGGGCTGCAGGAAGCGGGAGGCCTGGAGGCTTTTGACTCTGGCCCTTTATCAGCTTCCTGCGGCCAGCCCAGCCTGGGCCCCCGCGGCGCCGGGACGACGGGTCAGCAGTGACTCACTGGGAGCCTGGCCTGGGGACACCCTGCCCCCCCTCGTACGCACACCACTCCCCCACCTGTGCCCTCCTGCTCGCACCCAAGCCTGCACCTGGCTGGCAAGGCCACTCCGAACCCCATTCCCAGGAGCCCTGGCCTGCCGCAGCCCTGCCCTTCCGCCACACTCCACCCACCATCTTTCCCGTGGTTTAGGGTCCGGCTCTGCCCTCGGGAAAGACTTGCAGGTCCCTCCCAACCCCAACCCCAGCCACCAGCGCTGTCTGCCCTCCTTGCAATCCCAAGTGCCCAAAGCCAGTCAGTCAGGTGAGCAGCCAGGGTGCAGGGTCCACCAGGGTCAAGCACACACCTCCTCTGCCCTCTTTGGACACACACTTGCTCCCCACCCACGGACTCGAGACTCCCCTCCCCGCTCCTCTGCAAGAACACAACACCCCATCCTGACCTCCCCCACCCCCACAGGCTTTGACCTAACGTTCCCCTCCTCTCCAATGCCCTCTGTCACCGGGTTGGTGGCCCACCTGCCTCTTCTGTGCCCCACTGTGGCCTGACCAGCGTCTTTTCCTTTGAGTCCTGGTGTGGACCCTTCCTCCTCCAGGAAGTCTTCCTGACTAACCCCTGCACCCCCCCACCCCCCCCCTCACTCCGGGGCCTCCCAAGGGAGGGATGTCACCACTGCATGGAGCTTAGAGGTCTCCACGAAGTCTGGACCCTCCGCGGGAACCCGGAGCCCGCTGTCCACCGCAGAACCCGCCCCTTACCTCGGCGTCCTGGGGATGCTGTGCGGGTGAGACAGGAAGTGAAGCTGAAGGTTGAGTGGAGAGGGCCCAGCAGGCGGTCTTAGTCTGATCTAGAGGGGCACCTCTGCCCGCATCAGACCACCTGGCGCGGGTGTCAAGGGCAGAGGAGCCACACACCTGGGGGGACTCCTTCCCAGAGGAGCAGTGCCCCCTCCCCCAGGAGCAGGGCTCCTCACGGCACTGACCCACCCACGTGCAACACGAGACCCCCCCCCCCCCCCAAGAGGGCTCTCTCTTCCTGCACCCGCAGCAGCCGGAGGCTCCCTGACCCACGGAAGCCCGCCGGGCCGTCCTGCAGCGCCGCCTGCTGGCGGGGGCCCCGCAGCCCCCAGGCACTCACAGAGCCCGCACAGGAGCGGAGGGGGTGCCCGGCGGCTGTTGAACCTTGTGTGCCAGCGGCTTCCTCTGGGCCACGTGACCACCACGCCTCTCCCCAGCGTTCCCATTCCCAGCCTGGGGTCCGCGACGGTTTGGAAAATCTGTCTGTGGACAGCAGCCCTGCCCGGGGCCGGGCTGGGGTTGCCCCCGGGGGGCCTGGAATGCCATCCCCGGGCCGACGGGCTCCAGACTGCCACCCCTTTTCTGCGGCCTCCCCGTCATCCCACACTCTTCTCCCAGCCACCCTGCACCTTGTACAGACCCGCTGTCCATGCCCACGGGGCCCATCTGCTCAGACCCTGCCCGGGCTTCCCGCGCCCCCAGCCGCCCACCTCTCTGTGCTCCAGCTGGCCGCACACCTGCTCTGCGCGTCTCCCACCCCCTGCCTGCTGGATTTCCCCACAGCGCGGAGGCCGTGCCCTCCCGGCCACGTCCCCACGGACAACGTCAGAGCAAACCTTTGCCGTGAGGCTTTGCCGACGCTGGCGGAGTGATACCTCTGTGAGCCGACGGCTGAGAAATACACATTCTCCAGAGTCCTGCGTGTGTGGTAGCAGGAAACGCTCCAGGGGCTCGTGTGGGGAGGCCTCGGGGAGATGCGAGGGCGACGGGCACAGAGACGTGAGCGAACGTCCCCGCTTCCCCATCACGGACATGACGAACACGAGGTGTGTGTGTGCACCTGAGTGTGTAACGCACACGCGCCCGCCTGGGGCCCAGGTGGGGCTGTGCAGGCGCAGGTGCTGATCCTGGCTCCCCCCCCCCCCCCCCCCCGCGCCCACCACCCTCTGCCGGGACTCGCGATCACCCGCAATCGGGCCCTGCTGGGACCCTGCAGGTCCTGCCGACGTCTGGCCCTGGCGGCCCCGTGGCCACCTGCCTGAGGGGCACGTCCCCCGGCCGCCCGCTCGGCGCCACGTCGCCGCCGAGGGCAGGCGCCGGGGCCACAGTGGCCATCCCCCTGCGATACGCCAGGCGCTCATCTTAGGCCCCGCCAAGTGGGCGCGTGGCAGACAACGTCCTTGTTCGCTGTGACCTCCCGAAGGAGGGGAGCGAGGACTCGGCCTGGCTGGTGCAAAGGCCCCTGGCGACCAAGGGCAGCCCCCTCGTCGTCTGGCAGGGAGGCGCTGCCTTCCATCCAGTCAGGGCCTCCCGGGTGCTCGCTGACAGGATCTCTGTGGCCTCAGCGATTTGTTCCCTGTGATGGAAGCTGACCTACCCCTCCTGACCCCGCCGATCAGCTCGTCCCTGCCCACCTGTGAGACGGCCTGGGCTGCAGGGCGCCTCCACCACAGCCCCCCGGGGGTGCTCCAGCACCGTTCCCCACCCATCCCCGCCCCCGCTGGTGGTGCCCTAGCCCTCAGGCACAGCCGTCCGCTTCCCTGGCCAGGGCCAGCCGCGGTGGCCGTGAGAAGGTGCTGGGGACTATCGGTGGTTGATCAGGGTCAAGGTCAGGTCCCACCAATCTGGGGCCCCCTGCCTTCATAGGTCCCAGCCAGGCCCATTGTATGGGGACAATGGCTTCCTGAGCCAGGTTCCTCTGCCGGCCGGAAAGCCATAAAGACTCTCCACTTTGCCACCGCCCACGTCCCTTTGAAGGGCCTGCGACTTTGGAGCCGGTCCCTTGGCCACTACCCTTTGCCAGCCTGGCTGGGGCCCAGGCCTCCCCAGGGACGAGCCAACCCTCTAGGCACGTAGGCACAGAGAGGCCCTGACCGGTCAGGGAAGCTGCTGGCCACACACCAGCACGGCCCCCACACGAAGCCCGGCATCCCCAAGGGGCCAGGATGCACGCGCAGGGTGGCCGAGAGTCCTCAAGTGGCGGCTTAGCGCCTGGGTGTGGGCAAGCACTCGGTGCTGGTGCTGGGACTGGGGGAGGGGGGCGCGGGGGGGGGGCACAAGAAGGGCCATCAGTCCTCTTGCAGGGCAGGGGACAGGCAGAGGGTCGTGCCCCCCGCTGGACAAGTCCTCCCCAAGCCCAGCTGGTCCTAGGTCACCCCCTGCCCCTAGGAGTGCGGCTGCAGGACGGGGGTAGCGTAATTGGGACCAGCCCCGTGGGGGAAGGGGCTCTCTAGGGTCGCAGGCAGCTGGGGGTGTAGTGTCCACAGGGTTGCAGGCCGAGAGCTCAGACGGTCTGCTGGGCCAGGGGCTGGGAGGGCCTGGGGCGCCGAGGAGTGTCCAGGAGGCCCAGCAGACTGCTCCTGCGGGGCCTCCCGTCCGTGCCCGTCTCTGCCACCTTGCTGGCGAGGGGGCCCTCAGATCCGGGAAGGGGACAGGCCCGGCGTGTGGAAGATGGCCACTCCGCGTGCGCACGCCGGGTGGGGGGCCCGGCCGGGCGGGCCCCGCAACGATGTGTCAGAGGCCTTGACACGCTGTGGACAAAGACCATAGACACTCTGCCACTTCAAGTCTCCTAGTCTTTATTATTCGGGGAATGTAGCATTTCCGGGCTGCAGGGGGAGCGGGGGCCTCAGTTGAACCTGCCTGTGAAGCCAGGCAAGGCTGGGCCTGGGCGCCCGAGGGGGCGAGCGGCCAGGGGGCAGGGCTGAGGACAGTGACGCGGTCAGCCCGAAGGACCTCATCTCCCTGGTGGCTGTGTGTGTGGCCTGCAGTTCAAGTCCCTGAGTTTGCCCCCCTGGAACATCTGCGGCCTGGCGGGGGCAGGGGCAGCCAGCCCGGACCCAGGCCAGTGACAAGAGCCCCTCCCCCCCGCCCCCCAAGCCTCTCACCGGTCAGCCCCTCCCCAGGAAGCGGCCCTGGACCCTGCCTGGAAGGCACCACGGAGGACACCCCCCGCTCGGTGCTGCAGCCGCCCAGAGGTGGACGGAGGGGTGGGAGGGCAGGATGCTGGAGGGCGGAGGCGGCAGAGGTTGCTGCCATCCAGGCCTGGTCCGGGGAGGGCGGGACGGAGGGCGACGACACCCAGCAGGACACCCTGGGGGCTGCCCAGCCCCTCCTCCAGAGACCCACACCGCCCTCGGGCCATCGGCACTTCTGCCCACTTAGGGGCCTGACCAGTCCAGAACCACCTGGGGCTGCAGGAGGCACCTGGCGGGAGCAGCGGGGAGGCGGGGTGTGTGAGCCCCAAATCACCGGTGACGGTGGCCAGCAGGGCAGGTGTGGGAGGGTGGGGCTGAGCACAGCCTTTTGGAGGAAATGCACCGATGTCATGCTCTGGGGACGGCCCTTGAGAGACGGACGCAGAGGGCTCTCCCGTGAGGCCAACCTCCCTCCTTGCCTGCCTCTCTCTGCCCTCGGGGCTCTCGCCGTCCGCCCAGGATGCCTGGGAGTGATCTAGCTGGCAATCCCGAGAGGCCGCCCTGCCGGAGAGCCCTGGGTGGGGAAGGGAGTCACAGACCTGTCCCCCCATGCCTGGGAGGGGCTGTGGCCCGCCCACCTCCCTGCGGCCATCTACAAGGTACGCTGTAGTTCCGACTCCCGCTCAGGGACGGACTGGCGCCAGGTCACACAGCACAGGGTGTGGCGGGGCACAAGCAGGTGCCACACACACACAGTCTCGGCCGTCCCCCACCCTCCCCGGAGACCGGGGAGGTGCCCCATGGGAAGCACCAGCGAGAGCGGCAGGCCCAGGGCCGTCTGACCTCAGCCAGCACCGGGCCCGCCTGCTCGCCCTGGCCTGGCCCCCCGACAGACCTGCGTGTGCACGTGCACACCTGCGTGGGGCCGGGCCTGTACCCGTGCATATGCTCGCGCGCGGTGCCCCGTCCGGGCCGGCGCTGGCCCTCACCCATCCGGCCGCGCTGCACGTGCTGGCCAGGGGGAGCCGGGCTCAGGGGGCCGGGAGCCAACGGGCACAGCGCTCCCACCTGGAGCCTGCCAGACACGCCTGCTTGCTGCCTCCTGCCCCCCACGAGGACCCTGGCCCCACTGGCAGGCCGCCCAGCTCTGCAGGGTCAGAGGACAAGCGCGCGCCGCCAGGCTGCCCAGAACCTGTTTGTGTGCCCACGGGTGCACACGTGCTCACGGCGGCCCGCCTGCCCCCTAGGGACCCCCAGCACCGCAGGGAGCCAGCGGGGAGCCCTGCGTTCTTCTCGGGATGCCTGCCGTCGCTGGCCAGGCCCCGGGGGCAGGCATCCGAGAGCGGGTATGGCCAGGCCCCAGCACCCGGGAAGGGGGCGGCTGTCAGGATGGGTCCCAGGGAGGCCACCTCCACGCTGGGTGACCTGGGAAGTGACGTAGGCTCCCGTGCCCCTCTGGTCTCGGCTAAGATTAGGGCAGAACCGGCACCTACCTGTCTGTAGTGCAGGGGGCGGGGGTGGGACCCGCACGCAGTGGGGGGGAGGCACCCCGGGCAGGCCCACTGCCAGACACACCCCCTTGGGGCTTGATCCCGGCCTGGGTCTGACCACCCACTGGCTCTCAGCACCTCAGTGACCCTGACCCTCAGACGCAGGAGTGAGGTCCCTGCCCCTCCCTGGCCCAGGCACCTAGGCCTCCCAAGCTTTCTGGGTGCAGATTCCTGCGGCCCAGCCCGCAGGGACCCAGGTTGGGGGGAGGGGGGGGACAGGTGATGCTGGTACCCTGTCCCATCAGCTGCAGCCCGCACCTGCCAGGGACAACCCCCCATGGCCCCCTGAAGAGAGCCACACCCGGCGACCAGACGGAGGTCATCCTCAGGGTTGGACGAGGGGCGTCCAGGTATGGGGCGGAGGGGCACACGGGCCTGTGTGTCCCCTGCAAGCCCACGCCGGTGGCGGTGGCGACCTGGCACAGAGCACAGGGCTGCTGGCTGCCAGCCCCAGGTCACGGCACCTCGGTCACGGCCCGCGCCTCACTGTTCTCCTCACCACATCCTCTCCGAGGACCCCAGCCCTCTGCACACCCCCACAGAAACCCCATCCCCACTGGGACAGAGGACTCTTCCTCCGTGGGAACCTCCTCTGTCCAGCCCCTTGGGGATGTGTCCTGCCAGAGCCCCGTCCTGAACCCTGCCTTGCTCGCCCTGCTGGGGAGGCAGCCCCGTCTGCCAGAGGGTGGTTCTGTCACCTCCGTGGCCACCGCCACACCTCCACCTGGAAGTCCCCAGAGCCAGTCATCCATGGCCAGGCTCGGCCCACCTTCTGCTCCCCGAGCGGCTCAGTGAAACCCCTCACCCCGCCGGCCCTGCCAGGAAGCCAGAGCCTGGGGCTGCTCTAAGAGCCGCTGCGGCCAAGCTCTCCCTGCCCCGTGGCCCCACGAGAGACCGGGGCCAGGAGCAGACTCTGGGACTTCCTACGGGGCTGGGCACAAGGGGACTGCTAATGAAGCCGAACCACGTCCCCATAGCGCATCTGACAATAGGGTCAGGCGTGAGTCCAGCCTGCACACTGTATGCTCCTCCCGCTCCCACTGGCCGTGGCCCCCCTCCTCCAAGGCAGGCCACAGCCCCAGATGCGAAGGCACAGACCATAGCCTCAGCCAATTCCTGCTTAAGTAACGGATCTTTCTGTTCCACTAAACTCACTCTCCTCTCCGGCTTTTAAGGCGCCCCGGGGTCCAGGCTGGCTGCAGGGTACAGACACGTGCAGTCAAGACCTCAAAGTTCCCTACCTACGTACTGCTGCGTTCAGGAGGGGTCTGGCCCAGCCCTGGAGACGGAGGGCTGGGCCCTGGGAAGGCAGTGTGGCCCCGCTCTGCCACTGTGGGGGGGTGGGGGGGCAGGGTGGCCAGGTCTGGGGCCTCGAGCAGCAAAAACATCTGCCCTGCCTCCGTGGCCATGTCCAGAGCAGCAACGCCCAAGCGGAGACCCTGAAAGTGGTTGCTGGGCCTTCCAACGACGAGGCCTGGTCCTTAGGGGTGGTCAAGGGCAGCAGGAACCATCCAGAGCAGAGTGGCCAGGCTCGAAGACCCTCTGCCTGTCATTCCTCTGTGGCCACTGAGCCAGATCCCAGGTCAAGCAAGGAGCACCTACGGCTCTGGCTCCAGTTCCAGCTCTGGCTCTGGCTCTTGGTTCCAGTTGTGGCTCCTGGTTCCAGCTTGGGCTCCGGCTCCCGGCTCCCAGTTCCCGGTTCTGGCCCTGGCTCCCGGTTCCGGCTCCTGGCTCCTGTGCCGGCTCCCGGGTCCAGTTCCGGCTCCCGGGTCCAGCTCCTGGGTCTGGCTCCATGCAGCAGGGCCAGCCCAACACCCTGGGCAGCCACCAGAGGCTGTGCGGGCACTGCCCAGGGCAGCTGTGCACCCAGGGGTCATGGAGCCAACTGTCCTGTCGTGGGCCAGGAGTGGGCCAGAGTCCGAGGTCTGGCTGAAGACACAGCCACAGGCACAGAGTGGCCCTGGCCCCGCGGGGGTGGGGTGGGGCTGGTGCGGTGCTTCTCAGCCCCGGGGAGGGGTGGGGGCCAAGGCACCCGGCTCCACAAGGAGCCCTCCACTCGCTCCGAAAAGCGGGCCTTCTCGCGCCTCAGTTTCCTTCCACGGGACAAGACACATCGGACCAGACGCACAGGCAGCGGTCCAGTCCCCCGCTGGGCAGAAACGCTCCCGACGACGCTCCCGACGTGGTCCTGGCAGCAAGTGCCACGGAGGTGCTGAGCGCCCGTGGTGAGGGCTGCGGGGCAGGCGGGCCCACCGAGGCCCCCACCGCCAGACGCCACGGCCGCGGGGCCACGGCTCAGTACCCGTCGTCCTCCTCGCCGTCACAACCATAATCTGTGGAACGCAGAAGGGAACCGTGGCCACCCGGGTGCCTGGCAGAGCGCCGTGGGAGTGGGGTGGCGGGTGGGAGCCCCGCTCCCGCCGGCCAGGCGGCCCTCCTGCAACCCGGAGCCCGCGGCCTTCACATCGGGGAGGGCCCGGTCGGCGACCTCCAGTACTTGATGTTCTCAGAACGGACGGAGCCGAGCTGTGAACGCCCCAGGCCCAACCTCCTTCTGGACAGAAAGACTGCGTTTGAAGCTGACAGGCCTGGGTGCCTGGGCGGCTCAGTCAGTCGAGCGCCCAACTTCGGCTCAGGCCACGACCTCATGGTTCATGGGTTCGAGCCCTGCATCAGGCTCTGCGTCACGGAGCCTGCTTGGGACTCTCTCCCCCTCTCTCTGCCCCTCCCCCGCTGGTTCTCTCTCTCTCTCTGTCTCTCTCTCTCTCTCTCTGAAGCACCCCTGCCCCGCCCAGTGCCAGTGTTGCCCCCTCACCGCCACTGCCCATCATCTGCAGGGCGCTGACACAGGGCTCCCCGTCGTCCTCGTCGGGGTCGTCCTCATCGGGGTCGTCCTCGGGGTGGTACGACACGGGCCCGCTCTCCACCAGCACCGCCGTGGGCCTGGCGGGCTCGGCTCCCAGGGTGGACGGGCTCAGGGGCAAGGGCTGCAGGTGAGGGGACAGGCTCTAGAGGCCGCCTGCCCTGGGGGGGGGGGGGTCCCTGTGCTCCCAGAGTGGTCAGTGAGGACACCCAGAGCCCCTGACCTCCCAAGTGGCCCCCCGCCCCACCCTTCAGCCCACACCCACATCAGTGCCCAGAAAGCCTCGCCCTGAGGGCACGAGGTCTGATGACACAGCCTGGCAGTGCGACCCCAGAGTGGCAGGCCTGCTCCTGGGACACTTGCCCTGCCACCTGCAGGCTTCAGGCCTCCCCGGGCCTGGGCCGGCCCGACTTCTCAGCTGCTCACAGCTTGGTATTCGAGGCCCCTGCCCCCGGCCGCGGCCGCATCACGTACCTCTCCTGCGGCCGCCTTCTTGGCCGGCTGCGCAGACACCATTGGCCTCAACCTAGAAGAAAGCGCATCGCAGGGCCTCAGCCTGGGCCAGAGCCACCGGTCGGGACACAGGGGGCCCCGCTGAGATGCGTGGCCAGCCACTCCTCCGCAAGCACGGTGTGCTCTCGGTGCCCAGCCCCTCCTGCTTCGGCTCCCCGGCCCCCGGCGGCCCTGACCGCCTCCCCGGGGCCCGCTCTGTGGTCACTCTTCCCAGTGGACCCTGCGGGCCTCAAGCTGTTGTGACCTGCCCTGGTTCCCTCTGCCCTCCGGCCCCTCCTTCTGCCTTTTCTCTCAGTGAGCAGGTCTCCTCCTTCTGGTGCCAATCACGTCCCCCCCCTCCCCCGCCCCGCGCCTATGCCGCTAGGGGGCTTCTCCTACGCGAACGCGAGCGGCGCCAGCCAGTCGTTTGAACAGGTCGCGTGTCCACGTGATACAGACCCGTGAGAGGGACGGCATCTATCTCCGAGTCCCCACCCCCACAGGCCAGGCACTGGCACCGTACCACGTGGGGGCACAGCCGCTGTGCTGGGAATTGGGGCGGGAGCAGGGCCCCTGGCAGAAGTCGGAAAGCAGGGCTCTTCGGTGAAAGCTTCTTTACGACGTTGGCAGCAAATGCCAATTTTAGCTAAAACGCCACGCCAGCCAACAGGAGACAGCCCTGGGCCGTGACTGACGTCCATCGATATCTGATGAACGCAGACCTGACGTCGGGCTGCCCTCGGGCTCTGCCAGCCTAGGTTCTGGATCGGCGTGTGGGGGCTGCGGGCAGCAGCCAACCACAGCCCTGCTCCTCCCGTGGCTGGATGCCTGGAGGAGTGGGGGCCTAGCCCCCTCCCCCCAGACCCTCCAAACACAAAAGCCGGGACATCGGCCACACTGCCACTTGCAAGGAACGGAGGAAGGAGAAGAACACCAAGACCCCCCGGACAACGCCGACCTGTCCGGGGCGACAGTGAGACCCCAACTGAGAGGAGGCAGGCTCCCTTCCCACGGCCTGGCCATGGAAGCCATCCACGCTCAGGGACCCTGCCCCAGGGCCAGTTGGGGGAAGCATCCAGACGGGCCTCAGATGACCGAGCGCACCCCACCACTGTGATGTGCCAACGAGCCCTGGGACACTGGGAGTGGACACCAGGGCAGCTCTGACAGGTGGACAGGCCCTCGGAGCGCTCGTGGGAGGTTTCCGCTTGGCACGGCCTCAGGCCGGCGGCCTCTGGGCAGGAGACCAGCAAGCGTGTGGCCGTGCCGGCCCAGACCACGGGCCCGGTGCAGGGAGGGCGGTTCCCACAGAGGTGGACTCCCGGTCCCCACTGGGAAGCTGGCCTGTCCACCCACCTGGCTGGGGAAGAGTCACGGCGGTCAAGGGCATGTGGGACGGCCAGCGGGGAGGCGGGGGTATGGGTCAAGCAGCCCGGAGGAGGGTCTGCGAGCCCCTGGGAAGGAAGCACGCTCCTCCCCTCGGCCCATAACCCCAGCCCGCTCACCCTCTCACAGCCCGGGTCACAGACGCACTGGCGCTGAGAGGGCACAGCTGACCCAGGAGACGGGGGCTCGCCCGCACGCTGCCCACTGGCGGCCAGAGACAAAGCAGCCCCTGTGCGCCGTGGACAGGGGCCCTGGGCTGTGGTGGGGGTGACGCACCTACTCAGCCCGGGGCAGCCTGAGCAGCCCGGCAGGAAGGCCCCGTGCGGGAGGGTGCCAGGTTCCTGAGGGCCCAGGGCGCCGCTCTGGGGGTCCAGCGAGTAGGCAGAGGACAGGCTGGGGACACCGCCCCAGGCCCCAGACCACGACCAGAAGGGATCACGGGGGTGCTGGTCTGTGGCAGGCCGCGCTGGGCGCTCGGGAACCAGGGAGCAGAATAACCAACTTCTAGAGAAAGTGTCACGGGTGCCTGGGCAGCTCGGTCAGTCAAGCGTCTGATTCTTGATTTCGGCTCAGATCACGATCTCACGGTTTGTGGGTTTGAGCCCCATGTCGGGCTCTGTGCTGACAGCACAGAACCTGCTTGGGATTCTTTCTCTCTCTCGCCCTTCCTCTGCCCCTCTCACACGCTCTCTCTCTCAAAATAAATAAAAATAAACTTAAAAAAAATTAGAAAAAAAAGCGTCACAAGGGGCACCAGGCTGGCTCAGTCGGCGGAGCACGCGACTCTTGGTCTCAGAGTGGTGAGTTCAAGCTCCACGTTGGGTACGGAGTTTACTTAAACAAAGCTTAAAAAAAAAAAGGGTCACAGAAACCACGAAAGACATTTAGTCCCACTTGAGACAAAAAAACACACCAAAAACGTTTCTACTTCTCGGTCGAGTTAGGGTTAAAAACCGGTAGCGACAGAGGTCTGGGAGGTGAGGGCGGGGGAGTGGGGCCACCCCGCCCCCGCAGGCCCTCCAGGGCGCCTCTGCGCGAGGGCGCATGACGCCCTGCGTGACCCCCTGGGCCCAGGGCGCTGGCCTGCTCTGCCGCTCCCAGCTCCTCCCCTGACCCGCTCACCCCCCACAGCACGTGCTCTCCGCCCGTCCCCCTTCTCGGCAGAGAGAGGCATGCAGCCAGGGCACGGGGTGCAGAGAGCCCCTCCTGGAGGACAGGCCGGCCCACCCGCTCCGTGAGCGCAACACACCCTGAGGCCACAGCCCCTTTCCAGGGCCGGAGCCCCTCGTCAGCGCGCAGGGCAGCGGGCGCAGCGCGAGGCGGACGTGCGTCCCCAGCACCTGGGGGCCGAATGCCAGCCCAGGCCTCCCGCCCCGCTCAGAACCAACACCCGGCCCACCGGGCCCAGTACCTCTTCCCCACGCCGGTCACGGGGTCGGCCCTGTGCCTCCTGGCGGGCGTTTTCCTCCGAGACAGCTTCCGGGTGGCGGTCCGCCCCTCGGGCTGTGCGTCCTCCTCCTGCAGACCGCCCCCGCCCTTGCTGTTGAGGTCCCGGAGCACGCTGTAGTTGATCTTGCTGGAGATTTTCTTCTGCTCCAGCATCTTCTCGATGGCCTCCCCGGCCGTGCTGGCCTGGATCGGCTCCCGGCGCTTGCAGGACTTCTTGGGCTCAACGGAAACGGGGACGTCACCACCCCACGGGGACCTCAGCGCCCGTAAGCCTGCTAGGTGCCGCGTGGGATGTGGGGGCACGGCCGGCTGGACACCGGCAGGTGGGGGGGGGGGGGCTCGGCAACCAGGGTCTCCTGGGGACCCCCCGCCCAGGGGAGCCGAGGTGTGCAGGGGGCCGGGGCCTCCCTGAGGGCGGCTCCCACATCCTCTTGGGACGGGGGAGGCCGGCTGCACCCCACTGTGCCCTGGCAGCTCACCATCACCACCAGCCGGGGGCAGGTCTCGGGGCGTGGGGCCAACTCGACCGCCCACGAACCCACCACGCAGATACCCGAAGGGCACACAGGGTGCTCCCTGACCTCAGGAGGCGTCACCCAGCGGGGACGGACCTCGTCCTGGGTGCCGCACCACGCACCAGGGCCTAACCGTGCCTCCTGCCAGCTCCTCCCTGCCATGCTGCCGGGGGCCCCAAACCCTGACCCCCAAGCTCCAGGGCCACCCCTGGCCTCCTTCACCCCCTGCCCCAGAAAGGTGCTCCCCATCCGGCCACACGAGCAGCAGGCCACATCACTGTGACCAGCAACAGGAAGGGAAGTGTGACTGCAGGTTCTCTCAGGTCCCAGAGGTGGGACAGGGTGTCCACAGAGGTCACAAGGGCCCAATTCAGCCTGCCTAGGATCTTGCCCAAAGCCGAACGGCACATCTGTCCCAGGGGAGGCCAGCACAGTCAGGGCCCAGCGGCCAGGGGCACAGGTCTGTGCTGCCCCCCGGGAGCCCTGGCGTGACTTGGGGGGGGGGGGGGAGCAAGGCCGGCCCCCACGCGCACCGGGTGCCCCTACCTTGTGCTCCTTGTAGATGCCAAGCTCCTTCTCCTTTGCTATTCTTGCTTCTTTCTCTGAAAAGTCCCCAAATGGCAGGATCAGCAGGGGCCCCGTGGCCCAGGCTCTTGGGCGGGCGGCCGGGCGGGCGCTTACCCCTCTGCTCCCGCAGGTACTCCGCGTTCTCCCGCATCCACAGCTCGGCCTTCACGCGGGCTTCCGCCTCGTTCAGGATGTACTGGGCAGAACACAGCACCACACTCAGGTCTCGGCCACCAACACCCTTCCTGCTTGTGTACGCTGGTCAGGGGTGCACCTCTGACCCACGAGGCTGTAGGCTCACTGGGGGAGCCGGTCGGGGACCCTGCCGTCCTCCACCCCTTCCAAGGCCAACAGCAGGGGCACAGGAGCCAGGCCAGAGTGCAGGGGCACAGGTCCCCGAGAAGGAACTGAGCTGAGGACACGGTGCCCCGCCCCGGGAACTGATGAAGGTCCCGGGGGGCCGTGTGGTGGCCCGGTGTGGGGACGCCCCACCCGCGGGAGGGCAGGGCGGCGTGGCCAGCACAGACCACGTGCCGCACGGGCGGAGGCTGCAGGCGCCCTCACCCTGTCGATCTCCAGGTCGTCGATGCCACTGAGGTCCAGCTCGCCGTCCCCACACGCGTCCGCTACGGGGAAGCACGACACCGGTGTCATTGGGGGTCAGTAACCGGTGACCAAGTGCACACTCCCCCGGGCTGTCTCAGGACTCGGGGGCTCTGGCCGAGGGCGGACGGCGGCCCCTCGGGGGACAGTGCGTGGCTCTCACGCCAGCGCTCGTGCAGGAAGGACACTAGACCAGGGCCACGGCCGAGGCGGTGCCCCGCCGGCCCCTGCGGCTCCCGGACGACAGCAGCGTCTCTGGAGCAGGAGAGGGGCCGCGGAGAGTCCCCAGTGACACGCTCGGGACGTCCCCAGGCCCCGCTGGCCACTCCCCCCCTGCCTCAGCTGGGTCAACAGCACAGTCTGCACGGCCCAGAAAACGGGGCAGCCGCTGCTCTCTGCAGCCCCCGTCGCCAGATGGTCCTCTGCCGGCTCCTCCCGATTCCACCCACAGCCCGTGGGCCACACCGTCGCTCCGCGGCCGAGGCCCCGCGTGGACTCCCCCTGGCGCTCAGACACATCGCTCACACGCCTCCCTGCTCTGCCTCAATGCCGGCTCCCTCGGCCCCTGCAAGAATGGTCCCCTCCTGCCTCAGGGCCTTCGCACGGGCCCTTACGGTACAACCTGCACACCGGGCTCGGGCCGTGTCGCTGTCCCTCTCACCCTAGACGTCACCGCCATCGGGGCGGGCACGTGCCCGCCCATCGCCACACCTGGCTACAGGGTATGTGATGAACGTCTGGGTGGCACAGCCTCACAGGGGCTCCTGGCCCAGCCCTCGGTGCCCGGAGACGAGGCAGGGCCCGCACCCTGCAGTCTGGGGACACCTGAGGGAGGAAGACGCGGAAGAAGCGGGACAGCCCGCGCCCCAGGCCTCTCCCAGCGGGGTGAGGCCAACGCTCCTGCCGGGCCGCCGGCGCCGCCAGCGCCGAGGCCCAACCGGCGGGGACCGTGCCCTCGGTCAGACGAGAAGGGACGGGCGGGGGACGCAGGCCCTGTCCCCGTGGAGGAGCTCGGGCAGGAGGACCCCCGGCCAGCAGAGGACTCTGGCCAGGACTAAGCCAGCGGGCCACTGGGGAAGGGTTCTGAGGGTGGTGACAAGCCCACGCCGGGATCACCGATGGCTCACACACGGCAGGCGCAGCGCCCACCCTTCCGTGAGGCTGCACCCCACCTCGCCCAGCTGGGGACGGGCGACCTGGACCTGCTATCTGCCGGCCGCGGTCCCGCCCCCCTGCCCAGAGGAGCCCCCCTCCTCTCCCCAAGCCCCCAGGCACTCACTGGGGTCCTGGCTCTGGGAGGAGATGCACTCTCGGATGGAGTCTGAGATGCCCAGGCTGGCCGCGGTGGGCAGGGGGCCAAGCAGGGACTCCAGGGCAGGGGGCCTGGCGTCCCCGTCGGGGTCTCCGGCCCCCTCGGAACTGCTGGACAAGCCGCTACCAAGGATCTCCTGGTAAAAGTCCTTGTTCAGGTGGCTGGCAGCGGCTTCTAACTCCTCGTCCTCAGCATCGTCTTCCCCGAATACACTGGACGTGGTGTCCTCCACGGAGCCTAGGGACCCAATCGCACACACCGCCTGTGAACCGCGTGGAAAGGCAGAGGGCCCCGCCGCTGTGCAGAGAAGCATCGCCGTCCAGCCAGCAGTTGCTTCGTTAACATCAGTAAGCAACCGACGAAAGAGGGGCTCAAAGACGCGCCTCGTCACAGAGGGAGCCTGACGTCCACACACCTAAGCACGGCCCTCGGCCTATGCCTCACGCTTTGTGCAAAAATTCACTCGAATCTAACAGCTAAAAACTTTTTTTAACGGGGAAAAATACCTATGGCTTGGGATCAGGCAAAACTTCCTAGTCACATCTAGGAAGTGACTCGGGAAGCAACCCACAAAACATCAGTCGCTTCGATCGCAACCAGCTGGAGCGCGTGGCCCCCCCGTGAGCAACTGGTGTTCGGGACACGAAGGCGACACTCGAGAGTCCGGAAGAAGAAAACACACGGCCCGTCAGAACCGGCCGCGGCTTCTGCGGGCGCCACCGCCCTCCCGCCAGGCCGAGAGTGGCGTCGGGAAGCGGCTCCCACGCCCGGCGGGGCACACACGCGGCGGCCCCTCCGAGACAGGGGCGCGTGCCCCGCACCGGCCAGCAAGTCCGCTCCTCGGCGCTGGCCCGGCAGAGAGGAGGCAAACGTCCACGCGGTCACCTGCGCACAGACGTTCACGGCGCTGTGTGCGCGACAACCCAAACCCAGAAAACACCCCACGTGTGCGTCAGCCCCGGCTAGACTAACGACCCGGGCGTACGTCGGGCCTGCCACGCACCACAGACGGGGCCGCTGTGCACCCCACCCGCGCGCTCCCACACAGCAGAGCGGCCGGACGCGAGTCAGGACGGGCCTTGTGATCCCACGGAGGAAAAACGCCAGGAAGTACAACCGACCTCCGAGGGCTGGCTGACACAGGCCCAGGGCGTCGGGGTGGGGGGGTGGGGGGGGGGGCTCGTCCATCTCACCAAAACACCGCCTTCTAAGTTTGCGGTTTGTCGTGCGTCAGTGACGCCTCAGTAAAACCACTGACGAGTCACCAACGACGTGCGTGGTTCCTTACAGAGTTTAAAGTTTACGTGAGACCTCACTCTGGGGCGCCTGGGTGGCTCAGTCGGTTAAGTGTCCGACTTCGACGCAGGTCACGATCTCGTGGTCCGTGAGTTCAAGCCCCACGTCAGGTTCTCCGCTCTCTGCGCAAAGCCCACTTCAGAACTTCTGTCTCTCTCTCTGCTCCTCCCTGCTGGTTCTCTCTCTCAAAATCAAACGTTAAAAGAAAAAAAAGGAACACCTTACTCCGGTTTGGAACGTGTCACACTTAAAGCTCGTGGCGAGCGCCGACTGACACGAGAACGTCACGTCCCAACCGACGCAGCCCTGGGGGGACGAAACCACTGATGCCCTGGAGCAGAAAACGCGTGTGGGGTGATGATCCCTCCGGATGAACACCTCTGCCCTGATGCCTGCCCGGAGGACCCGGCCCCTGCCACCCACACGGCCCTCCCGTGGGGGCGGGGGGAGGGGACGAGGGGGCCCCCGGCGCAGAGAAGGGACCGGTAACAAGTCACGGTGACGGACAGAAACCAGCTGCACCTGCTACGGGAGAAAAAGCTTCAGGCCAGGCGACGAGGCAGCGTCCAATTCTCTGCCGCGAGACGACGACGCACGAAAGCGCCGAGGAAGGGGAGCGGAGCAGCACACGCGGACGGGATGGGGTGTGCACGCAGCCCCGAGGACGGCCCTCCGGACACACCGGCCTGTGAGAACACGGCGGCCGCAGGCGTTGCACCGGGGGCAGCCGACACCGGCCGCCTCTGTCCTTGAGGGGTCACCGGGCAGAGCGAGCGAGGAGCAGAAAGTGCGATGACCCAGCCCGACCCAAGCCCACGGGCATCTCCAGCCACAGACCCGGGGTGGGCCACGAGCACACAGGAGCACCGAGGACGGGCTGTGTGCCAAACACGGAGACGACCACGAAAACCAGACCGAATTCCTCACGGAAACCTCGGCCTCCGAGAGCAGCGCCAGCCAGAGGCGTGAGCCCCGCGGACACCGGGCGTCAGGACGGCGTCTGCCGCTCGGACGGGCTCACGGGCCCTGCACGCGAGCCGCCCAAGCAGTGACCCTGAAGGTCAGGACATGGGCAAAGCTGGAAGAACAGGCGTTCCTGGCTCAGCGACGGGAAGGCGGCAGGATGAACAGACCAACGGGACCCGTGGGGAACCGCGAACCGACTAAAACACCAGAAAACAACGCTATGCGAGGAGAGGAGAGCGCAAACCCCACAGAAATAACAAAGTCAAACGTGTCCCGAGACAGCTCTGCCCGTCTGTGTGGACGGTGCCGGGGGCCCAGACGGGGAGGCCCGACGACAGGGTGCCGTCCCGGCAGTGGGTCACGCTCACGGAGCCCAGACCCGGTGAAAGCCAGGCCCGAGCATTTCCTTCTCGGGGAAAGGTGGCATCTCGAGCCAGAGCCGCCCCGTGTCCTGCAGGAGGCTGTGCCCGCTGCCACCCCCGCGACTCACGAGGAAAACCTGGGGACCAAGAGCGCGGCACCGGGAGTGGTAACGGGATTCCTGACACGAGGGAGCCCAGGGCAGCACCTGGAGACCGCGGTCTCCCACGCACGGCAGCAGTGAAGACGGGGCAGGACGCCGCTTGCAGCGGCGACGGACGGTGGGTCACCGGACCAGCGGGCGGCCGAGGAAGACCCAAGGGCGGGAAGACGCGGGTCCTTGGGAGGCGGCGCGGGGCGGGCCAGAGGTGCTAGGAGGAAGTGACCCCGGGGAAGAGGGGCGGGCAGTGAGAGCGAGCACCTGGCCCTGGCAAACCAGGGACCTCCAGACGGGGTCCCCAGAGCACCCAGAAAGAAGTCGACACGGGGGCGTCCGGGGGACAAAGGAAGACCAAGTGCGTACCCGAAAACGTTCACATGAGCCACGACACGGAGGAAGCCCCAGGGAGGCTGAGGAGGGCACAGGGCGGGCGACAGCAGGGAGGGGTCTGGAGGGAGGCAGCAGGACAGTCTGGAAGGAAGATCTGGGTGGCAGGGCTGGAACCTGGGTGGGGGGCGGGCGGGCAGGGGTCCCGGGAGCATCTGGACACTGTGCCCAGCACGTCAGGGCCAGGAGGCGGCCGGTGGCCGGGGCTGGGAGCGGGGCCCTGTGAGGCGGGATCCCTCGGCCACAGAAGGGGTGGCGGCAGGGCGGGGGCCGGCCCCTCGAGGCCGCGGGGGCCCCGGCGGGACTCACCGTCTCTGGTCAGGTTGGCGAGGGCCCCCTTTGCCTTCGGCCGGCTGCTCTCCAGCTCGTTCTCAATCGCGTCCTGGTAGGTGGATATCTCACCTGCAGCAGGAAATTAGAAGCGAACCATGAATATAAAGCCCCCTGTTCTAAGAGACACGAGGCATCTGTAGCGGTAAGATCGGCTGCTCACCTTCAACTTCCTCCAGTTTTTTGGACAGAACTTGTTCAAGCTGAAACAAAGCACCCAGAACCTTCAGTGGAGACAGGCAGGCGTGAAAGAGGTACGCGGCGTGCACACCCCGCCTCTCCTCGCAGACCACCGGGCCTTGCCCGGACCCTCCTCCCGGGTGTCGTCCGGGGGCCCCGCAGGCGGCACACGAAGCAGCGGCCCTGGACCCCAGCCCTCCGGGTAAACGTTAACGACCAGGCCCCAGAGCAAGGCAGCGCCTGCCCAAGGCACTGTACGCGAAACACCCTGGAAGGCATGGGGACCACGGCCTGGGGAGAGCTGGCCCTTGGTGCCCCACCCACTGCTCACCCACCCATCTGTCCGCCTCTCCCTGCGAGCTGTGCGGACACAGACCCAGTCGAGCCTTTGTAACTAAGCTTCTCGTCCCAAAGTAGGAACGTGACACGAGATCTAGGAAGTGCCTCGAGGGACTCGAGTGCCGGACGGACACGGGGACTCGCCTGCTTCAGGCGCAGCTTCCGCTGCCCAGCTGTGTACGAAGGGGGGTCACACTCCTCCTCCAGATCGATCTTCATGAACTCGTCCACGGTCAGCTGGCTGGTGGGCGTGTCTTCGAACTCCGTCAGCCTGGGACAAGAGAGTCACAGGGGGACAAGGGCCCTGGAGACGGCCATCGGGCACTGTGGCCCCACTTGCTGGTCACCAGGCCCTGCTTGCCACCCCCCACGGCGGGGCCCTGGGGAGGAAGGCAGGGTGGGCAGGGGTCACCTGCCCTTGTTGCTGGACAAGCGATAAGCTCCCCTTGTCGCTCCCACGGGGAGACTCAGAGGAGGCCCAGAAGGAAGGAGGCCAAGCCAGCAGCCCTAGGTATGTGCTGACTCAAGCTCAATTCCCTACATCACACACCCAACAAGACACGTTTTGTTTTGTTTTTTTTAGTTTTTTATTATTTGAGAGAGAGAGAGAGAGAGAGAGAGAGAGAGAGAGATATCAAGAGCCAGCAAGGGGGAGGGAAAGAAAGAGAGAATCCCAAGCAGGCTCCACAGTCAGCCTGACAGGGGCTTGATCCCATGGCTGAAATCAAGATTCAGACCCTCAACTGACTGAACCACCCAGGTGCCCCCAACCTACAAAATGTTCAGTAAAAAACTTGGGCGGGGGGCGGACACCTGGGTGGCTCAGTCGGTTAAGCGTCTCACTTGGGCTCAGATCATGATCTCGCAGTTTCAGAGTCTTTGTCTCCCTCTCTGCCCCCACTCGTGTACGCGCGAGTTCTCTCTCAAAAATAAACGCTAAACAAACAAATAAACAAACAAACGTATGTATGTTTCTGGATGAACGAGTAGTGCTCTCTACCTTCAGTGAACCCATTCTTACAAGCTCTCAACACAACAGATTAACTTTCCAAACTACGATTACGTTCACACCGCTGTGGCTTCAAATTCTCTAGTGTTACTCACTGAAGAACAATGATTCTCCAAAGTGGAGTAGTGTGGTTTTAAAAATGCATGGTCAGGGGCACCTGGGGGCTCTGTCGGTTGGGGGTCCAGCTCTTGATTTCGGCTCAGGTCATGATCCCAGGGTCACGGGATCGAACCCCACATCGGGCTCTGTGCTCACAGTGCAAAGCCTACTTGAGATTCTCTCCCTCCCTCTCTCTCTGCCCCTTCTCTGCTCGTGATCTCTCCCTCTCAAAAATAAACATGAAAAAAACAATTTTTTTAACTGTTTTGAAGAGAATTAGAAGTTGAACAAACAAAATGCCTTACTATCTGCCTTTGAAAATTGCCACAGGATATGACCTCCACTGAAAACAAGCCATCGAATGTTCCAGATCCATTGTGAGAACAGGCACAATTACAGGTCTGCTGGCAATTGGACTTCAGCCCACATGCATCTGATGCTGAGCTGTGCCACCCCACGAACACCACACCCCAAAGCAGGAGCTCGTGGGCACCCGGACACATGGCACGGTGGCCCTCGGTGTCAGCCGGGCGTCCCCCCGGGTGGGGGACCAGGCTCCCGGGCCCCCACAGTCCACGTCAACCCACCTTAGAGAGGCACTGCACCTGCAGCTGGCATGGTGCCAGGACTGACCGAGACGCCCGGGAGGGAGGCGGGTGGCGCCCACGCCGAGGAGCCCCCCGGGAGGTGGCTCCGACCAACGGGCCTGGCTGGGCCCGACGGATGAACCGTCTATGCCCCAGGCCACAAACTAGAGCCACCTACCTCTTCCGCAACGTGGACTCGCACACCTTGACCACGCTGATGACCTCTTTGACGGTTCTCCGGAAATCGTGCATCCTGGCTGCGACCAGAAGTGCTGGGGGGGGGGGGGGCACGACGGGAGTCAGGCATCGGAACAGGTGTGCAGCAGCCCAGCGCTCGGGGCCGATGACCTGCGGTGGGGAGAGCCCTGCCTGGGGGGCCTGCAGGCGCCGAGTCCCCAGCCTCACCATGGGGAACGCTTACACAGCATGTGACCGTCACAGCCCCTGAAAGCTGCACACGGCTTTGCGTGCAACCACGCAGTGATCTATCAACGTAGAAAGTGCTCATCTCACACTCCGTCCTCCACACAGGGAGAATTAAAATCCACCTGAGAACCCGCAAACCAGCGAGCTGACTCTCAGGTGACTCGAACAGGCACACTGGTCGGCCGTGGAGGTGAGGCTTCTGGGGACACGGCCCGGGGTCGGGGAGAAAAGGCGGTGGGCCCCACGTGGCGGCCACAGCCAGGTTGGTTCTCGGACAGGCCCCGAGTGGGCAGTGCACTTGGAAATCGGGCTCCGAAATGGGAAACGATCCTACTGGCAGCCGAGCGCGGGGAGGCAGGCCCGTGGCGCTCTGGACAGGTATGGAGCCGGTGGGGGCCAGGGTGGGGGCCTGCCGGGGAGGGCTCCAGACCCAGGTCCGCGTCAGGCCCCGAGACATGGAGGACAGGGTTGCGGGACTGTTTTCAGGCAGCTGCCACCTAGAGGGCAACCCAGACAGCTACCCTTTCGGGGGTCAAGGAGTCAGCCGGAGAGGCCCGGACACCCTCCGCAGTAACGACCGGGCCGCGGGGCCAGGGCAGGGCTGGCCGCGGCCTCCACGAGTCCTGCCCTGCCCCTGTGACTGAGAGTCAGTGCAGGGAGCAGCTGGCAGTCCTCGGCGGCCAGGGTCGCTGTGGAGACAGCCCGCCCACCACCCGCGTGCCCGGCCTGCAGAAGCCAGGACGCAAACCAGCACCGCGGCCAGCAAGGCCGCCACACCTGCTCCACAGAGGCCCGAGGGGCGCCGGCCAGTGTGCATCCAGTCCCTCTTCATCCTCTGCAGGAGCCTCAGGGCCGTCATGGACACCTCGTGGTTCTTCTCCCCAAACTCCAGCAGGTGGGCAAAGCGTGGGATGTACAGGCACGGGTCTGCAGCAGACACGTGGGCTCAGTGCTACTGCGTCCTGGGACGGGAGCAGGCCTCGCCCCACCGGGCCTCGAGGAACGTGCATGCTCCAGACCCGGACAGCGCACGGGAACAACACAGCACGCCGTCTCCCCATCGGGGCGGCCCTTCCCCGTCCTTCCGCCGCACAGGCTCCCCGGGGCCCCCCGCCCCTCGGCTGGGGCCGCTCACCCACGTCCCTCCCACAGCTGCTTCCCGGGGCAGGACGCTAGGCCCGTGCGGGCATCCCTCGTGCTTGTGCAGGTGCACACGCCACACCGTGCTGCTTTGTTTGGCGGGTCGTGGACTATGACTGAGACACAGCGCGTTCGTTAGCTGTTTCTTTACCGCGTTTACTCTTGTGAAACACGCTGCTCTTCTGGCTACGGGCGTGGGTACATCTCTTTAAATAACCACACGGTCCTTAGTAAGGGAGGGCTCGGAGGGACCCGGACATACGCGCCCGCGCGCACACGCTCTCCCTCGTTCGTGCCCTGCTCTAAGCTACGAGCTAGAAGACTCCCTTAGCGCCCTAGGCTTAGGACACTTCCAGCCCCCGGGGCGGGGGAGACCAAGTAACTTGACGAATTCGGTGGGCTACGGCACTGCTGTGAGTGCACAGACGGAGTGGCACAGGGTCCACGACAGAACACCAGAAACAAAACCTCCTTTGGGCAGGATCATCTGGGAAGACCTTGCTCAAGAGGGGCCGCTGCGGAGGCCTGAGGGGGCCACGGGCGAGCCAGAAAGCAGGCATGTGCGGTCAGAGGGTGGAGGAGGAGGAAGGGCAGACCGGCAAGATCCTGGGACTGGTCAGCGGCACTAGCAGGTGACCCTGGCCGTCCGCCGACCAAGCACCCTCCTTTGGGGCTCTGGCCCCATCCCTCTCCCAGCCTCCCTGCATCTGCAAGGGCCTACGTGACTGAGCTCTGATCCCTGGAAGCCCCGCGAGGGCCTACCCGCACCCCCTTTAGAAGCACCCCCTCGCATCCCCCGCCAGTCCTGGCTCACATAAAGAAACACAGAGACTGGCAGCTGGCCCTGAGGCAGTCTGGGTCCCCAAGGACTCCAAGGGCTGGAGTGACACCTCCCACACTGACCACAGGGGGGTGCTGCTGAGCAGCGGCTACTCGCCTACCTTTCCAGAGGCCCGGGGCGCTGAGCGGTCTCTGGAAAGGCGAGTCAGTGGCAACAGCTCCCTGTGTTGGGCACATGGGGCTGGACGGCTGGTGGCACTCTGGTGGCAAAGCACAACCAAGAGCCGCTGCCTGCCACCTCAGCCCAGGCCCTCCCACCATCTTCTGGCACATCTGTCTCCAATCTTTTACAAGTAGTTTTTAAGCTCAGCTTTCTACCTCAGAAATTAATCAGTGTCAAAGTTTTCACCTCTAGCTCTGATGTTCTATTGAAAACAGTTCCAAATCGTAACAGTAACATCACTTCTTCAAACGTATCTTCCCTCAGGGCGCCTGGGTGGCTCAGTCGGTTAAGCATCCCATTTCGGCTTAGGTCATGATCTCTCAGATTGTGGGTTGGAGTTCCCTGGTGGGCTTCGTACTGACAGCATGGAGCCTGCTTTGGATTCTCTGTCCCTCCCTGTCTCTGCCAGTCACTTGCTCGCTCCCCTCCCCCCAATGTGTGCACTTACTCTCACTTGCTCAAAAACGTAGGCTTAAAAATAAAATAAGATGTCTCTTCTCTCCCAGTAATACGTTTTTCAGCAACCAAATCACAAACCAAATCAAAACGGAGCCCATGGCCAAGTGTGCTGTAGCTCCCGACTGCCCAGGCACGTGGTGGGGGGTGGGGGGGAGGGTACCAGGACACCTCAACAAGTCCAGGAAAACAGACAATTTGCAGGAGAGGGTAGGTTGAACCCTCTCCCCCAGGGCCGGTGACAAAGGTTGTGCGGCGCCGCCAGCCCGGCACGGGCAGTGAAACGGGCCAAGAGGCAGACTTTACGAAGAAAAGCAGCTCACAGAAGATCACGCAGGATGGACGGGATTGGTGAGAAGCGCCAAGAGGAGACACTAAACCCACAGCGATGTGAGATTCCGCCAGATCTCCCCAACCTGAGAACGGGGGGGGGGGGGGGGGAGGGAAGGACGGAAAGAGGCGCCCCCCCCCCACCAGGGACCCCGAGAGCGGCCTCCCAGGACGGAGAGTGCGAGCTGGCAGGCACGCACACGAACAAACCGCGGAGAGTAAGGCGCAGCCTCCTAGGTAAGCCCCCAGACCCCCGCGTTTAGTTAGCAAGCAGCCCGCACTGCAGGCGGGCGGGAAACAACGGTCCACACGGACGGGTGGACGCCAGCCCACAGGGGCGCGGCGCGGGGACGGGCCCCACGCGGGAGGGACAAGGCCTGGCGCCCCCCGCCCCCGCAGCCCCGGACCCGCCTCGGGCCTCGGTGGGGGGCGGGTACGGCAAGCCGCGCCGGAGGAGAGCGGACCCCGCATCTGGGAAGGACCGGCTAGCGAGCGTCAAGCACGCACAAACCCTCAACGCAACGCAGCCGAACTCCAGCACGCGGAAAACGGAAGACCCGGGCCTGCGCACAGACACCGGCCCCCAAGCGCGGACCTTGCGCGCAGAGCCACGGCTCCCCGAGCGCTCCCGCCTGCGCCTGCGCCGCCGTCTCTGCCAGCCACAGCCCGCGGGGGCGGGACCCAGGCCGCGCGCGCGCGCGCACGCCGTCGGCGAGCGGGCGCGGCGGCTCAGGCCGCGCACGCCGTCGGCGAGGGGGCGGGGCGGAGCCGGGCCGGCGTGACGCGGCGTGACGCGGCGTGACGCGCGGGCGCCGCGGCGGCAGGGGCGAGGGTGGGCCGGACGGCGCCCCCTGCGGCCGGGCTGCGGGCTGCGGGCTGCGGGCCGGCGGGCGGGGCGGGGCGGCCCGAGGCAGCAGCGCCCGCCGCGGCCCCATGCTGCTGCCCCTGGCCTGCCTGCACGGCCGGGTGGCGCAGTGCCTCACGGCGCTCCTGGTGCTCGCAGAGCCGCCCCCCCGGCCCCGGCGCGGCGCGAGGGTGCACGGCGCGCCACCGTCGCGCGCGGAGGCCGCCCTGCCCGCGAAGATGGCCGCGGAGCTGTACCCGGCCGCCGGCGCCGCGGCCGCCACCGCCACCGCCACCGCCACGGACATCGCTAACAGCAACGCCGCCGCCGCCGCCGCCGCCGCCGCCGCCGGCAGGAAGGGCCCGCCCAGCGCCCCGCCGCCCGTCCCGCCGCCGCCCGCGCCCGCGCCGCCCGCGCCCGACAACAACAACTTGGAGAGTCCCAACTGGCAGTCCTTCCACCCGACCCTGCGCGAGAGGTGAGCCCGGGCCGCGCCCGCACCCCGCACCCCGCGCCCGCGCCCGCGCCCCGGCCCGACCCCCGAGCCCCGAGCCGTGTGCCTCTGCCCTTTGCAGGAACGCGCTGATGTTCAACAACGAGCTCATGGCTGACGTCCACTTCATCGTGGGGCCCCCGGGAGCGGCCCGCAGGGTGCCCGCCCACAAGGTTGGTAGAGGCTTGGCCCTGTAAGCCCGCAGAGGCGACTGCCCACCGCCTGAGTAGGGGCTGCCCTGTACCCCGGGTGCGGCATCCGCTGGGGGCAGGGAGGGTCCGGGGCTCAGGGCAGCTCCTGTGTCATCCACAGTACGTCCTGGCCGTTGGGAGCTCTGTCTTCTATGCCATGTTTTATGGCGATTTGGCAGAAGTTAAGTCAGAAATCCACATCCCTGACGTGGAGCCCGCAGCCTTCCTCATCTTGTTAAAGTAAGCCTGCTGCACGAGTCCGCGAGGAGGGGGTGGCTCCTTGCTGCCTGGCTGCCGCCAGCGGGCACCGTGCAGCTTCTTGGGGGCATGCCCCACGCAGCCTGTGACACGGTCCCCGCCCCACCTAGGTACATGTACAGTGACGAGATCGATCTGGAGGCCGACACGGTGCTGGCCACTCTCTATGCTGCCAAGAAGTACATCGTGCCGGCACTAGCTAAAGCCTGTGTTAATTTCCTGGAGACCAGCCTGGAAGCCAAAAACGCCTGTGTCCTGCTGTCCCAGAGCCGGCTGTTTGAGGAGCCCGAGCTGACCCAGCGCTGCTGGGAGGTCATCGATGCTCAGGCGGAGATGGCTCTGAGGTCTGAAGGCTTCTGTGAGATTGACTGGCAGACGCTGGAGATCATCGTGACGCGGGAAGCTCTCAACGCCAAGGAGGCCGTGGTCTTCGAGGCCGTCCTGAGCTGGGCGGAAGCAGAGTGCAAGAGGCAGGGCCTGCCGGCCACCCCGCGCAACAAGAGGCACGTGCTGGGGCCCGTCCTCTACCTGGTCCGGATTCCGACCATGACCCTGGAGGAGTTCGCCAACGGCGCTGCCCAGTCGGACATCCTGACGCTGGAGGAGACCCACAGCATCTTCCTGTGGTACACGGCCGCCAACAAGCCCCTCCTCAGCTTCCCGCTGACCAAGAGGAAGGGCCTGGCCCCGCAGAGGTGCCACCGTTTCCAGTCCTCCGCCTACCGCAGCAACCAGTGGCGCTACCGCGGGCGCTGTGACAGCATCCAGTTTGCCGTGGACCGGAGGGTGTTCGTGGCAGGGCTGGGCTTGTACGGCTCCAGCTCCGGGAAGGCCGAGTACGGCGTGAAGATCGAACTGAAGCGGCTGGGGGTGGTCCTGGCCCAGAACCTGACCAAGTTCGTCTCGGACGGCTCCAGCAACACCTTCTCGGTCTGGTTTGAGCACCCCGTGCAGGTGGAGCAGGACACCTTCTACACGGCCAGCGCGGTCCTGGATGGCAGCGAGCTCAGCTACTTTGGGCAGGAGGGCATGACGGAAGTGCAGTGCGGGAAGGTGACCTTCCAGTTCCAGTGCTCCTCGGACAGCACCAACGGGACCGGGGTCCAGGGTGGGCAGATCCCAGAGCTCATCTTCTACGCCTGAGGTGGCATGGGTACGCCGTGAGGGGCGCTGGGAGGGGGAGGGAGGTGCAGGAGGCCGTGCTACCCCTCCGCCCCCCGCCGACGGCCTCGCCGACGTCATTAAAGACCGTGCTTGGTTTGTACGTCTCTTGTACGCGGTCGGCTGCGGCCAGAGCGGGGACACACAGGCTGTGCTGCACAGCCACGGCCCTGCCCAGGTTTCGGAGGCCGGGCCGCCGGGCAGCCCTGGGGTTCCGAGACGGGCTTCGGGCCCCTCCCGGTGGTGCCCACGCTGCGTGCCCTGTGGGCTTCGCCGGCTCCCACCCTCACAAATTCAGAGTGGTACTACGCTTAACCCAAAACCTTCCCTTCAAAACCAAAATTGGAAGAAGCCACCTAACGTAGTCTTTCTAGCCGGGTCTCAGAGTTTCAGCAAGACAAGAGCCACCGGCAGATGAATGTCCGAGGGAGCGTTAAGCTGGGCACGCGCTTTCCCGCGTGTCTGTGAAGAGGGACTCCCTTCTAGCACACAGCAAACCCTCCCGTGCTGGTTAGGATCGAACGGCCTCCCTGGCAGGCCCCGTCTGTCCCTGAGCGTGCCCTCTGCTGGCAAGCCGGGCTGCCACCACCAGGGCGTGCTTATTGCTTTAGAAGGCTCTGGAAAAAGCTGGGTGTGTGCTTGCGTCTGTACTTCCTAGAGCGTCGTAGCCTCTCACGCAAACCCCTGCTGTGAAGCTCAGATTTGAGGGGGGTAAAGTGGGGCTCTCTGCTGGGTCCGCGCCTCCAGACCCTGAGCGCCAATCTCCTGCCTCAGGCTCAGGCAGCAGCTTCCCTGGCAGGCCCTGGATGGCCCCTGCCCAGGCGGGCTTTGGGGTCAAGCAGGCTCTTTGAGCCCCTTGTCTCTATTCTCCCAGGCCACACACTCTATTGGTGGTTGCTTTGTTTCTGGAAAAAAACCTCATCTTCGCCTCCACAGGGAGGGACCGTGTCACTGGCCACAGGAACGTGGCCTCTCGGGAGAGGGTCTGGGCTGGGAGCAGAGAGCCACAGCTGTGTGGCTACTCCGTCCAGCAGCCCTTCTGGCCTCCGGGCCTGTCCTGCAAGGCCTCTCCCGGCTTCAGAGGACCATCCCATGGGTGACCCAGCACCGCGCCCCCAGCCCGCCCTGCCCGGCCCCGCACACTGCGCCTCCTCCGTGGGCAAAATCGGGAGCAAGCCCTCCGAGTGGGCTGAAAACAGTCCTTGGTAAGGCTCCGGTGAAGGCGGAATGTGGCTAGGAAAGCGGCACTCCATCCGCAGGGGTCCTGGCCTCCCCGAGGCACCCGCCTCCAGCCCTGTTCTCACGAGGCGGGCGGGCCCCCAAGGCAGCAGCACCGCTCCCTCTCTGCGCGCTCACCCACAACCGCAGGGCGCTCTGGTCTTATACCGGGGGTAACCCCCAGGCCGTGGGGTTCCGGGCTGCCCTCGGACAGGGTTGCTTCCTACCTGGCGGAGCTGCTGTGCCCGCACGTGACCGCCTCCCGTCCGAGCACGCCCCCCACCCGCCCCCCGCCGCCCCCCCCGCCGGCCCCGCCATACCTATTGCTGGTGCGTTGATGCAGAGCTCTCTCGCCAGGAGGAGGAAGGTCTTCCCCAGCACGTAAACGTTCACCTGTCACGAAAAAACCACTACCGAGATTAGCAATTTAGGAAACGTTTGCTTTCTTCTCTTAAAATATGCACTTCGTCGTTGAGTCCGCAGAGCCCTGGTAAGGCTCCCTGCCAGCCCCCATGAGCCCACGGCAGCCCAGGGCCCTGCTTCCCAGTCCCAGGCAGCTTTCCAGGCCCCACCACCGTCTCAGCAGTGGCGATTTGCTGAGGAAAAAAGCTGCCTGAGAGACAGTTAGCAAAGCGGAAGCACGCGGAGTGCAAGGTGTGTCATTCAGAGTGGCGTGCGCCCGCACGTTCGGGGCCTGCTGGCCACGGCATGCCGTGCTCCCAACGGGCCCGGGAGCCATGGCCTCGGCCCCTCGCCGGGAGCAGCTCAGTCGTGGCCGTGGGTCTCCGCAGATCTCGGCGACACGCCGCCCACTCCCACCTCGAGTCCAAATCCGCTGTGGAGCCCAGCACCTGACCAACCGCAGCACCCAGTCATGTACTCCTGGACACGACCCTCCAGTGCGGCCGGGCCTCGGCCGCCCTGAGAGCCTGCCCCGTGCTGGCCTGGGCACCTTGTGGGAGGGGGGCCTCTGAGGGGTGCCTGACCACAGGCATGGAAGAAGCCGGTCCGCTCGGGTGGGGTGCAGAATTGGGAAAAGCTCAGGCTTGGTGCCCTCCCGCCCCTCCCCTGGGACTCTCAGGCCTCAGTATCCTGGCCCTGGCCCTCTGTCTCTGGTCTCCCCAGGGAGTTTGTCTGCCTAATCAAGCCTGGCCTATGAAGGCCCGGATGAGGGCCCTTTCGCCGGTGCCCAAGGGGACACCAGAAAAGGCCTCTCAGGCAGCACAGGCAGGTGCCTGCGGCCGTCCGGGAGCGCTAAGGGATGGCACAAAGCCCCCTCAGAGGACGTGGAAGGTGCCAGCTTGGGCAGACCTGCACTTCCCATCCAGGCCTCCTCCTGGGAGAAGCCCCCCTTCGCAGGGCTGGCGGCTCACGGAGCGTGCCTTCCGAAGGGATTCAGCCCTCAGCCTGCCCACGCGTGCCGCGTCTCCGCGTGTCCGTGTGTGCGGACGTTCTATGAGTGCCCCAGCCTTTGCCGGGCTCCCCCAAGTTCCTGCAACTTGACCCTCCCGACTTCAGGCCCGTCTGAGAGTGGAGCTCAGCGTCCCCCTCACCGTCTCCTCCCACCGCAGCACCCGCCGGTCCCCCTTCACGCCTCCCACCCTGCCTGTGTCCCGAGCAGATGAAGATCTGCAGGAAACAGTCCTCTGAACAGACTTCAAATGGAAAGTCAAATTGTTGAAAGGCCACACCCGCACAACACACACGGTTATTGCCACAGACGCTAACGTGCACCAGCACGCACTAGGAGCTCTGAGGTGTTTGTAGCTTGTCTCTGTGAAGGCGGCCGGTACAGCCGGGCATGGCTAGCCAGCACCCCCCATCCTGTCCACCTGGCAGATGGGCTCTCCGCCCAGACGGCCCTGAGTGCTCCTGTACCAGCCACGCCTGAGCGGGGGCCGAGCCCGGGGAGAAAGGTCCACTCGGCGAGCGTTCACACAAGAACGGATGGGAGGACCCGTGTCAGCCCCCCGCAGCCAGAGCCCCAGGCGAGACCCTCACCCGACACGCTGCCCCACACCCACAGACAAGCACACAAACACGTCCTGTGTGTGCTGCGCCCGTCCCGGCCCCAGGGAGACCCCGCTGATGGGAAGGGACGCGGCCCAGAGCCTGGGGCCGGCTCTGCCCAGGTCCCCCCACACCCACCCAGCAGGCTGGCCCAGGGGCCCGAGGCACACCCCTCCATCTCGGGCAATAAAAGCTCACAGTAAATTGTGTGGGTTCAGCCGGCCGGCGCAGCGGCTGCCCCCGGGGCCTTGGTCCAGCCCGGAGGAGCAAGAACACGCACCCCTTCTGTCTGGCCCTGTGCTGGTTTCCCATATCCAACGGTGCGAAGCAAGAAACCGCCAGAACACCACCCTGACCCATCCAGGCTTTGCCTAAGGGCTTCTGAGCATCTGCCCTACACCAGACGCACTCCGTCCTTTGTGGGAAGTCCCGGGACGGAACCGGCCCGTGAGGCCACACCCCCCGCCCCCCGCCCCCTTGGTACCGCATGTGCAGTGTTCCATTTCCACGATCCCAACAGATGACTGTTAGCTCGGCCAGAGCATCTCAGAGGACTCCTGAGAGACGCCATTTACGAGGACAGCTAGGACAGCGACCACGTAGGTGGCATGTGGTTTTCGTGAAAGCCCAGCCTCGTCAGCACTGGGGGGCCCTGCGGCCCAGGTGCACCGGGACCCGACCACGCTTTCCGCGCAGGCGTGGAATCCATGATCGCCCCGCACACACCCTCACACCGTGGACACGTCTGTGCCGTGACACCCCCCCCCCCCCGTTTTAAAGAATCTCCCTTGTCTCGGACCAAGTACACCTGGGTCTTCCCACTGGTTCTGAGGCCGAGGCCGCCCGGCTCCCAGGACCACAGTGTGACCCGTGTTTACTGCCCCCTCCCAGCTCTTGAACAGACCACACCCTGGCGCATCCTGTGCCCCAGTCCCAGCCTCCCTTGGGAAAAGGGCTCAGGAAGGAAACCAGTCTACCTGGAGCAGATCACTGAGGTCGAGGAGCATGTCTGTGGCAGGAGTCAAGGAACACGTGCACTCAAGCCATGGACCCCCCGTTACCCGACAGCCTCCCAGAGGCACCGACCATACACCCGGCCACCGGACCTCGTCGTGAATCTAAGCTCGGCATGGATCGAGAGGAGTGAGGCATCGGGGCTGCTCACGGAGACCTCTGTGAACCGCTCCCAGGACAGGGGGAGAGGGGCCGTGAATGCAGTCCTCACAGGCCCACCCCCCCGTGTGGCACAGCCCAGAAGCGCGTGACGACGCTCGGTCTGTCCCCCGAGCACCTACTGACGGCCACCCAGGCACTACGTGTGGCCTCTGCCCCACGACTCGTGGCTCCTGGGGAACAGACACGTGGACAGAGGGCCACCCGCCCTTGGTGGCTGGCAGGCACCTCCAGAGTGCCGGTGCTTGAGGGGACAGCTGTGGAGACTCTGGCACGGGACCTGTGCTCACTCTCAGCAGGCGATTAAAGAGTCACCAGATTATGTCCTAAGTGATGAAACTCAGCTGGACACGTACACAAAAACACAAAACACAAGCCACCGAGTAGGGCGGCTCGTCAAGAGAAGAGAAACTCCATGTCACTCACGGGTCTGCTGTGGCTCTGAGAAGGTGAGGACGAGAAATCCCCACGTGCTGAGTCAGAGCCCAGACCAGGCATCGGGAGGGTAACCCCGGGCCCAACACATCAAGAAGAAAGGGCTCCCCGAGGCCACAGCTTTGCACAAGGTCCCAGACATCCCGCCCCCACCTTTAAGGTCCTTGACTAAAAGGCACCGGGTTTCTCAGTCTCTGAAGGCACACCCTTAAGCGGGATACACCAGGGAAGGCCGGGAGCAAAGAAGGCCGGGGAGGAAGGGAGAGGAAAGGAAGTCGAGCTACAGGAGGGAGCGGTGACCCGTGGCACCAAAAAGGACACAAGAAATGAGCCGAGCCAAGAGGCGGGAACCACAGGACTCCGGGTCCGTGACGGTCGGAAAAGGCAAAGCCCCGGAGACGGTGCAGGCGTGGGAGGTTGCCCGGGTGGGGGAGGGGCGCACAGGTGGAGCACAGGGGCCGTCCGGGGCGGCGAAGCCACCGCATGTGACGTTCCCGGTCGCGGACACGCGGCACTGACCGCACACCTGTCAGAGCCACGGAAGGCACCGCAGCACGTGACGGGAGCGAGCCCTGGTGTCAGGCGCGGGCCTGCGGTAAGGACGACGTGACGCTGGGCCGTCAGCCGTGACTTTCGCAGGTGTCTACGCACTAACGCAGGTGTTGACAGGGAAATGCAGGGGTGGGGGGGGAGGGGACAGAGGCGCACGGGGGACTCTGCACAATTTTTCCTTAACCTACAACTGCTCTGAAAAACGAAATCTATTACAAAGTAATAACAAAACAAAGGCAAAAAGAGGAGTGAAAGTTTTGAACAGACACTTCACAGGGAGAAGCCAAGAGCCAATAAGCACACGAGAAAGACCTCGCAAGAGAAAGGCGAACAAAGTGCCCCCCCACAGCACCCAACGCCGGCCTCACGCGCTCTGCGGGCTGGGGCGCAGCGGGACGGCCCGATGGCGGGAGGCCGGCCGGCTTCCTCTAAGGCTGACCCCGCGCCCGCCTCCGGCCGGCTCCTCCCGGCGAGGCTCTCGCTCACGGCATGCGGATGCGCATCCACACAGGGCTTCGTACAAACGGCCAGAAGAGCCCAGACGACCGCCCCCGGCAGAGCCGTGGCGGGGCGGGCGCTCCCACACGGAGCGTGTGCCACAGCGCAGGCCCACAAGCTCGCCTAGCGACAGAACCCTTACAGAAGAGGCCTTCCCTTCACCCGACGTCTGGAACAAGCCGAATCAGCCCGTGAGAATCCTCAGTGGGTGCCTCGGGGGCGGCGGGGGGCGGGGGGGGGCCTGACCAGAAGGGACCAGGTTGCCCTGCATCCTGCTGCAGAGACGTACGTCTGTCAAAACCCCCGAGCGTTTTGTTTTATGCCAATCTCCCCTCCGAGGGAAAAAAAGAAACACGGACAAACACGGAGATCCGGTCGGTCAATGACTTGGCAGCCGAAGGGCGCGTGGGGGCAGGCGGGCGTCTGCACCTCCCTCTGCCGTGGGCCGAGCAGCGCGATCCCCGCAGCAGACCCTGGGGGAGTGTGTGTGTTTCAAACAGGAGACTGGACTCCAGGCGCAGCCAAGGAGGCGCGGCTGCTCTCCTCGTGACACCGGAGGAGACGCGCACGCGCGGCCGGTGCTCGCCGGCCGGGCAGCAAGGACCGCGGGGACAACGTGCTTCCCCACACGGGCGCCCACGCTGTCCTCGTGAGTGCCCTCGGGGCCCGGCCCAGAGCAGGTCGCCCGGCTGAGGCGCACGTGGGGATGTGCCGTGGCTCTGGAAAGTCTCATCTGGCCGGCCAGCGGGCCTGTGTCTGCACGCCCGCGGGGCGGCGCCCCCCACCTTCCTGGCACAGGGGCACCAGCCCCCCTTCGCGGGTGCTGGAATCATAAAAGGTCAGCAGACCTTCCCGGTGGCCTGGAGCCCGGCGGCCTCCCCTGGTCCCTGACATGCTCTGCTAGGTGGCACTTGCGCTCAGGGAGCACCAGCTTGGGGTGTCGGCCTGCGAAGAGATGTGCGAACACAAACACTGTCCGCACGGACCAAAACGCCGGCGCTCCCGTGGCCCCACAGAGGATTCTGAGGACGTGTACAGAGGGCTCCAGTGCCACGGTGGGGCGGCCCACGCTGGGCCAGCAACGCCCCGGCGTCCGGATCCACCATGAGAGGGACAGGGGACCACCTGGCTGGCGTGCGCGGTGCCGGAAGAACGATCAGATGAGGCTCGATTTACACGCAGACCCGTTTTCAGTAAGTGGGAAAGTTTACAGAGATTTAATGACGGCAGAGCAAACAGTTAAAAGACCATGACGTTTGTCTACACGGCCTCAGGTGGGAGTGTTTCCTCAGGGCGCCCAAAGAGAGACGAGGAAAATGGCATCAGCATGCGGGCCAACGGGAGGTGTGAGCACGTGCACAGACACCGCGCTTCCAGCTCACGGTGGCGGGAACGGTCGGGGCAGCAGAGCTCCCAACCGGCACCGCAGCTCCCGGGCCCCGGCGGGGACAGACGGGGGGGGGGGGGGGGGGTGCCGGGGACAGCGGCGCCCTCCGCACCAGGAGCAGACGCGTCTGCCCCACGGAGGCCGGCCTGCCCGGCACGCACCCCCTGTCCCCCCGTCCACCCACACCCCCTTCTGCAGGGTGGCTCTGGCCCTGACTGATCTCTCCCCAGGCGATTATTTATGAGCCCGACACACTCCTGCTTAGACAGGAGCTCACAGCCACGCCCCACGAAGGACAAGGGCCACCAGGAACACCCAACACCCCGTCCACTGAAGAGTTGTGCCTGGTAAAGACGGAAGTGCCCTGCAGGGCTCTGAGCGCCCGGTCCCCGCACGCCGACCCTGCTCCCCCCGCACTGAGCCTGAGGCTGAGGCGTCCTGTGGTGGGCGCTCCCTTATGTACACGACTCCTCAAATAATTGACACGGGCAGTCATCGTCACTCTGCAGGACCTTCCCACACTCTGGAGGTGCCCGCAGCCCACCCTCCCAGCTCCACGCCACGGCCTGTGCCAGCTGCCTGCCCGGAAGAGGTGCGGGAAGGGCCCAGGGCCGGATTCCAGGCCGGCCCTGCCCCCCCAAGTGCCAGGGAGGTGCAGAGCTCAGGCCCGCGCCCCAGCCCGCCCCGGCCCCGGCCAAAGGTCTCGGCTCCCTCCCCAACCATGCTGAGATGGTCTATCCCGCGCTGGCAGCTCCTGGTTCAAGCACACCTGTATGTGCCCAGGGCTCAGGCTCAGCGAGGGGCTGAGCAGCACAGGCCCCGGACGCGGTCTGCACTCAGGCACCGTGCCCACCTCTGTGCTGCGGGAGGTACCTGCTCCCCCACTGGCTGGTGGCAGGCCAGCCGGCACCTGTGACTGGGAGCTCGGAGGAGGTCAGCACACCTGAGGCACAGGGAGTGGCAGCCAGGAGCTGCTGTGGCTGGGAAGACAGGGAGGGCGAGGGAGACAGGAGCTGGAAGCTGCAGCCTGCTGGCCACGGAGGACAGGGATTCTGTGCCACGGGGAAAGCCACGGACAGTCCAGGGAAGGAAGGAGCAGGCCCTGACTTAAGTGTCGAAAGGCGTGCCCACAGGCTGGAGACAAACGCACCCAGGGGCCCGGCGCTCGGAAGCAGGCGGTGGTTGGGGGTGGGGAACAAGCGGAAAAATAGATAAAAGGCAGGGGAGCAACTGGGAGCCCCGCTGTGGGGAAGACCCTCAAAAGAAGGAGGGCCACGCCAGCAGTCCGTGCTCCCGCTCAGGGGACCAGCTGCCCCGGGACGAAGCGCGGCGCCCCCTGGAGGAAGGTGGACTTTAAGTCCAGGCACTTCCAAGGGCAGGCAGCACCTGGTCGACCAAATGAGGCTGGCAGTCGGGCCCCGGGCGACCAGCCTCTGCTGGAGCAGGGCTTGCTCCCCACACTGCCCGCCCCTCCGAGGACAGCAAACCCCCCAGGGGGCAACTGCCCACAGCCCCTCAAGTTCTCAAACACAGTATCTGTCAGTTTAATAAAAACTTGCCAAACAAGAGAACAGGCATGACCAAATACCCCAAACCAGTACAACCAGAACCACCGATGGTCCTACTGATGGGAGTTACTAAAGACCTTTGTGTAACTACAGAGATGGGCCACTTCGCCAAAAACTTAGAATCTAATGAGAAACAGTAACTGAAATTAAGAAATTACCAGACGGGTCTAATACCCGGTAAGACACAGCAAAGGAAGGGTTGAGGGAATCCAAAGGTAGGTTACTGAAAACACTCAGATTGAAACCGAGAGAGGAGAAGAAGGAGAAAAATACAAAACAGAAGGGAAGATGCAGAACCCAAGGTGGGACGTGAGATGTGCATGTGACCCAAGACCAGACGGGACGAGAGGATGCAGGGAACCTCAGCTGGGACGGGACGCGGCCTCAGACCCTCCTGGGACACACGGACGGGACGGGATGCGGCCTCAGACCCCCCCGGGACACATAAAACACATGATGCCACCGATTCTAGAGACGCCCCACGGACACTAGGCTGGAAAAACATACTCCCTAAAAGCAGGGACGACGGGCTGGCTGCCCTGAGAAACAGAGACAAGATGATGCAGACCAGTGACCAGCCCTGACCGGCGGTGGGCAGGGATGACCCGGGAGGGCCGCAGGAAACACCTACAGGCTACCCAAACAGCTTTCAAAATAAACATGTTCTGGGGGCACCGGGGGCTCAACCGGGTAAGCGTCCGATTCTTCATCTGGGCTCAGGTCATGATCTCAACGGTCGTGAGATCGAGGCCCGTGTTGGGCTCTGTGCTGACAGCGCAGAGCCTGCTTGGGATTCTCTCTCTCCAGACACCCACCCCGCCCTTCCGGCTCACTCTCTCTCAAAATTAATAAAAATAAAATAAAATAAACATTTGAAAAAAGAAGTAAATAAAAACAACGATGTCTCACACAAACAGCAGCAGAGAGAATCTTCCTTCCAGCGGACACACTAAAAATAAGAGTGGAGTTCCTAAGACGGGAGGAAAATGGTCCTAGATGATGCAGAGAAATACAGGAAGGGAACGGTCAAAACTGGGAAATCTGAATGAGCGCTAACCTCCAGCAGCAGTGGGAGCGGTGGCCACGGGGACGCCTGGGCCAGTCCACGTGCCTGGGGAGTACTGGTACCCTAGTCTAAGGTGGAACCTGAGAAGTCAGAGGCACAGGGGCACATAACCTAGGCTAGCGGGCAAAACAATGACAAACACATGCATGACGGACAAGGTGTTTAGAGGAAAATAGTATGGGGGCGCCTGGGGGTCTCGGTTGGTTAGGCAGCCGACTGTGGCTCACGTCATGATCTCACGGTTTGTGGGTTCAAGTCCCACGTCAGGCTCTGTGCTGACAGCTCACGGCCTGGAGCTGCTCCGGATTCTGGGTCTCCCTCTGTCTCTGCCCCTCCCCTACTTGTGCGTGCATCAACGCTCTTGCTGTCTCTCTCTCTCTCTCAAAAACAAACATTAAAAAAATTTACAAAATAAAGGAAACGAGAGTAAGAAAATACTTGATTTCTCTAAGACATCATGAGAAAAAAACAACAAAGAACAAATGTAGCAAACAGAAAACCAGTAGTGGAATTAAGTGCAAATACACCAATAAGCACATTTAATGTAAATGGAGGAAATTCTCCAACAAAAAATATTTCAAAACTGAATTAAAAAATCAGAGAAAAACACATGATTCTACATTGCTCACAAGAGACACGTCTTAAACATATCAGGAAGGAGTGAATTTTAAGATGGAAATCGACCCCGCGAACCCCAGGCAGAAGGGAGCGAGTCCACCTGCGGCACATCAGACCGGGTGCAACTGAGGGGAGAAGCGCTCAGGAAACAGGCGGGCGTCCCGCGGCATCCAGGGCCCATCCCCCAGAGGTGGGGCTGCGCCCTCCCCACGACGACGCAGCTCCGGCACGTGACGGGCGTCGACGGGGTCAAGGGGAAAGTCGCAGCCCAGCCCACGGGGGCGGCGGGAGGCTGTAACTGTCCCGCAGAACGAGCAGACGCGAGCAGGGATTCAAGGCACACAATCAGCCAACGCACGCAACGACCACAGACACACGTTCTTTTGAAACGCACACGCACCCCCACCAGAGCAGACCGTGCGCTGAGCTGTGCACACACGGTGGAGCGCTCGGTGAGCGTCCTCGGACCACACGGTTACGCTGCAAGCCGATAATCCGAAGGTAAGGAGAAAACCCGCAACCATTGTCAAAACGGGCAACACAACTCTGAATGACACGTCAGGACTGCGCCATGTAATTAAAATCTGCCTGGAGGGGAAGGGACAGTCTCTAAGGCTCTTATCAGGAAAAACAAAAAAGACTAAAATCAAGAACCTGCGCATCGGTCTCAAGAAGCTAGAAAAATAGTGAATCAAACCCCCCAAAAAAATAGAAGGAAAGAAAAGGTGCCGCACACACAACCGCGTGGGTTAAAAAGGCAAGAGATCCCAACAGCCAACTCGTAAGATTAATAACTGAATCTTGTAGACGTGGACACAATGTCAAGAGACAAATCTCAGGGTGCCCGGCTGGCTCAGCTGGAAGACCGCGCAGCTCTTGATCTCAGGGTCATGAGTTCGAGCCCCAGGTCGGGTGTAGAGATTGCTTGAATAAATAAGTAAACTTAAAACCATATACACAGGCCGCCTGGGTGGCTCAGTCGGTTAGGTGTCCGGCTTCAGCTCAGGTCACGATCTCGCGGCCCGTGAGTTCGAGCCCCGCGTCGGGCTCTGTGCCGACGGCTCGGAGCCTGGAGCCTGCTTCGCATTCTGTGTCTCCCTCTCTCTGTCTGCCCCCCCCCCCCCGGCTCGCGCTCTGTCTCTCTCTCAAAAATAAGTAAACATTAAAAAACATTTTTTTTAAAGCATACAAACCCAACTGTACTTGTACACACACAAGACGGCATCTACGTTAGCGCAAAACAGACTTGGGAACAAATCTAACGAAGGACAGGAAAGGCCTCCTCCTCAAAAATAACAAAGCATCCCTGAAAGTACAAAACACTGGAAGAAACAGGGGTATTCATCGACTGGAAGATTCAGTACTGTTAAAACGAACGTCAACTTCAATCTCCCACAAATTGATCCATAAAGCCCAGAAAATCCCAGAAGACTTTTCACGGAAACAGGCTGCTTGAAAAACTCACGCAGAAGAACGGAGGGCCACACACAGCGCAGACGCTGACACAGCTGGAGCCGGAGGCCTCCTGACACGCGCGGGGTCCTCAGGCTGTTCCAAACCTGCAGCTTCTAGCAGCCCGGGGTCGGCCCAGGACAGGCAAGCGGACCAGAGAAGGGCTCGGAGACGCCAGCATCGGGCCCACGTGCGCCGCGTGCCGGACGCCCCGTGGAGAGGAACCCGACCCTTTCCTCGCGACAGACAACACAGTGAAGCCGGCCCCACAGAAATCCCAAACTCCAAGGGGACACATAAAACCAAAAGCTTCGGGAAGGGACACCAGGAGGGTATTTCCACGACGTGGAACAGACAAAGGCCTCTTAAACAGGCGCACAAATCAGCCATAAAGGACGAGATGTTAAGGTGGCCCTCAGTAAGAGCTCTGCCCACAGAGAGGCCCCACCACAATGGACGCAGCCAGGAGGGGAGGCTACCGGCCTCCACCCAGGACGCACCTGCACACCGAGCCGGGCAGGACAGCTGGGCCCCAGGGTGCGGACGCGCTCCGTGTCAGCCGACACCGGCAGACGGTCCCCAGGGTTCCCGAAGCCCCCTGGCTAGCCGACAGACACCGGGGGCGGGCCGCCCTCTTCACGTCAGCCTACCGTGGCTTTGAACCTGCGACTTTCTGGTGCCCGGTGATGCCGGCCACCCTCCGATACGTGCCAACCAGCCACCCCAAGGCCTCCTTTCGACCACGGGCTCCCTGTAGGCTACACGGTGACACACACGTGTCACTACACGTCTGCCCAAACCCACAGAAGGCACCACAGCAAGCGTGAGCTCCAAGGTAAGCCACGGACGCCGAGTGCTGATGCGTCCATCAGTGTAATCCACGCACTATCTGGTGGGGGGGTCCGTTCTGGGGGGAGGACGGGGGGCACTTGGGAAATCTCTGTACCTTCCCCTCAGCTGCACTGTGAACCTAAAACTCGTCTAGAAAAGAGCTATTTAAAAACATGTTTTCAACTCCTTGGTTGCCCTTGGGCACATAGGGGGAGGGGCAGAGGGAAGCAGGTAAAGGGGGGCTGGGGGGCCCGTGGCAGAAGGGAGAGTCTCCGACTGCACCGCCCTCTAAAGCAAGAAACGCGGTCCTCAGCTGGGCGTGAGGAGGGGGACACAGGGTGGCCGGAGTCACAGCAGTCAGGCTCTGGAAACCCAGCCCAGGCCTGCGAACCAAACCCGCTACTAACAGCCCCCAGGGGTCTGGAGCCTGGCAGAGGAGACAGGTCTGGGGGCGGCCGTGTGCAGGGCGCGGGCGGCCGTGGGACGATCCGCGCACATCTGTCCCTCCCACCCGGGGCCCCTGTGGGTGGGGGCAGGTCGCGAGTGACAGAAGCCTCCGTGGGCACACCCGGAGTCGTGGCGCAAAGCCAGCAGCTCACATACAGGCCTGCTGGCAGCTCAGCTGGAACCCGGTAAATGTCACAGGCTTCAACACCCGCTGCGGCGGCAACAGCTCCCGCGGATGCGTGCGTGACAAACAGGGACGCAGGTCACACCTGATCTGGCAACGGCAAGGGAGCCTGGTCCTGGCCCTCCCCGGCTCCCCTGGTCCCGGCTCTGCCCCAGCCCGCCCCCCACCCTGCTCTCCTGCCTCTGTCCCCCCCCCCCCCGGCTCTGCCCTCCCCCGCCCCCCAGGCTCTCCTGGCTCTACCCCGGCCCGCCCCCGCCCCCGCCCCCCACCGGCCCTCCCACCCGCCCCCCTGACCCTGTGGCCTCTCCCGTTGGGGGTCACGGGCCAGCACCTCTGAGGATGCCTCTCTCTGCTCGCCAGACTGGGGCGGGGACCGGAGGTGGGGGCGGGGGGGGAGGGACGGATCCCGGAGCCTGGCCTGCACACCCTCGCCCTGCTCCCCGCGCTCCGTACTCCCGGAGACGCAGAGCCAGCCCGACTGGAGCTCCACGCGCCTCCCCTGTGCCGCCCTCCTCAGAGCTAGGCTGGCCGGGCCTCTCGCTGCTCGGTGCACGGGGGCCAGGGTAGGACGCAGGCGAGGCGCCTACACCATCTTCTGCCGGGGCGCTGTGCTGGGAACCCGAGACCCGTGCCCGCTCAGAGCATGCGTGTGCTTTCGACGTGGTATGCTGGAATGAGAACCTTCCAAGACCTTAGGACGTTTCAGTGAAAGACTCCGGTGCTGAGGGTTGCCCGATCGGAGCGGCGGCCAACAGGCCCAGCCACGCACGCCACGACCCTTCCAGCAGCCCATGCTTGCTTCACGGGAGCCGTGGCTGGGGCCCCCCGCCCGTGAGGGCAGCTGTGACGGACAGGAATCCAGTGGGGACACACACACGTGCCACGAGAGGAGCCCGGTGGGAAAGCGGAAGGTAAGTGAGCGGGAACGAAGGAAGAGAACGCCGGAAAGCAGGCGGTGGGCCACCCCCGGAACGAGGGTGACGCCAAGGAAGGAACCGCGAGCGGCAGGGGCTCCGGGTCCGCGGCTCAGAGAGAACGATGAGGAGGTGCTAAGCCCTCCAGGGGACCGCACACCGGCCTCACGCACGGGGCCAAGGGTCAGGGCGCCCGAGCGCGGTGGGCACCACCGTCCACATTCCAGAGACCGATGTGCAACCCGCAGCCCGCCGGGCCGTCCCCGAGAGGACAGGCAGAAGGGAGACCACCTGCAGGAAGCCGCTGGGGGACGTGCTATCTCGAAACAAGGACACGGGACCAGGAGCGGGGGTCCCACGCGGGACGGGCCGAGGGAGCCGAGTGATGGTGGAAAAGACACACAGGCAGGCAGGGAGGGCGGACAGCCAGGGTGGGGGCGAGCGGCCCCGGGAGGGCTTTCCAGGGGGTGCGACGCACTGAGTTCCGGGCACGCAGGAGCGTCTGCAGGGTCGGTCTCAGTGCAGTAACAGAACACGCCGCCGTCCTCCCCGAGGGGGCGGATCACCGGCCTGACGGCGGAGTGCGCTCTGTCCTCCCCGGGGGCCAACGGGCCGGGCGCCTACCCTCCCAAGTGGCGGAAGGCCACCTCGATCCAGGAAGGCCTGCGCTCACCCACTAGGGTGCCTCCACGAAATGCGCCAGGAAACTGCAACCGCTGAGCCCAACGGAGGGAGGCCAACCCAGAGAGCGCCGAGACGGGGTTCCTCCGAGAGGCCCCCAAACCAAAGGATACGCGGGGTGCCTTCCGTCCGGCACACCAGGTAGAGGCAGGCCGCGATCACGTGGGCCATTTTCCGGCCGCGGGTCAGGTGCTTGCTCACGGCCATCTTGAAGAAGTTGAAGGCTGTGTCCAGGCAGTGCTGGTTCAGCTGCAGCTGGTTCCCCAGGTGATGGATCTGACGCCTCCCTAGGGTACAACAGAGACGTTACCACGGATTCCCAAGGTCAGGACAGACCGACCCTTTCCCTTCCACGTTTTTAAGTTCGCTTTTTGCGGGTTCCAAGCTTTACATGTGGGCGCGGGTGTGAAGTCCCCAGGGTCCCTAGGACTGTCACCGCGCTCCCAGGGTCCCTAGGACTGTCACCGCTCTCCCGGGTCCCCAGGACTGTCACCACTGTCCCAGGGTCCCTAGGACTGTTCACCACTCTCCCAGGTCCCTAGGATTGTCACCTCTCTCCCAGGGTCCCTAGGGCTGTCACCGCTCTCCCAGTGTCCCTAGGACTGTCACCGCTCTCCTGGGTCCCCAGGACTGTCACCACTGTCCCAGGGTCCCTAGGACTGTTCACCACTCTCCCGGGTCCCTAGGACCGTCACCACTGTCCCAGGGTCCCTAGGACTGTCACCGTTCTCCCGGGTCCCTAGGACTGTCACCTCTCTCCCGGGTCCCTAGGACTGTCACCGCTCTCCCGGGTCCCTAGGGCTGTCACCGCACTCCCGGGTCCCTAGGGCTGTCACCACTGTCCCAGGGTCCCTAGAACTGTCACCGCTCTCCCGGGTCCCTAGGACTGTCACCTCTCTCCCGGGTCCCTAGGACTGTCACCGCTCTCCCGGGTCCCTAGGGCTGTCACCGCACTCCCGGGTCCCTAGGGCTGTCACCACTGTCCCAGGGTCCCTAGAACTGTTCACCACCCTCCCGGGTCCCTAGGGCTGTCACCGCTCTCCCAGGGTCCCTAGGACTGTCACCACTCTCCCAAGGTCCCTAGGACTGTCACCTCTCTCCCAGTCTCCCTAGTACTGTCACCGCTCTCCCAAGGTCCCTAGGACTGTCCTCTCTCTCCCAGTGTCCCTAGGACTGTCACCACTCTCCCAGTGTCCCTAGGACTGTCACCTCTCTCCCGGGTCCCTAGGACTGTCACCGCTCTCCCAGGGTCCCTAGGACTGTCACCGCTCTCCCAAGGTCCCTAGGACTGTCACCTCTCTCCCAGTCTCCCTAGTACTGTCACCGCTCTCCCAAGGTCCCTAGGACTGTCACCTCTCTCCCAGTGTCCCTAGGACTGTCACCGCTCTCCCAGGGTCCCTAGGACTGTCACCGCTCTCCCAAGGTCCCTAGGACTGTCACCTCTCTCTCAGTCTCCCTAGTACTGTCACCGCTCTCCCAAGGTCCCTAGGACTGTCCTCTCTCTCCCAGTGTCCCTAGGACTGTCACCACTCTCCCAGTGTCCCTAGGACTGTCACCTCTCTCCCGGGTCCCTAGGACTGTCACCGCTCTCCCAGGGTCCCTAGGACTGTCACCGCTCTCCCGGGTCCCTAGGGCTGTCACCGCTCTCCCAAGGTCCCTAGGACTGTCACCACTCTCCCAAGGTCCCTAGGACTGTCACCTCTCTCCCAGTCTCCCTAGTACTGTCACTGCTCTCCCAAGGTCCCTAGGACTGTCCTCTCTCTCCCAGTGTCCCTAGGACTGTCACCACTCTCCCAGTGTCCCTAGGACTGTCACCTCTCTCCCGGGTCCCTAGGGCTGTCACCTCTCTCCCGGGTCCCTAGGGCTGTCACCTCTCTCCCGGGTCCCTAGGGCTGTCACCTCTCTCCCGGGTCCCTAGGGCTGTCACCTCTCTCCCGGGTCCCTAGGACTGTCACCTCTCTCCCGGGTCCCTAGGGCTGTCACCTCTCTCCCGGGTCCCTAGGGCTGTCACCTCTCTCCCGGGTCCCTAGGGCTGTCACCGCTCTCCCGGGTCCCTAGGACTGTCACCGCACTCCTGGGTCCCTAGGGCTGTCACCGCTCTCCCAGGGTCCCTAGGACTGTCACCTCTCTCCCGGGTCCCTAGGGCTGTCACCACTCTCCCAGTGTCCCTAGGACTGTCACCTCTCTCCCGGGTCCCTAGGGCTGTCACCTCTCTCCCGGGTCCCTAGGGCTGTCACCTCTCTCCCGGGTCCCTAGGGCTGTCACCGCTCTCCCGGGTCCCTAGGACTGTCACCGCACTCCCGGGTCCCTAGGGCTGTCACCGCTCTCCCAGGGTCCCTAGGACTGTCACCTCTCTCCCGGGTCCCTAGGGCTGTCACCTCTCTCCCGGGTCCCTAGGGCTGTCACCGCTCTCCCAAGGTCCCTAGGACTGTCACCTCTCTCCCAGTCTCCCTAGTACTGTCACTGCTCTCCCAAGGTCCCTAGGACTGTCACCTCTCTCCCAGTGTCCCTAGGACTGTCACCACTCTCCCAGTGTCCCTAGGACTGTCACCTCTCTCCCGGGTCCCTAGGACTGTCACCTCTCTCCCGGGTCCCTAGGACTGTCACCGCTCTCCCAGTGTCCCTAGAACTGTCACCGCTCTCCCAGGATCCCTAGGACTGTCACCACTCTCCCAGGGTTCCTAGGACTGTCACCGCACTCCCAGGTCCCTAGGACTGTCACCGCTCTCCCAGGATCCTAGGACTGTCACCGCACTCCCGGGTCCCTAGGACTGTCACCTCTCTCCCGGGTCCCTAGGACTGTCACCTCTCTCCCAGTCTCCCTAGTACTGTCACTGCTCTCCCAAGGTCCCTAGGACTGTCACCGCTCTCCCAGGGTCCCTAGGACTGTCACCGCTCTCCCAGGGTCCCTAGGACTGTCACCGCTCTCCCGGGTCCCTAGGACTGTCACCTCTCTCCTGGGTCCCTAGGACTGTCACCACTGTCCCAGTGTCCCTAGGACTGTCACCGCTCTCCCAGGGTCCCTAGGACTGTCACCGCTCTCCCGGGTCCCTAGGACTGTCACCGCTCTCCCAGGGTCCCTAGGACTGTCACCGCTCTCCCGGGTCCCTAGGACTGTCACCGCTCTCCCAGGGTCCCTAGGACTGTCACCGCTCTCCCAGGGTCCCTAGGACTGTCACCTCTCTCCCGGGTCCCTAGGACTGTCACCGCTCTCCCAGGGTCCCTAGGACTGTCACCGCTCTCCCGGGTCCCTAGGACTGTCACCTCTCTCCCGGGTCCCTAGGACTGTCACCGCTCTCCCAGGGTCCCTAGGACTGTCACCGCTCTCCCAGGGTCCCTAGGACTGTCACCGCTCTCCCAGGGTCCCTAGGACTGTCACCTCTCTCCCGGGTCCCTAGGACTGTCACCGCTCTCCCAGTGTCCCTAGGACTGTCACCTCTCTCCCAGGGTCCCTAGGACTGTCACCGCTGTCCCAGTGTCCCTAGGACTGTCACCGCTGTCCCAGTGTTCCTAGGACTGTCACCTCTCTCCCGGGTCCCTAGGACTGTCACCGCTCTCCCAGTGTCCCTAGGACTGTCACTTCTCTCCCAGTGTCCCTAGGACTGTCACCGCTCTCCCAGGGTCCCTAGGACTGTCACCACTCTCCCAGGGTCCCTAGGACTGTCACCACTCTGCGCTTGGAGAGCAAGGGTCTGCGGCCTGAGCAGTTGCTCCTCCCGAGGCCCCTGTGCTCAGGGTGGCAGCAAAGGGCTTGTGGGCTGGCCAGCCTGGGGCTGCTCCCTGGGACATGCTCCACACAGACACGGCTTCCTGACAGGGACAGACGAGACTGCCCGCTGGCCGTGGGCCCCCACGGGAACACCCCTGTCCCACAGCTAAGTTCCCCGGACTGGCCTCCTGCTCTGACAGCCAGGAGGCTGGCTCGTGCCTGCCCGGCCTCCCCAGCAGGGCCAGCTGGCCTCCCCGCCAGCCTGTCCACCAACAGTCGCTGCCCCGGCCTGCCGTGTGCCATCGTGCAAGGGCGGGAGCAGCAGGCAGATTTGGGGAGGCCGGGGGCTGCCAGGTGACGGGATGGCCGGGACGTCGGCCAGTCTGGGACACAGTCCACACACACCCCTCTTCCTGGACGAGCACGTCCCATGAGCTATAGCAGCAGCGGGAGAGGACGCAGACGTGCCGTGATGGCACAGGAGAAGTCACCGCGGGCCGTGTGGCCGGAGCCCGTGGCAGGGACACAGCAAGAGCTGCAGTGTGGCGGGCTGTCCACCCACCCCGGCCGCCACACAGACTCCCCACTCCACCTAACACCCGCTGGCTCCCCAGACCCACTCTTCTGGCAAAGGCCACCCTGAGCTGGGCCAAGGAGAGAAGCCAGGGACTTGTGCTTCACCCACGAACAGCTAAGTGCTGACCCCCCCCCCCCCCCCCCCCGTCTGGCAAGGGGAAGGCGAGGGCTGTGTGGCTCACGGTCCGGCCCGCCCACCCTAGGCATGCTGCTGACGGCGACCGCCAGCCACAGGCAGGCACCCGGGGAGCCGGCGCCCCGAGAAGCTGGCATCCGGCATGTGATCTGGCAGCAGGGGGACCCGACGGTCAGCACGCCCTCCCGGTGGCACACCCCCGCCCTGCCTGGAGCCCTACCATTCCGGCTGAACCGACACGGGATCAGGGCCACTGTCCCCAGGGCCATGGCCCTGACTGGACAGAAGGGCAGCAGGGCCTAGCGCCACCCCCCATCGGCAGGCTCGCGCTCAGCCCAGCAAGCCCGGAGGCGAGGAGAGCCGCTGGGACAACACAGAGCAGCAGGGGCCCCACCTGCCGGCTCTGTGGGGCTTGGCAGGGGTGGGGGGGGTGTGCTCTCAGAACAGAGCGGGCAGGAGGGGACTCCCTGCCGGCTTGGGGGCACAGAACTACTGTGATACGTTATCTTATCGCAGCTTCATTGCACATAATTCACACACTGTAATATCTTCTCACCGAAGTATGATTCGACGGTTCTGGCATATTCACAATTCATCATCCTAAAAGAAACCCTGTCCTCATTAGCAGTCACTCCCCACTCACCCCACCACCCCCCCCACCCCGCAATGAGTTTTTAATTCATGCGAGGTCAGCCAGCACCACGGCAGACTGAGAAGTCACATGACGCAGGGACACAAGCACAAAGACACAACGATGCCGGTAAGCATAAACTTGCGTACAACCGATTCCTGATCAACGAACCACAGCTTCTTCCCTTTAGGCTTCCTCCCAATAAACGAATGCTAAAAGTAAACACACCTGGGGCGCCCGGGGGGCTCGGTCAGGTGAGCGTCGGACTTCGGCTCAGGTCATGGTCCCAGGGCCACGGGATCAAGCCCCTTGTGGGGATTCTCTCTCTCACCTTCTCTGTCTCTCTCTCTCTCCGCCCTCTCCCCAAATAAAAATTTTTTAAAAAAGGAAACACACTAGCACACAGGTGCCTTCAAAATTTTGGCATTTTGTGAGACAAGGCCCGCGTTTCCATTCAAGCCGGGGGCGGGACGGCATCCTTCCCGGCCCACGCCAACGGCCAGGAGGGCAGGAACACGAACACAGGGCAGGGCCGGGGCAGGGCCAGCGCCCCGGAGAACGTGCAGGAGGAAGGGTCTGACTCCGAACGGCTCAAGAATCCGCACACCTTCCATCCACAGGGTGCCTCCACCTCCCAACCCCCAAGGCCAGGAGGACTTCCACGATGCCAGCCGGGCCCCAAGGTCAGGCCGGTGCCGCGCGGACGGGGGTCACACCGACTCCTGTGACCGGATCCGGGCTGCCGGGGGCTGCCAGAGGCCTGCGCGGCCACAGAGGCGAAGGGCTCAGCCTCAGACTTGTGTGTGTGGGCTAGAGCGGACCCTAGCGATCACTGACCTCTGTGGAAAACGGCAACAAAAGGGAGAAGAAACCCCAAGCTCCACAAGCCGACCGGTAACGGAAGAAGGCCTGTGAAGCCCACGGCCTCCTCCAATATTACAAAGATCTCGGTCCTCCCAGTGGAGCGCAGAGAGTTGAGCATCTGACCCTTGATTTCGGCTCAGGTCATGATCCCGGAGCTGTGGGATCGAGCCCCTCGTCAGGCTCAGCACCGACAGCACGGAGCCTGCTTGGGATTCTCCCTCCCTCCCTCCGCCCCTTCCCCACGTGCACGCGCACACGCTCCCTACAAAAGTTAAAAGATTAAAAGAAAGACACAGCCCTGGGAAATTAAAAACCGATCACTAAACTTTTTTTCAAACTCAAAATTAACTGGGAGCCGTGTGGACGCAGATAAAGACCTCGACAGTGAGCTCGGGAGTGGAGGAAGAGCGGCCGCCGGCGGGGTCGGGGTGGGGAGGGCGCTCGCAGCTGGCTCGAGAGGCCTCTCCCTCCAGACAGGGGGTGGACTCCTGCGGGAGGGATCATCAGGAAGAACAAGGACGCGGCACGAGGACAACGGACCCCACCAGGAGGACAGCAGTCCGGCAGGCACACAGCTGAGGGAGGGGCCCGGCGGGCGGTGCAGGAGGCCAGCGGACAGCAAGTGTTGCGGGGGCAGCGGGATGTCATCTCCCTGCAGCCCCGCCAGGCGCTGCGTGGCCCTCGGGACTGATCTCTACGGAGCACAGGACAGGAGAGGGAGGAACCTGGCAGCCTCGGGGCCCAGATGGCCAGCGCCCAGTCACGGGAGGCCAGGTACACCTGGTGTGGGGCAAGGACAGGGGGGCCGCCTCTGCAGAGTCACCCCAAACCCACAGCCAGCTCCAACCCCGGCGGCTTCTACAACAGGCCAGCACTCTCCAGGTGCGTCTAGCTGGGAGAAATGGTCACACAGAGGAGAAGACCAGGGACAAGGGCCAGCCCCACAGCCAGGCCAAGCAAGATGTCCGAATTAGGGCAGCCATGCGGGCACACTCGGGGCTGTCTCTGCAACTCTGCTGGGAGACCAGAGGTCATTTAAAAAGAATTAAAAAAAAAAACAAAAAAAACCCAGAGGGGGCACCTGGGTGGCTCAGTCAGCTAAGCATCTGACTCTTGATTTCGGCTCAGGTCATGATCTCACGGTTCGTGAGTTCGAGCCCCGCGTCAGGCTCTGTGCTGACAGTGTGGAGCCTGCTTTGGAATTCTCTCTCAGCCTCTCTCTCTGCCCCTCCCCTGCTTGTACTTGTGCTCTCTCTCTCTCTAAAAATAAAAAGAAATAAACCTCACGGGATGTCTGGGTGGCTCAGTCAGTTAAGCATCTGCCTTTGGCTCAGGTCATGATCTCAGATTTTGTGAGTTCAAGCCCCACATCAAGCTCGCTGCTGTCAGTGCAGAGCCTGCTTCGGATCCTCTGTCCCCTTTTCTCCCCGCCTCCCCCACTCCTGCTCTCTGCCTCTTGCAAAAAAACCAATAAACATTAAAAAAAACTAAAAAAAAAAACCAGAACAGAAAGGAGAAATAGCAGTCTCTAAATTCGCGGGTTCTAGATGGAACAAAGCTTGCAGCAATGAACAGCTGTAATTACAAATATCCAAAAAGAAAAAGAAAAAGAAAAGCCTGAAACAGTGGCCACAGCTCCCAAGTCACAAAACTAAAAAGGAACAAGGGACTGAACAGAAGATGTAAAAGGGAGGAGACAATGGAGAGAAGGCTCCGATCAAGCAAGAGACACACAAACAGGACAGATGACCCCACACCGAGGCTCTGGAGAGATGAATGCGGTTAAGAAAAAAGGGAGAAAGCCCAGATGACCAAGGCCAGGAATGAAGACAGGCCGTCCTCCCAAATCAGGAGACCCAGGGGCACAGGGGGAGGGTGTTGCAAATGAGTCTCAGGACAGTCTGAGTCTGAGTTACTCGAAGACAAGTCGAGAAGGACATCTTTTTTTTTTTTTTTTTTTTTAATGTTTTTTTAACATTTATTTATTTTTGAGACAGAGAGAGACAGAGCATGAACGGGGGAGGGTCAGAGAGAGAGGGAGACACAGAATCCGAAACGGGCTCCAGGCTCCGAGCCGTCAGCACAGAGCCCGACGCGGGGCTCGAACTCACATACCGCGAGATCGTGACCTGAGCCGAAGTCGGACGCTCAACCGACTGAGCCACCCAGGCGCCCCATGGACATCTTACCAAAACCGACAAGAAAGAGCAGGAAGATAACTGGTCCCACTAAAACCCTACGAAAAGTAGTCCCAATCAAGAAGATGCATCTTTAATCTTTAAGCATAATTAAAACCTCTCACAAAGAAAGGTCAAGGCCCAGAGGACTTCCCATTCCCACATGCTTAAGAAGACACTGGTAGGTCACACAGGAGCCTTTGCAGAGAGCAAGGAACAATGCAGTGCGATCCTGCAGGGTCTTGGTCAGAGGGGCAAGGTGCGTTTAACCTCACAAACTCAGTGTACTTCATCACGTTAACAAAACAAATAGAAAACACATATAATCATTGCAACAAATGCAAAGGAGCATGTGACAAAATGCTAACGTGATTCTTCCTGACAACAAGCTGGTGGTCACCATCACACCAAGGTCAGGAGACAGACAGGAACATGCACGGTCACCACTCTGCCCAACATCACCCCAGGGAGAGCGGCCACACGGCAATAATGGGTAACAAAGCCCTGGAAACAAACGATGGCGTACAGATGGGGAAGAGAGAAGTAGCAAATGACTATCACACATCACACGACTGTTAACCAAGAAGCAGCTATGCATGACCAGATTTCATGAGTAACTGATCTACAGCATCCAGGTAATCCCAACCACAGTCTGGGCAAGTTTTCCTGTGGAAACCGACAAGCCGATTCTAACATTTACTCTGCCACACAAAGGAGCTAGAAGGGCTGAGACCATCCTGAAGAGAGGCAGTGCCGGAAAGCTACACCGTGGGACTTCTACAAGGACACCACGGCTGTCAAGACAGTGTGGCACCAGCACGGGAGTTTCGAATGGACTTATCCCTACACAGTCACTTGACTTGTGATGAATGGACCAGTTCGGCACCCTGGTTTCAGAAAGGACGGTCTTATTGGCGAATGGGACAATTATACGTCCACATTGAAAAATGTAAGCCTCAACCCCTACCTCACACCATAGATACAAAATTGATCCGAGGGAAATCCCAAACCTACCTGTGAAATACAAAACAACAAAGCTTCTAGGTGAAAACACAAGAGAGTGTCTGCAGATCTCAGGGTAGACAAGAATGTCTTCAGTCACAAAACCCCCAACCGTAAAAAAGGCAACATGTTGGGACTTCATTAAGAAATTTCTATTCATCCAGAAACAATGTTGAGACTTAAGTGAAAAGACAAGTCACCAGCGGGGAAAAGGATTCAGAATGTGCACCTCCAACCAAGGGCTCAAATGCAGAACGTATCAAAACATCTACAAAGCAGTAACAAAATGATAACTCAGGTTTTTTAAAAAACCTCACAAAAGAGGGATCTCTGAATGGCCAAAAAGCACACACGAAGGTGTTCCACACAGCCACTCACCAGGCACAGCAAACGAAAGCACACACCCAGCAGAAAGACCGGAGTCAGCAAAGCAGCGGCACCGAGTGCGGACACGGCCCCTGTGCTCCCGCGTGGTTGCAGCCGGGAGGGTGACGCGGCACAACCATGCTGGAAAGCCTCCGGCGCATCTACCGATCGTGAGCGCACGCCTGCGGCCCCAGAAACCCCACTCACAAGCACACCCCCAAGGGGCGTCGACCAGAGGACGGAGTGCAAGGAGGTGCCCGGCAGCTCACGTACAGCAGCCAGAAAGGAAACCCCAAACACCCACCGACAGGAAAAGTGGGTGAACAAACTGTGCTGTATTCATACAGCGAAGTCCCAACGGCCCAAAACAAAGCACTGATGTGCACAAGAAAGGGTGTTTTCCAGGATCCCAATCATCTGCAGCAGAGAAACACATAAATCCAACAGACAGCAAGGAGCTTTCTGGGGTTCAAGTATGTTCAGGGCGCTCGGGTGGCTCAGCTGGTTGAGTGTCCGACTCTTGATTTCGGCTCAGGTCGTGATCTCATGATTTGTGGGTTCGAGCCCTGTGTCGGGCTCTGTGCTGACATGATTTGTGGGTTCGAGCCCTGTGTCGGGCTCTGTGCTGACAGCTCGGAGCCTGGAGCCTGCTTCTGATTCTGTCTCTCTCTCTCTCTGCCCCTCCCCTGCTCATGCTCCTTCTCTCTCTCTCAAAAATAAACATTAAAAAAAAAAAAACTTTTCTTTTAAAAAGAAGCATGTTCTACCTTGATCCGTGAGGCACACCTGATCTGTGTAAGTTTACAAAGCAGTTCACGTAAGGTCAGTACGTTTTATGCACCTGACTATGCATATGTTACACCAAGAAAAACACACACAAAAAGAGTAGAATAGAAACAGCTCCCAAATAAAAGGGCTCTCAAGTCAACGAAAAACGCTCCAGCCCGGTGGTGCCTCCGAAGTCCAGAGACGGAGGGAAAACCCACAAGGGGCCGGTTAGGAGAGATGACGAGAGAGATCAAAACTCAGACTGGCAGCAACCTTCCCATGCTGGTGACATCACATCCCTGCGTCCTGCTCAGCCCCCAACACAGCCCAGAGGAGGTGGCTAACCTGCTAAGCACAACCTGGGTGCGTTCCCAACAAAACCAGAGACGGACCCTGGAAAGGTGTGGGCACAAGGGCCACCCAGGAGGGGTGCCAGGAGCCGGCAAACTACGTGAGCGTAAAGAACGAGCAGGGCGCTGCTGGGAGCCGTCTCAGCCCATTTTCCAATTTTCCTGTTTTCTCATCAGGGCAAACGGATCGGCAACCACCGTGGGGGCTGAAGCCACACGCCCAGACTGCACCCAGACCCACGGCTGGGTGGGGGACGGTCGCACACGCCCCAGGGCACCAGGACGGAGGGGTCGGCACAGCACTTCCAAACCAGGGCCGGGGGAGGTGAGGGACACGAGAAGGAGCAGACAGATAAGCCACGCGGGAAGCAGCAGGCAGCGGTAACGGGAATTTCGAAAGTGAAATACGGACCATGAAGCGCGAGGCGGGGGCAGCCCCAGCACATCAGAAGTGTACCGGCCGCACCTCTCAGACAACGTCCGGAAAGCCTGCTGGGGTCTGCCCTTTCCGCCTCCCCCAGGAGCTACGGAAAAGGACGGGAGGAAAAAAAATTGTCATAAACTCACCAGGGCAGAGAGCAAAGAAAGATCTCCGAGGACAGGAGGTCAACCCAGTGCAGCCTCACGGCCAGGCCCCAAGGGCCAAGCAAAAGCAGCAGAACCGGGGGCTGGGCCCGCCGGCCTCCCTGTCCCCCACAGCCCCCGCCCGAGCAAAGCCCGGATGCCGACGGTGGCGGGAGGGGACACCTGCCCAGGTGGGCGGAGGGTCGGCGGGCCCTGTGCAGGCGCCCGGCGCAGGCTGCTTTCCGCAGGCAAGAGCCCCGAGGAAAGGCCCGGCCCCTAGGGCCGCCCAGCGCTCCCCCAAATGCCTTGGCCTCAGACCTCGCTGTGGCCCCGCTCTGAGGGTTCTGCAAGTTGTGCTGATTTCTTACTTAACCAAGGGTAACTATCTTCAATAAGATGGATTACTTCTGTCCTGCTAGTTTCCGATTTTGCTGCAAGCACAAGTCTGTGTGACCGCCTCCCTTCACTCGGGTCCACCTTGAAGTCGGCGCACAGAACACCACCACGTGACGGCACCGGCCACAGTGAAGGGGCGGAGCTGGGCCAGCACCAGGTGGTGGCCTGACCCTCCGTTGTGAAAGGAGCCCCTGGTGCTGTCCCGACCACAGGACAAGTGGCCACCGACCGAGTCAAGGGACAGGTCCTACGCACGGTATGACCTCTAATAAAAACTAACGATGCTAATAATAAACCCATGGCATCGGAGAAAAAAGCACGAAAGAAACGTAAGAGCATCCCGTGACACAATCATTCCAAGCCCACGAACCGCCCTCCTGGTGGTCGGGCGCCGCGGCCGGTGATGGCGACGGTGGCACGTGTGATGCTGGCCACACCCACCCACAGGGGACATGGGTCCTTGAGTGTGATGCGGCGCAGCAGACGGCGGGCTGCAGCTGGGACCCCCCACGCCGTGCAGCCTGCCCTCCCGGCACGGGCATGGGCACGCCTTGTCGGCACTTCGCAGACGCGGTGTTTACGAACAGAAGGCCCCCGGCAAGACTGTGCCGTGTCTCCAGCAGCATCCGCTCACTTGGTGTCTCTGTGTCACATTTTGGTGATTCTCCCGATACTTCAAGCTTTTTCACGATTGTTTTATCTGTTACGGTGATCTGTGGCCGGCGATCTTCAATGTTACCGTTGTAACCGTTTCGGGCCTCCATGAACCCCACCCGTGTAAGACGGCGGCCTTGATAAACGTCGTGTGCGCACCGACACTCCCCCCACCGGCCGCTCCCCCGTCTCCCTCCCGCTGCTCGGGCTTCCCTGGCCCCTGAGACACAACAGTATTGACATCAGGCCGACTACTAACCCTACGGTGGCCTCTAAGTGTGCAGGTAAAAGAGTCGTGTGTCTCTCACCGTCAAAGCTAGAAATGAGGCCGCTGAGCGAGGAGGGCACGTCGGAAGCCGAGACGGGCCGAAAGCTTGGCCTCTTGCGTCAAACCGCGAGCCGAGCTGCGAGCGCAGCGGGAAAGTTCTTGAAGGAAATTAAAAGTTCCCCTCCAGTGAGCACACGTGTGATAAGAAAGGGAGGCAGCCTCACTGCCGAGGCGGAGAAAGTTTGAGTGGTCTACGTAGAAGCTCAAACCAGCCCCAACGGTGATCCCTGAAGCCGAAGCCTGATCCGGAGCAGGGCCCGGACTCTTCCGTTCCCTGACGGCCGAGAGGGGAGAAGGCTGCAGCGGAAACGTCTGAGGTTGGCAGAGGCGGGTTCGGGAGGCTTAAGCAAAGAAGCCGTGTCCTAACACACAAGCGCGAGGTGAGGCCGCGAGCGCTGACGATGCAGAAGCCGCGGCAAGCTGTCCGGAGCCCGAGCGAGGATCGTGAACGAAGGTGGCCCCGCTAAGCAACAGACCGTCAGTGTAGACGAAACAGCCTTCTCTAGGGAGCGGACGCCATCGAGGACTTCCACAGCTCGGAAGCAAGGTCAACGCCTGGCCTCAGGGCTTCAGAGGACAGGCTGACCGTCCTGCTGGGGTCAAGGCAGCCGCGGACTTGAAGCGGAGGCCAGGGTTCGCGTAGCGTCCTGGAAACCCTGGGGCCCTTGAAGTTACCCTGTGTTCTGCCTGCGCCCTATCAACGGCACACGAAGCCCGGACGGCAGCACGTCTGTTCACAACACGGTTTATTGAAGATCTGAAGCCCGCTGTGGAGACCTGCTGCTCAGAAAGAGATTTCTTCCAAAACGTTACTGCCCGTGGACAAAGCACCCGGGCGCCTGAGAGCTCTGATGGAGACGGACAGAGAGAGCAACGTTGTGTCCATCACTGATAGCACAGCATCCGTCCTGCAGCCCGTGGATCGAGGAGGCGCTTTGACTTTCGAGTCTTGTTACTTAAGAAATGCATGTCAGGGCCTGGGTGGCTCGGTCCGTTAAGTGTCCGACTTCGGCTCAGGTCATGATCTCGCAGTCCGTGGGTTCGAGCCCCGCGTCGGGCTCTGTGCCGACAGCTCGGAGCCTGGAGCCTGCCTCGGATTCTGTGTCTCCCTCTCTCTCTGCCCCTCCCCTGCTTGCACATTGTATCTCTCTCTCTCAAAAATAAATAAACATTAAAAAAAATTAAAAAAAAAAAAAGAGAAATGCATGTTGGAAGGCTGTAACTGCCATAGACGGTGATTCCTCTTGACAGATCTGGGGAAAGTACATTGAAAACCTTCTGGAAAGTATTCACCACTCTGGATGCTATTAAAAATATTCATGGTTTGGGGCACCTGGGTGGCTCAGTTGGTTGAGCGCCTGATTTCGGCCAAGGTCATGATCTCGTGGTTCGTGAGTTCGAGCCCCACGTCGGACTCACTGCTGTCAGCGCAGAGCCCGCTTCAGATCCTCTGTCCCCCTGTCTCTCTGCTCCTCCCCTACTCACACTCTCTAAGTAAACATTTAAAAAACCCAGAACATTAATGGCTCATGCGGCTCATGGGAAGGGCTCAGAATACCAACAGGGGTCTGGAGGAAGTTGATTCCAGCCCTCGTGAGTGACCGTGAGGGGTTCCAAACTCCAGGGGAGGAAGTCACTGCAGACGTGGTGGGCACAGCAAGACAACCAGAACTGGAAAGGAGGCCTGGAGACGCTACAATCTCATGATCGAACTAGAAAGGATGAGGCGTTGCTTCTGACGGGCGAGCAAAGAACGTGGACTCTTGACATGGAATCCATTGCTGGCGGAGATGACGTGAAGATCGTTGACACAACAGAGGACGCAGACGATCACATCAACTTGCGGATATCGCGGCTGCAGCGTTTGAGAGGCTGGGCTCCCATTTTCAAAGAAGTTCTACTGTGGGTCAAATGCTATCAGAGAGCATCGCAGGCTGCAGAGAAGTTGCTCACGACCGAGAGTCCATCCCTGCGGCAGACTTCGTTGTCGTCTTGCTTTCCGAAGTCCCCACGGCCTCCCCAGCCTCCACCCACCGCCTACCCGGTCAGCAGCCAGTACCATCGAGGCAGGCCCTCCACCAGCAAAAAGATGACTGACTGAGAGCTCAGATGACGGTTAGCACTTTTTTAGCAACAGAGTATTTTTAAATTGGGGTATAAACACTGACTTTTTAGACCTAATGCTAGTGTATCCTTGAGACCGAGACTAGAATAATGTGCAGATGTAATTTCTACGTGCGCTGGGAAACCCGTTACAAAGAGTTGTGATGTTCACTGTATTGTGGCGGTCTGGAGCAGACCCTGAAGTGTCTCTGAGGTATGCCTTTAAGACCACAGAGCAAGGGGACACACGATCACTCCCGAGAGTGTCCTCAAGCACATGTCTGAGAAGTGCTGGCAGAATGTGTCCCTGCCTGAGCTGACCTCAGCTCAAAGCACCCTCAGCGCTGCGAGACTGGACACTTTCCCCTGGAATCAGGAAAAAGACACTCCTATTCAGCACGGTGCTGAAGGTGCTAGCCAGGGGCCACCGCAGGCCGCCCGCTCTTGCCCTCCACCCCACCTCCATCCACCCCCGACACCTTCCCTCCTCCAGAGCCCCCCCCCGCCACAGGAAATACCGTTCTGCAGGGTCTGTGCTCTCGACTCCTTCCCCAGGTTCACGTGGAAGCCGCCGCCCAGGGTCGGGGTTTTGCCGGCACCTAGAAAAACAACCAGCCTGATTAGTCAAAACCTGGCAAAAAAGATCCACACCGACAGACCTTCCCTGCAGGGGGCGTCTCTGGAGCCAGGATCCAGGGGGACCAGCATTCACAGCGCGAGGCAGCCACGATCGGGGCCTCTCCCTCTGCCGTGCCAACGGGGTTGCGGCCTCGACCCGGAGCCGCGGCAGGTGGACCACGGCCACCGGCACTCTCTAAGCACGTTCCAGACCACTGCCACATGGCGGCCAGAGAGAGCACAGCTCACCTCCGAACTACAGCTCTCCCCTCGGCCCTCTGCACGCTCTGGGCCAGCCCGTTCACAGGAGCTACACCTGCACAGTGACCACTGGCTAGTGCGTCCATCTCCCCACAGGACTGTGGGCTTCCGGAGGGTACGGGCCACGTCCCGGGCCATGCCCTATGCGGCCCAGAGCCTCTGAGCCACCTGGTCTACAGGAGGCACTCACACCTCTGGCCCCCTGTGTGCTGCCCACCCCCAGAATGGCAGCCTAGAGAGCCCACCCCGAAGGTGGCCGTAGCCAGGCCTGCGGGCACCCTGCCCTGCATCTCCCAGCAAGGCTCAGATGTCCCAGGAAGTCCCACACTCTCTGCTCTGCAGACACTGGGGCTGGGACTTCTGCCCTGTCACCCCGTGACAACAGCCAGGCAGAGGTCTGGATTGTGTGCTAGACCTAGAAACCCCGCTGCCGCAGCCACAGAGGGAGTGCTCAGGAAGCCACGAACAAGCAGGGAAATGCTGCCCATCCTGCAGGCCAACGCGTGTGACACCAAAGGATTAGAGGCCTCTGCAGCTAGGGGACATCTCCCACGCTCAGCCACATGACACAGGGTGTGCTGGAGGGACCGAGACACAGGGGAAGCGACAGGGAAACTCAGAAGTGGCAGGGACCTGGGCGCCCAGATCCCTGAAGTCTGGGAGCAGGCCCCCAGGGAAGCATGTGGCCCCCCTCCTGGGGCCAGCAGGGACCTCGGGTCGCCCGCGGGCAGGCACCACACAGACAGAGTAAGCGTGACCTCCGGCACACCTGTGACGGCGACCCGGGCCCGAAGCAACACGAGTGAGATTCCTTAAGGATCTCAGCAAAGTGGTTCCAAAGTTTAGCCGGCAGTGAGAAGGAGTAAGACTGGCCAAGAAAACTTCGAGAAGAACAACGAGTGGGCTCTGTTGAGCAGCTGCGGGGCCACGGGCGGGTGGGCTGGCCGGAGCAGAGCTGGGAGCCGGCTGTCAGGTGGCCGGGCACCCGCACTCCCCACCACAGCGGCGGAGCAGAGGGGTTGGGGGGCAGGGCAGGTGGGGACCTTCCCCAGGAGAGCAGGGCCCAGGACAGGGTCGCTCACCACCTGCAGACAGTTTTGCTGTCACTGGGACCGTTGGTTCCTACGGCCGCCTTGACAGACGGCCACAGACTTCACGTCCTTGAGAGGCTGGTCGCAGAGGATGGGGAGGGAGAGGGACGGGCTGTGTGTCCTCACGGGGCTGGGGAGGCTCAAGCGGGGCATGCTGGGGGCTGGAGAGCTGCAGGGCCCAGAGGGGCTTCATCCACCCGCACCAGCCGCAAAGGGCTCCCCAAATCGGCCGCGTGCCGCCTCTCGGCTCCAGAGCCCATCACAGGCTCCCTGGACCAAGGTCAGGGCCCCACGTCTGCTCCCTTCCCGTTTTGGTGGTGGTGCTTTTTACAACTCTAGGTTCTTCACCTGTGCAATCTTTAACGTACAAGAACCACGGGGGAAGGCCCAGTCACTCACAGCACCTGACCAGGACACCCACATCGTGGCCTCTGTTTCCGGCACCCCCAACTTCTATTTTAGAAAAACAGAAATATCGCCATGCTGTTTTAATTAAGATGGATGTGTACTTTCAATAAATGATGGGGCTACTGCATGAGGAAAAGGGTGATGAAATGCTGTAAAGCCCCACCTTCTGGGAACAAGGACCCTGGGGGCCAACACCCCCTGCTTAGACACAGACAGAAGGCGGCCGGGGCGGGTCACTCAGGGAGGCTGTGCCTACGAAGAGCAGGGGCTTCGTTCCGGTCGAGCGTTAAACGCATCTCCTTATTCCTGGAAATCTCGCAAAGCCACCAGAGGTCACCCGCCCACGTGCCCCCTCCTCCCCCTCCTCCATTACTCTCCCCTGCACTGTCCGGGACTCCCCACCCCCTCACTGCACTTCCTGTGTCTGTGCCACCCTGCCCTGCCTCTCCCTGAGGACCCAGTCCCCCTGTCCGGGGCCAGGGCACCTCTGGGGCCGGTCTCCCGACTCCTGCTCACACAGACGCACACGTACACTGGTGCACCCTCGCACGCACACCGGCCGTGCTCCTCGTTGTGTGCTTCCAGGAGACGCGGGGATCCGGTCCCCTCCGCAGACCCAGTTCTCCGCAGCAGGGCGGGATGGGGGTGTCCGAGCCTGCTTGCCAAACTGAGGCAAACTGATTCTCGTACTCAGCAAACGCCACCCACTAGGGTCTGGTTATGAGAGACAGAGTCTGGAGTGCACCCGTGGGTCGTACAAAAAGTGCTTATTTAGCAAACCTCGGCCCCATAAACCATGAGCCTAAGGCTCCCCCGAAGTTTGAAACCAGCTGGAGTGTTACCTCTGGTCACCACTGCTGACATACGCCGTTCTCAGCCTGCACGATGCGACACTATTCCGTCTACTTGTTCCACATCGGACCTTTTCTCTAACAAGCTCCTGTGGCAAAAATCCACGCTGGAACCAGCTGGTGGAAGGTAGGGCCAGGCCAAGACCGCCCCCTCGTGGACAGCGGTGGGGCGCCTGACGCCGCCTGTGGCAGCGGGAGCAGGAGGGCACCGCGGTCCGACCCTGGAGACGGGCGCACCATGAGCCCCCCAGGCTGGGCGTCAGGGACCAAGCCAGTAACACCAGGGAGAGAAAGGCAGTGATGAGGCGGGGCCCCGGCACGACCGAGAGGCCTCAGCACCCCAGAGAGACGCTCGTACAGATCTGTCTGTCCCCCGTCTCACCCACAAGCCCCATCAACACTCGTAAGCAAAAACTTCCATCGCTTTCTATTAACTTAATTTTAAGGGAGGGGTGTCTAACTTCTTCTCAAGAGAGGCCCTGGGAGCGGCCGGAGCCCCCACATGGACACATGCTCCTCTGGGGCCGCCAGCAGGCCCTCAACAGGACCGCAGGGAGTCCCGAGTCCCGGGATGCAGCCTGGACACAGACCCAGGGTGGGATAAACAGCTGGGCGCAGGCCACGGCCGAGACTGCGCTCAAGCCGGCGCGGCTCCCAAAGAGCTTGCTCCGTAGGGAAACCACACAGCACGGATCGTAGAGAACGAAAAAGGCTGCAAACGACATCTTAACAAGAAGAGTCCTCTCTCTCCATGGGCCTCTAGGACAGCCCGGCCAGCGTTTCCTGCGAAGCGGCACTTTGGCCAGGAGCGCCACGGGGCTTTGAGGGGCCACGGGACAAAGCAGATGCAGGACCTTCCGCCTCTGGGACCAGAGCTCGGCCAGGACAGCACCCGGTGCTCAGCGGCCCGGGACACCGGTGGGCTATCCCGGGAGAGCCACCTATGGGCAGGGCGCACTAGGCAGGTGGGTGCAGGTCACCCCCCTCCTTAGGGCAGACGGCCCTCCCCATCCAGGGCCAGGGGTGCAAACACGACTGGGGGTTCATCCACCCCAAATGTGTGCGAAGTGCATCACGACTCTGGACGGTGACGACAGTAGCACTTACAAACACCCTGCTTGAAAGACGCGGTCTGCAGCCGGGAGAAGCTGTGATTATGGAAGCTGTGGGAAGGCCCCCCCACCCCCCGCCTCCCTGGGAGGGAGGGAGGGGCCCCAAGGAAGCAGCAGCCACGGGTTGCCTGGTGCGGAGCCCTCTGGAGGGCTCTGACAACCCCAGGGGGAGGCTGGCGGGAGCCGAGGGCGCCCCAGGGACGGAGCTGGGGCTTGGAGGCCCTCGGGTGGACACGCGGCACAGGACACTCAGAGTCGATCCTTCGGGCTCTGCCCCCGCGGTTCCGGACACGCTGGAGGCGAGCCCCTCCCGGGAGAGCAGCAGGACCCTTCCTCAGGGCCTCGCTAAGACCCCAGCCACTCTGGCCACACTGAACCGCCCGCAGTCCCCCCCAGGTACCCACCCCTTCTGCCAGCCGGTCGCCTCCCTGTCGCCTGTGCCCGGCAGCTGAAGGACTCGGCCCGGATGTCCCTAGTACCGCTCACGCTGCCACCCCCGGACGCTGGCCTCACGCTTTGCTGGTCTGGGATCCAGGGAATCAGGGTGACTGGAGCTCTAGAGTCCAGGCCCGGCGCACAATGGGCGCCCACTGGGAAAGACCCCTGGACGGCCAGGAGCCCACAGTAGCAGGGCCTCTGGCCACCCGGCCCCGGTGTCTACTTCACACAGTCCCAGGTAGTACACCCCTAACTGTCCACGCTCGGTTCTCAAACACTAAGAATGAATGCTCGGGAAAGTTGACCGTGGGACCCAGTGAGGGCAGCTCAGAGGGCAAGGTCAGCTTTCAGGGCGAGGGGGGAGTGCAGGAAGACCCGAGAAGAGCCAGCGGGCACTCGCTCAGCGGCCAGGGGACTGGGCCCAGCCACCTCTGCCCTGAGGGGGAAGGGAGGGGGCCGGGCGGCAGAGGGGCTACCGACGCCCCTCCCCTCTCCCGGACGGGCTCCTGCAGGGAACAGACCCACAGGACAGAGCCAGCCCTGGCCTGGGGAAGTATCTTTGCACCCCCTTTACGGCATGCCTTCCGACAGCACCGGGCTCCGAGCCCGAGCTCACGAGGCTGTGCCACCAACTTCGCCGCACACGGGTGAGAGCACACCTCTCACGTCCGGGACTGGCGGGGTGTGCCGCGCCTCCGCAGCCTGTTCCCCGTCTGCAGGGAGGGCAGGTGCCGTCGTCAGGGGCGCGGTGCCCTCATCAGCACGGTGCCTTCCCGCGGAGAACCCTAAGGGCCGGCTCCTGCCACCATGCGTCCTCACTACCGTCTCGTTCCTCTCTTTCCGGTGACGGGAGGCAGCGCCTGACCATGTGTGACAAAACGACAGCAGTGCTGGGGAGCCCGCGCCCCGGCAGCCCCGGAAGTTGCCCCAGAACGCAAAGACGTGCGCGCTGCACCGGAGGTGATGGGGAGAGAGCAGGACACAGGAGTCAGTGAGGCCCAGAGCCACGTCTTTGAAAAGCTCAATTAAAGTGATAAACTTCCGGCAGGGGAGACAAAGGGAGAAAGAAATCAGGGACATCACTAGAGACTCTGCAGACGTCAGAAGGATGAGGAGGGACTGGTGCCACCTGTTCTGAACGCATCAACTGAACAACTCTGATCGAGGGGGGACCGAATCCTCAGAACCACACACTCACCCACGGGGAAGGACTTAACCTAAAACGTGACTACAACCTACGACGATGAAAGATACTGCATCTGAAGTTAAAAACCTTCGGAGGGAAAAACAAAAACAAAAAGCCTTTTAGGCCCAGAGGGCTACACTGGTGAATTCCACCAAACGTTCCTGGAAGAAATAACAATGGTTCTACACGGCCTCTTCTGAAGAACGTAAGAGAAGGGGACATTCTCCAACCTGTTCCAGAAGATGAGACACTGCAGGAAATCTATGCACCGACATTCCACATTCCACGTACAGACTCTCAACAAAGTATCAGCAGACCTAACCCCTCAGCATAGCCGAGCTAGGGAAGTCTGCCCCAGCAAGGCAGGTGCGGCATTCGAAACGCGGCCACGGCCACGGCCACGCTGATTCAGAAGAAAACCGCGAGGATGTGAGGTGATGAGAGAAAAGCGCTGGACGAATTCCAACAGCCACTCGTGATGAAAACTCTCAACAAACCAGGAGCAGAAAGAGGGCCTCCGCAACTTTACTAAGAGACATCTACCCAAGCCTGCAGCTAAACGTCAACACTGAGTGGGGGGCGCTGAGCCCTTCCCTGAGTCCGGCTATAAGGCAAGAAAGAGAAACAAAAGGAAGAAATAAACAGCCCCTGTTTACAAACAACGGGACGGTCTGAATACAAAATGCCAAGAGATGTCGAGAACTCCCAGAACTCACGGCTAAGTTTAGCAAAGTCACAGGAAGCAGGCCAACGACAAAAACCCGTATTACTACATCCCAGCAGTGAACAATCAAACGCTGAATTTTAAAAGATAGTCCTTAGCACAGCTCGCTCTGTACCAGAGGCATCGGCCCCAGAGAAATGAAAACAGGTTCGCAGAAAGGGCCACACGCTGTTTCCAGCAGCTCCGCTCCTCGCCACCCCAAAGTGACCACCGTCCTCCGACCTCAGCCCCACACCCTGGGTGAAGTCACAGGCACCAGGCTGGGGGAAGATGCCAGTCCCCAAAGGTGGGGACCAAGAGCACATCCACCAGCGGCAGGGCCGGGGACAGGGCGGCTGGGAGAGCCTGCGGGGGAGATTTGGAGCTGTGCAACTTTTCTTTACCCCTGAACCTAGCTGCGGTGACAGTCACAGCGCTGGACCCAGATGAAGCCAGCGTTACCGGACGCTTAGAGAGACAGGACCGGACACGGTCATCGTGTTCCTCCCTTTTAAATTCCGTTATTTAAAAACTGCGGGCACATAGTTCACAGGGGGCGGTCCTCCGGACCCCACCGGCTACCCGCGCCCCCCCCCCCGGTGTCCCCTGGCGCGCCCCCCGCGTCCCCCGGTTGTCCTCTGGCACCATCCCCGGCGTCCCCCCCCCCGTGCCCCCCGGCGTCCCCGCGCGCCCCCTGCGTCCCCCGGCCCCCTCCCGCGGACCCCGGCCCCCGCGCGGACCCACCGTCCAGAGACACGAACTGGCCCACGGCCGACGAGCCGCCGCCGCTGTTCTCCACGAACTGCACCTCGGACACGATGATGTTGTCCTCGAGCACCGAGCCGCAGCCGGTGCACACGGCGTCGCCGCGCGCCGCGTCAAGCTCGATGTCCGTGCCGCCGCAGCCGCGGCACACGCGGCCCGTCATGCCGGCGGCTTTCGCGCGGGCTCGTCGCCCGCTCCCGGCCCCGGCCCCGGTCCGCCCGCCCGCGCGTCGGCCCGCCCGACTCTCGCGAGGCCGCCGCCGCCGCCGCCGCCAAGCCCTCCGATTCGCAGCGGCAGATTCGCCGCGAACGCCGCGGTAGCGCCGCCCGCAACGGTCTCTCCCGCGCGTCGGGGACGGGCACCGGGGCTGCGGCGGGGCCTCGAGGACTCGAACCCGCAACCTGCGGACCCGGACGCCGCTACCGGGCCTCAGAACCACTAACCAGCAGGCCTCCCTGGCGGCGAGCGAGCGTCAGCAGTGGGCGGGGCCAGGGGCTGCGGGCGGGGCTTTGGTGCCGAGAGCCTCCGGGAATGGGACCGGGAGCGGTGGGCGGGACCAAGGCGAACGGCGGGGCTTTGAGTGGTGAATGCCCCCAGGGCCGGAACCCAGAGCTACAGTAGGAGCCCTGAGTGGTGGGCGGGGCTTTGGGGGCCCGCCCCCTGGGACGGGACGGGGCGCGATGGGCGGAACTTTGAGTGGTGAGTGCCCCCTAGGACCGGACTCGGAGCTGTGGGCGGGACCGCAGGTGGTGGGCGGGGTTTTGGTGGTGAGCGACACCAAAGAAGGCTCCGGGAGCGGTGGGCGGGTCCAGGCCGGTGGGCGAGGCTTTGGTGGGGAGAGCCGCCTGGGAAGGGGGCGGTGGGCGGGGTCAAAGCGATGGGCGGAGCTTTGGTTGGGAGCGCCCCCTGGGACCGAACGCGGAGCGGTGGGCGGTGCCCGGGCAGGTGTGTGCGGCAGTGTTGGCTCGCCTGGCGGCGTGGGTCGGGGGTGGAGACGCCGGGCCCGGGCGCCCGCTTCTTCCCCTGCACAGGCAGGCCCGCCTCGCGATTCGCCCCGGCTCCCCGGCTTCCGCCTGACGGTGCCCGGACGCCCCCATGCGCCCCCTGTCCCGTGCTGTGTGTGCCCCCAGAAGTCCCCGCTGCCTGACAGCTGCTTGTGCAAAGTATGTTACCCGTGGCAGGCTTCTGTGTCCCCCGACCCGCAAGTATCTGCAAATATATGCAGTCACCGCGACCCCCCGGCGCCCCTGAGAATAGCCTGAGAAGAAACATGCGGGGCGCCAGTGTTTAAACTGCCAAGTTTGTCTGTGGGACGCAGCCCGAGCTCAGACCATCAGAAAACGCTCTGTTCCCACTTGGAGGCGACCAAGTAAACACACAAACCGTTCCGCAGGCAATCTGTAAAGTCCATTTAATCCCAATCAAAATGTCAACGAGATTTTCAAATAACTTGATAAGCTGATCCCAAAGCCATCCAGAAGAGTGCGTTCACAAATATAGTCAAATTCTGCAAGACAAAGGGAAGCAGTGCCTGGGTGGCTCAGTTGGTTAAGTGCCTGGTTTTTAGTTCAGGTCAGGATCTCACAGTCTGTGAGTTCAAGCCCGGCATTGGGCTCTGTCCTGAGGCAGAGCCATTCTCTGCCATTCTCTGCCTCTGCCCTACCTTGCTTGTGTGTACCCTCTCTCAAAAATGAAACACCTTTTTAAATAAAAAGAAAAAAACTGAAGGAGGGGAAAATTGCCCTCCCGTACATAAAAATATTACATCCAATTACAGGCAATAAAACCACGTGATGTTTGTACAGGGGCAGACAAATGGACAAGTGGAATAAAACCAGCAGTCCACAAAGAAACCCATCGGTACACAGAAATTTAGGGGCCTCTGGGATGGGCAGGTGGCTCAGTCAGGTAAGCCTCTGACTCTTGATTTCAGCTCTGGTCATGATCTCACTGTTGGTGGATTTGAACCCCGCATCAGGCTACAACTGTCAGTAGAACCTGCTTGAGATTCTCTTTCTCTCCCTCTCTGCCTCTCCCCCACTAATTCTCTTTCTCTTTCTCTCTCTCTTAATAAATAAACTTAGAAAAAAAAAGAAATTTAGGGGCCTCGAGTCATTAAGAAAGAGCTAGACTCTTCAGTGGTATTGCATGTTCCTCCAGTTAGAGTAGAAAAAGGGTAAATTGAGCCCCTAAAAATAAATTCCAGGGGCACCTGGGTGGCTCAGTCCGTTGAGCACCCGACTTCGACTCAGGTCAAGATCTTGTGGTTCGTGGGTTCGAGCCCCGCATCGGTCTCTGTGCTGACAGCTCGGAGCCTGGGGCCTGCTTCGGACTCTGGGTCTCCCCCTCTCTCTGCCCCTCCCCCGCTCATGCTCTGTCTCTCTGTCTCTCAAAAATGAATAAACGTTAAAAAAGATTTTTTTTAAATAAAAATAAATTCCAAGTAGCATTAAAAGCTAAAAGTAAAAACAAGACCAAGGCTAATGGAATCAAATACAAGAGGATATGGTAAGTCCCCTGTGGCTGCATGTTGTGAGGGGCGGTGGCTGGCATCTGAGACCCTTCCCTGCTGTGCAGTCCTGGACCTCACGGGCACCTGCCAGAGCCCGGCCCGCTGCCCTCACCGCAGGGTGTGGACAAGCAAGCAGCTTGAAAACAGTGCCTGCGTGAGTGATGACAACAGGCACAGCCACCCGGGAGGGGGGGGGTACAGCCAGGAGAACTTCCCTGCTTTGAAAAGCCTCAACTAGTGGCTTTTCTAAATAAAGATATTTCAAACATAACTGAAACTAGGGAGAAAACCAGAAAAAATCACTCAGCCATACCAAAGTGTGGCATTTTCCCATAACGGCTGCTTGGTTCATCTCTTTGCCTTGTTTCGATTTGTTACGTCTTTGATTTGTTTGTCTTGTTGTGAGGGACGCGGGCCCGGGTCTGCTCAGACTCCATTCCCCCACCCTCCCCCGGCCTAGAGGTCATCTCAATGCCGAGCAGATTTTATATACTCCTAAGCAGTGGCTTGTAACGCGCACAGAAACAGCCTCACCTCTGGCCTCCTACAACTCCCCCTTCTTTCTCTGAGATTTGCTTACTCTGAGACGTCCTTTTTCACTGCAGAGTCAGGAAACAGGTTGGTGCAGTGATGATCCCCACCATGTGGGTGCTCCCCAGGAAGACCCCAGGGGAGCACCGCAGGAGCATAGAGTATGCACTCCCTCAACATGGCACATTAATTCTCACTGCTGCGTGACAAATCACCACACAGCTGAGCGGCTTAAAATGGCTAACACCTGTCATCTCGGGCCACTTCTCAGGGCTGGGGGTCCGGGAGAGGCTGGCCGGGCGGATGTGGCTCGGGGTCTCCCGTGATGTTGCGGTCAGTCTGACTCGGGTGGCTCGGGCCGGTCCAGCTGCCGGCGCGTCTCCCACAGCCACAGAGCCCAGAACGGGGACAGAGGCTGCAGGGCTCTGATGGCCGACCCCACGGCGGGCACCCACACTCAGGGGGGATGGGGGAGGAGGAGGACGTGGGAACATATTTTATTTTATTTCATTTTATCTTGTTTTATTTTTATTTATTTATTTATTTATTTATTAACGTTTATTTATTTTTTTGAGACAGAGAGAAACAGAGCATGAACAGGGGAGGGTCAGAGAGAGGGAGACACAGAATCTGAAACAGGCTCCGGGCTCTGAGCGGTCAGCACAGAGCCCGACGCGGGGCTCGAACTCACGGACCGTGAGATCATGACCTGAGCCGAAGTCGGCCGCTTAACCGACTGAGCCACCCAGGCGCCCCTCTTGTTTTATTTTTAAATGTTTATTTACTTATTTTGAGAGGGGGGGGAGGGTCAGAGAGAGAGAGGGAGAGGAAGAATCCCAGGCCGGCTCCACGCTGTCCGGCAGGGGGCTCAAACTCACAAACTGTGACACCGTGACCTGAGCCGGAATCAAGAGCCCGGCACCGCCGAACCGGCTGAGCTCCCGGGCGCCCCGGGAACATTTGAAGGTGGCACGTTCCACACACCTCACCTGCCCTGACGAGGCCACCCGCCTCTGACCTGCCACGGCCGCGCCAGGCGCTCAGACTCGAGCCGCGGCAGGCTCCCGGGAGGCCCCAGCCGTGGCCAGTGTGGACGAGACCCCCTTGGGCCCGGGGTGGGGGGTCCTGGAGAGTGAAGCATCACCCACACGAGAACAGACGCTAAGCTACGGGGACAGAGCCCCAGGGCAAGCCCAAGACTGCAGCCGCAGAGCAGGGGGGTGGCCCGGAGGGCGGCTCTCTCTCTCCGCTCTCTCCAGCTACCTATCCTGGGTGCCTGCAGAGAGGAGGGAGGCCGTCCCAGGCGAGGAGGGGGGGTCCCCATCGGCCGGAGCCCTGAGTGGGAGCAGCGGGCCTCCGGAGAAAGGGGCCTGGCTGACCCCGGGAGGCAGCCGTCCAGGCCTCCTGCCGGGGGTCCCTGCTGGGTCCTGTGTGGGGGGCACCTGCTGGGGAGCCCACCCTCTGGAGCCTGGCTGCAGACTTCACGGGGCCAGCACCTGCCACCCTGAAGTAGGGGACGGGGAGAGGGCACAGGGAGCGTCCCTCAGTGTGGGGCCAGGTGGGGCTCCAGGGAGCAGCTGGGCCGCGGGACAGGGGAGAGGGGCCCCCACGCAGGATGGAAGGGCGGTGGTGCTCGCCATTCAGCACTTCCAAAACGTCATTGCATTGTCTTCCTGCTTCCATTATTTCTGCTGAAAATTCTGCTGTCTCTTTCTGTCCCAATTTTCCCCGGACGCTTTTAAAATTTTGGTTTTCAGGGGCACCTGGGTGGCTCAGTCTGTTAAGTGTCTGATTCTTGATTTCCACTCAGGTCATGATGTCACAGTTTGTGAGTTTGAGCCCCGTATTTGACAGCATGGAGCCTGCTTGGATCTCTCTCTCTCTCCCTCTCCCTCTGCCCCTCTCTTCCCCCCTCTCAAAATAAGTCAACTTAAATAAATAAAATTTTATTTTTGCAGGGTTTTTTTTTTTTACTATTTTAGAGAGAGAGAGAGAGAGAGAGAGAGAGAGAGAGAGAGCAGAGGAGAGGCAGAGAGAAAGAGAATCCCAAGCAGGCTGCCAGCTTGAAGCCCAATGCAAGACTCGATCCCACGACCCTGGGATCATGACCAGAGCTGACATCAAGAGTTGGATGCTCAACTGACTGAGCCACCCAGGCATCCCTGACTTTTGAGTTTTATTAGGTTGTTTCTAGGTATATTTTCTTTGTATTTATGCTAATCAAAATTCCTACAGTGAGTGTCTTGAATCTATGGTTTTTGTCTTTCATCTTTTTTTTCTTTTTAAAAAAAATTTTCTAACGTTTATTTATTTTTGAGACAGAGAGAGACAGAGCATGAGCCGGGGAGGGACAGAGAGGAGGGAGACACAGAGTCCAAAGCAGGCTCCAGGTTCCGAGCTGTCAGCACAGAGCCCGACGTGGGGCTCGAACTCACAGACCGAGAGACCATGACCTGAGCCGAAGTCGGACGCTTAACCCACGGAGCCACCCAGGTGCCCCTTTTTTTCTTTCTTTTTTTTAATTCTTGGCCAGTATCGTTCCAATACGGCTCCCGCACCGCTGTCTCTCAGCCTCTGCTCCCGGGACTCCCTCTAACCCAGGTTAGATGCTCACTCTGTCCTGTGTGCCTCTCACACTGCACTCCGTGTCCGCCCTCCAGGCATCCAGCTGGCGCTCCCTGCTCACGCAGCGCCACTCCACGAGTCCCCTCCTCTGCTCCCTGTAACCTGCTGTTAAAACCATCCACGCGATCGTTGATTTTGGTCTATTTTGTGTTTCAGCTCTGGAACATCCGTCTGGTTCTTCTTCTTTGGAGGTCAGTCCTCTGATGAAATTCTCCGTGTTTCCCACTTGTTGCCTTCACATATTAATCCTATTTCAAGGCCATCGCAAGGATTCTCATACGCGGTGGCCCGCAGACTCATGAGTGCTGCGTATTCTAAGTCTGGGAGAGCCTGCCTCCCGGCACACCCGATCATTTGGGGATAAATGGTGACCATCTGATGGAAAGCTGCAAGGCTCTGGGAGCTGCTTTTGTCATTCAGAGAGAGCTCATTTTTATTGTCAGCCACGTGGGGCCAGGGTCCCCTCCTTGATACAACCAGGCTTCAATTGGACTCCAGGCTTTACTTCAGGCTTTGTGGGGGTGCTCAGAAACGTTGGCAGGTGTCGCCTGTTAGGGGCCAAGCCGGAAATCTGAGAGTCACCAGGGGCCCGGGACCCTCCAGGACAAGCCTTGAGCTCCGTTGCCTGTGACACCTCCGATGCCTCTGCTTGTCTTTTCCTTTTCCTTGCCTTTTATTTAGGTCTCTCTAAATTTCTCCCCAGGATGCTTTTGGGTTTTGTTTACAGCTTTATTGGGCTATAACTGGCATGTAGTGACCACACACATTCAAATGTATAATCCGATCATTTTCCCTTCTAGTTTCTTGTCGGACCCAAGGTTATTTGGTAAGTTTGGTTCTTCCTGTCCCTCTCACATCCCCGTCTCTGGAACTGGCCATTCTTGTCCTCTGCCCCGATCCATCTGGAGCATTCTCAGTGTTACCGACCTTCTCAAAGAAGCACATCTGGTTGATTGATTTTCTTTGTTGTGTTCCTGTTTTCCACTTCATTGATTTCTGCTCTGATGTTTATCTCTCTCTTTGCTTAATTGGGGTTTAATTTGTTCTTTTTCCGCTGGGTTTGCAACGTGGGCGACGAGCTCGTCAACATGGTCTCTTCTCCATGGCAGAGGTGTCACAGAGCTGGACTTTCCCCTGCAAGCCTTGTTTTTTTTCGCAAATCCCACAAGTTTTGATGCGTTCAGTTTTCATTTCATTCAATTTGAGATTCTTCCTAACTCCCCTTTTGATTTCTTCTTTGACCCATGGGTTACTTGCTAGTCTGTTGCTTACGTTTGGGGAATGAAACTTGGGGGTTTCTCAGATATCTCTGCTACTGGGTTCTATGCAAACCGTTCTCTCCGTGCACAATCCGACTCAAACCCGGTGGTAACAGGTACCGTTATCTCCATGGAACCCCTGTGACAGCCTCAAATCACACGGCCAACAGGAGACGAGGGTGGAACTCAGCCTGGATCCTTGTGGCCGCCGAGTCCTGTCCTCGCTCGGTACATCAGAGGGGTCCCGGGGAAGCTCCCTGTTGGGCAAGGCCGGACTGGGGTTTCGCTGAACAAAGGGGCAGGGGGAGGGGAGGACAACACCCACGAGGGCAAGAGTTTTGAAGAGTGTGGCTGGTTTGGGTACTGGGGAGAAGTGGGTGCCGTCATTGCCGAGAAGACTTTGCTCAGACGGCCCACAGAGTGGAGCGAGCCACCCCAAGGGGGAACGAGGTTATAAAGCACGGGGCCGGTGCGGAGCGAGGGTGTAGGGAAGCTGTCTCCGGGACGTCTGTCAGGCTCCCCCCGGCACCTCCAGAAGCTGCCACTCAGAGACGCTCAGTGACACTTAAGACTACCAGGCGAGATCCTGTACCGACAAGTTTAGTGCGTGTGGGGACACAGAGGGCACCCAGCAGGGCGGGTCACCTGGGCACCCGGCAGGGGCAGGTTGGCAAAGGCAAGCCAGGCGCAGGAAGGTTAAGCCGTGATCTCTAGTCAACCAGGGAAAGGGCCCCCCGTTTTCTCCTGACCTCTCTGGCTCCAGGGACACAAGAGCAGTCAGGCCGGGCCCAGGCGGGGCCTGGCATGGCTTTAGAGGGGACCCCAGAAAGCAGTGTGGCTGTCAGACTGGAGAGACACCAGCTTTATTTAATCTAAGCTGAATGCCTCCATGAAACAAAGCAGAAAGGGTTTTCTTCTCTCAGGGCCCGAGGAAAACAGCCGGGCCAGTCAGGGCCCGGTTTCAGGGGCAAGACGAGGCTGCACAGATTGTCCAGTCCTGCTGGCCTTTTGTTTTAGTCATGTTTTTAAATTTTCTACATTTTGTGATGATTTGATGTCTTTTTTTTTTTCTTTTCAAAATTTTTTTTAAATGTTTATTTATTTTTGAGACAGAGAGAGACAGAGCATGAACGGGGGAGGAGCAGAGAGAGAGAGGGAGACACAGAATCCGAAGCAGGCTCCGGGCTCCGAGCCGTCAGCACAGAGCCCGATGCGGGGCTCGAACTCACGGACCGTGAGATCGTGACCTGAGCCGAAGTCGGCCGCTCAACCGACGGAGCCACCCAGGCGCCCCACTTTTCAGCTTTTTATTTAAATTCTAGTTAGTCAACATACAGGGCAATATCGGTTTCGGGAGTAGAAGTGAGGGCTTCATCACTTACGTGCGTCACCCAGGGCTCATCCCAACAGGTGCTGTCCTTAGTACCCGTCACCCATCTAGCCCATCCCCCACCCACCTCCCCTCCAGCAGCCCTCAGTGTGTTCTCTATCCTTAAGAGTCTCTTATGGTTTGTTTCCCTTTCCCCTCCCCGCCCCCCAACTTCCCACGTGTTCATCTGTTTTGTTTCTTAAATTTCCCATGAGTGAATCATCCGATGTGTCTTTCTCCGACTAATTTCGCTTAGCTGAATCCCCTCCAGTTCCATCCACGTAGTTGCCAATGGCCAGATTTCATTCTTTTTGATTGCCGAGTAATACTCCACTGTATATCTATGCCACATCTTCTTTATCCATTCATCCATCGATGGACGTTGGGGCTCTTGCCGTACTTTCGCTATTGTCGATGGGGCTGCTATAAACGTGGGGGTGCATGTGCCCCTTCAAATCTGTATTTTTGTATCCTTGGGATAAATACCTAGTAGTGCAACTGCTGGGTCATAGGGCTTTAAATTAACACTTCCCCATGGGCAGCCATCAGCACAGGGGTGAGGACTGAGGCTGGGCACGAAGGCTTCCGTCACCTCCCCGTTCCACCCTGTACACGGCTATGGGCAAGCTCTCCAAGGCCCCAGCTCCTCGTCTGCGTACTGGGAGTGATGACACCTCCAACACAGCACTGTCCTGCTGTCCACGGGGAGCACCGTCCTGCTATCCAGGGGGAGTACTGTCCTGCTATCCATAGGGAGCAATTGTCCTGCTGCCCATAGGGAGCACTGTCCTGCTGTCCACAGGGAGCAATTGTCCTGTTGTCCTTAAGGAGCACTGTCCTGTTGTCCATAGGGAGCACTGTCCTGCTATCCGTAGGGAGCACTATCCTACAGACAGTAGTTCTCATTACAGACAGCTCAGAACACACATCCCAGTAGCTGTCTGTTCATCCTGCCCTCACTGTGTGAGCCCATCTTCCTCCGCAGAAGCTGAGGCCCGAGCCACCCATTCCCACCTCTGGGACACAGCCTCCTGACTCTGCAACTCAGTCCTGTTCCCTCCAGAGGGGGTTGGAGGAGTCCCCTGTGCCGCGGGTCCCCTGGTCAGATGTCAGCTGCCCCACCAGCGTCTCTCTGGGCCCTCCCTCCCTAGACCCCTTTCTACAACTCTTAAGAGGGCTGGCTTCTGCAGCCCAGTGGAAAGTTCCTGAGCTCATGATGTCGAGAATGTCCTGAGATATACGGAGACCATATTTCAAACAGGTACATGGCTGTGGCTGCTGCCTTTGGGGATGGAGCCCCTTTGTGGCTCCATTGGTTTAGAGAAGGCGCCTCGTCCATAGGCAGGGGATACACCGCAGGGGGCTGGGGGAATGAAGGCTGGAAGGTTACAATTTAGCAAGTTAGAAATCACCTCCATTTTCACAACTGCGAACGGATTTTTAAAAATTAATTGATTAATTAGTTACTTTTGCTCTTTATTTTACAGAGAGCATACCAGCAGGGGAGAGGGGCAGAGGGAGGGAGGGAGAGAGAGAGAGAATCTCCAGCAGGCACTACGCTCAGCCCACAACCTGACACAGGCTTGATCCCACGACCCTGAGACCATGACCCGAGCCTAAATCAAGAGTTGGACATTCAACCGACTGAGCCTCCCAGGCGCCCTGCAAACAGATTTTTAAGGCCGAGTTAACATGTACCCGGTAAAGATCAGACTTGGCAAATGAAGAGCCTGAAGAGTCCCCCAGTGCTGCATGGCCCCATGCTCTGAGGCCACCTAGAGGTGTCACCTTCCCTGAGTGTCCCCAGGGCTTCACTGAGGGTCCTGATCAGCTTGTCATGCACAGGGTCCAGAAGATCCCACAGAGGTGCCTGGTTCCTCTGAGCTGGGAATCCTTGGGGATGGGACCCCAAGATCAAGAACCAGGGTTCTCCCGATGTCCCCATGTCTCCAAGCCTCGGCTGACCCCGATGACCCCAACACATGTCCCAAGAAGGGAAGGACCTGGGGAAGGGACATCACAGGGGTGCCATAGCCCCTGAGCCAGGATCGTTCTGGGTTAGCCAGATCAGCGTGCACTGTCAGTAGAGTAGCTGGACCCACGTTTGCAAGCCCCAGTCTATGGCAAGACTTGATAGTAGGTACCAACACGTGATCTCCCGGCCGCAAGAGTAAGACGCCCACCAGTTACCCGCTGGGTGATAAGATTTCCTCTCCGGACAAGGGCAGTCCCATGCCTGCTCTCCTCTAGGCTAGCTCTGTCATCCAGAGCAAGCCCAGCCCTCCGAGCCCACCTCCATCTGGCCCACTTGTGCTTCTTTGACTTAAGAAATTCTGTTGCTCTCATGGGGTGCCTGGAGGGCTAAGTGGGTTGAGCGTCCGACACTTGATCTCGGCTCAGGGCATGATCTTGAGGTCTGTGAGTTCGAGCCCCGTGTTGGGCTCTGTGCTGACAGTGGGGAGCCTGCCTGGGATTCTCTCTCTCCCTCTCTCTCTGCCCCTCCCATGTGCGTGCACTCTCTCTCTCTCTCTCTCTCTCTCTCTCTCTCTGCTCCTGCCCCACTTTAGCTCTTTCTCTCTCCAAATAAATAAACTTTTAAAAAAAGAGGAAAAACTAAACCAACCGAATTCCCACCATAGAGGTAATTTCTTCCCCCACCCCAAATGTATTTACTTATTTTAAGAGCGGGAGAGAGGGAGGGAGGATCCCAAGCAGCCTCTGAGCTGTCAGCACAGAGCCAGAAGAGGGGCTCGAACTCACGAACTGTGAGATCATGACCCGAGCTGAGGTTGGAGGTTCAACCCGCTGAGCCCCCCAGGCACCCCCATTTCTAACTTAAAAATAGGTCTTTTGCATGTAAATGTATACTTGACACGCACATGCATTTACACACACGTCTGTTAGCCAAATAGGATCGTGTGATACATTCCATTTTTAGCCACGTGTAAACTCACCATCCCTCGTGGCCGTCGAGTGTTTCCTGGGGTGTCTGTGCCGGGCGACCTAACCGTGCCTCGCTCTGTGACCCCGGCTCTCACTCCGGGTGTCAGTCTCCCAAGCTGAGCTGGCTGGGTCTCCAGGCACACACTGCCCCCTGCTGGTCCCTGTGGGTGACCTCGGGGCCACCAGCAGGTGTTGCGACAGGACTCCGCCACCCGCAGGGTCTTTTCCGGACCCCCCTTCCAGCGGTTTCTGAACAGGGACCTGATGTAGCCCTCCGGTGCGCTGACACCCACCGCCCCCTTCCTGGCGCCTGGGAGGGGACCCTGGTGTCCAACCCCCACAATCTGATGGGCAATACGAGCATGTCCACGCGTGGGACTCCTCGCCCGTGATCTTCAGCCCGTCCACCCCATGGGCAGGGTGCCTTACCTGGCCTCTGCACTCCTCCTACCCGTCTGCAGGAGAATGCCATGCACTAAGGATATTGACCTTGGGCCTGCGATTCATGCCACAGGCACGCTCCCTCTGTTTACCCTTTAACTTTGCTGGCAGTGGGTTTATGGCTGTGGACACATCTGACACTTCCAGGCTCTCAGCCAGCAGTGTCCTTCAGTGTCTCTATACTTGGAAAGTCCCCTTGGGTCTCACGGGGGCTTTGCTGCATTTGATGCTTTTCGCATTTCCCCGTGTCGTCCGTCTGGGTTTCCTGTTGGTGTTTTGTGAGGAGAAGGCTGGGACCCGATCTTGCCCGTGGCCCCGAGGAGAGGCCACACACCCCACGCTGGCTCTGTACCTCAGTCTCCTCTTGGACTCTTGCATGGCTTTGGTCACGGCCACCTCGTGAGACATCGTACATTGGTTAAGATTAATCCCCTTCTCCCAAAGTGTGGTAATAATAATGTCTGTGTGGCTTCCAGCCCCTTCCCCCCATGTCACATCCCCTGAGTGTGGCGGGAGGAGACAGCAGGCACCCGTGGCTCCGGTGAGAACACTCAGGATGCTTTCTCAGGGACAGCCACACGGTGGTCCCTCCAGGTGGACTTAAATCAGCTTCTCCAGCTCCTTGCAAAAGTCCGGGCTCTCCAGAGACACGGAACCAACAGGATGTCCATATACAAGGAGATTTATGATGCGACAGTGCGATGGGGCCCTGGCGGGGGGGGGGAGCACCAGGCCTGAGAAGTCCCACGACCTGCCGTCTGCACGCTGGGGCCCTGGGGAGCCTGCGGTGTGACACAGCCCGAGTCCCGAGGCCTGAGAGCCAGGGGGAGATGATGGTGGAAGTCTGGGTCCTAGGACAGGACGTGAGACAGGGACCCCCCACACACACACACACAACAGTGAGGCTGGAAAAGGGGATGAATCCCTCCTTCCTTCACCTTCAGTTCTATCTGGGCCTGGACTGGATGGGGCACCACACTGGGGCCGCCCCGGCTTCACCCGGCCACCAGCCACACGCCAGTCTCCCCGGGAGCCCCCTGCACACACCCGGGAGGAGTGTCTGATCTGGGCGCCTGTGGCCGGTCACATGCATGCACGCAGGGACTGTCCCCCTCCCCTGTCGTCCCCTTTGGATCTATACGCGGTCGGTCAGTACCCTCACTGAGAAACAACGTGTCACTGTCCACACACTCAGATATTCCTTCACAACACACGCACCTGCCCACCTTCTGCTACAAGGCTAAGAAGGGGGCTTGCCCTTTTGGGGGGTCTTACCTCCAGCCCTAAATCAAGGGCTCTGTCCCCACAGGAGAGGAGAGAACAGATATTGGGGCCATCCTGCTCTCTCTGCCCTGAGAGGTATTTTGTTTCATTGTTTGCCGTTTGGGGGACGGACCTTCCCTTGACGTCTTAGGACACACAACGGTCCCAGCTTTGGTTAGTCACAACACTATTGCAAGGGCTTTCTCTTGTGCTTTGTCAGGATATAACCAAATTCTATTCATGATGACAATATATGGGGCGCCTGGGGGCTCAGTCACTTAGGCTCTTGACTTTTGACTTCGGCTCAGGCCATGATCTCACGGTTTGTGAGATGGAGCCCCACGTTGGGCTGTGTGCTGACAGTGCAGAGCCTGCTTGGGATTCTCTCTTGCTCTGCCCTTCCCCCGCTCACACTTGAGTTCTCTCTGTCTCTCTCTCAATAAATAAATAAGCTTAAAAAAAGTAATGGCAATATAATCTTTTCCTTCCCATAGTTCCTACTAATGTTTTAAGGATTAACGGACCATTTTAATGGGATGTTAGTAATGTTTTGCCAATACGTGATGTTGGTCTAAATGCCCCAGATGGACAGCTGGGTAAACAGATTATAGTGTTTCCACATCACAGAACACCAGAAGGCTATTGGAAACCACACTCCAGAAAAAACATTTAAGGTTGTAAAAAATGTTCATAGCGTGTTGTTAGGTGAGAAAAATATGCTATGTATATTTCAACCCAGATTTTGGAGAAACGTGTGTATGTATGCATAGACAAAGGGGCTGTAGGCCTCTCAGGACAGTGCTTATGACTCTGTCTCTCCCCTTTTACTATACTCTGTGCCTCCAGTGCAGTGGGTGGGGTGCCCTGTGCCTCTGTAAACACGCTTCTGTGCCTTTGCATATGGCAGTCAGTTTCTGTTATCTATTGTTCAGTAAAAAAAACGTTGCCCCAAAATGTAGTGGCTCAAAACAATGGCAGCATGTCATGGATTAGAAGAACAAATATTGTTAAAATGTCTGCAGTATCCAAAGCAATCCCTATCAAAATAACACCAGCATTCTTCACAGAACTAGAACAAATAATCCCAGAATTTTCCTGGAACCAGAAAAGACCCCGAATAGCCAAAACAATCTTGAAAAAGAAAGCCAAAGCAGGAGGCATCACAATCCCAGACTTCAAGCTGTATTACGAAGCTGTAATTATCAAGACAGTATGGTACTGGCGCAAAAACAGACACAGATCAATTGAACAGAATAGAGAACCCAGAAATGGACTGACAAACGTATGGCCAACTAATCTTTGACAAAACAGGAAAGAATATCCAATGGAATAAAGACAGTCTCTTCAGCAAGTGGTGCTGGGAAAACTGGACAGCGACATGCAGAAAAATGAACCTGGACCGCTTTCTTACACCAGACACAAAAATAAACTCAAAATGAATGAAAGACCTCAATGTAAGACACGAATTCATCAAAATCCTTGAGGAAAAAGCAGGCAAAAACCTCTTTGATCTTGGCCGCAGCAACTTCTTACTCAACACGTCCCTGGAGGCAAGGGAAACAAAAGCAGAAATGAACTACTGGGACCTCATCAAAATAAAAAGCTTCTGCGCAGTGAAGGAAACAATCAGCAAAACTGAAAGGCAACTGACAGAATGGGAGAAGATATTTGCAAACCACGTATCAGATAAAGGGTTAGTATCCAAAATCTATAAAGAACTTCTCAAACTCAACACCCAAAAAACAAATAATCCAGTGAAGAAATGGGCAAAAGACATGAATAGACACTTCTCCAAAGAAGACATCCAGATGGTCAACTGACACATGAAAAAATGCTCAACATCACTCATCATCCGGGAAATACAAATCAAAACCACAGTGAGATACCACCTCACACCTGTCAGAATGGCTAACAACTCAGGCAACAATAGATGTTGGCGAGGATGCGGAGAAAGAGGAACGCTTTTGCACCGCTGGTGGGAATGCAAGCTGGTGCAGCCACTCTGGAAAACAGTATGGAGGTTCCTCAAAAAACTAAAAATAGAACTACCCTACGACCCAGCAATTGCACTATTAGGCATTTATCCACGGGATACAGGCATTCTGTTTCGAAGGGGCACATGCACCCCCATGTTTATAGCAGCCCTATCGACCATAGCCAAAGTACGGAAGGAGCCCAAATGTCCATCGATGGATGAATGGATAAAGAAGATGTGGTATAGATATACAGTGGAGTATTACTCGGGAATCAAAAAGAATGAAATCTTGCCATTGGCAACTACGTGGATGGAACTGGAGGGTATCATGCCAAGTGAAATGAGTCAGTCAGAGAAAGACAAAAATCATATGACTTCACTCATGTGAGGACTTTAAGACACAGAACAGGTGAACGTAAGGGAAGGGAAGCAAAAATAATATAAAAACAGAGAGGGGAACAAAAACATGAGACTCTTAAATATGGAGAGCAAAGAGAGGGTTCCGGGACGGGTTGTGGGAGGGGGGATGGGCTAAATGGGTCAGGGGCACTAAGGAAGCTACTCCTGAAATCATTGTTGCACCATATGCTAACTTGGATGTAAATAAAAAAAATTTTAAAAACTCTTACAATTCAATAATAAAAATACAAACAACCCAATTAAAAGATTTGAGTAGACATTTCACCGAAGAAGATGCAAAAATGGCCAATAAGCACATGAAAAGAGGCTCAAATCATTAGTCATCAGGGAAGTGCAAATCAAAGGACGATGAGATGCTATTTCACACCCACTAGTGCAAGGAAAAAGACAAGCGTTGGTGAGAACGTGCAGAAACAGGAGCCTTCAGATGTTGTTGGTGAAAATGTGGTGAAGTCACCCTGGAGAAAGAGTCTGGCCGTTCCAGAAAGGCTTCTCAGGGTCTTTACCACTTTCTTTAAGAGTTTTAAGTTGTCAAGAGGTACCCTATTACACAGTTCTTCTCCTAGGAATCTGCCCACGAGAACGAAAAACCTAGGTCCCCGCAAAGACTTGCTCACGATGTTCACGGCAGCACTATTCCTACGGCCCCGACTGGAAACGACGTGCACCCACCAGCGAGCGGACAGACAAAAGGCAGCATCTCTGTACAAGGGAACGTTACTCGGCTGGCCACGAGAGGAGCCAAGTACTCACGGGTGCTGCACAAAGGATCCTCAGAAACGTCGCGCTAAGTGGAAAAGGTCAGACACGAAAGATCACGTCCGCTCTACCGCCGTCTACGTGAAATGTCCAGAAGAGGTCGGTCTGTAGAGGCAGAAAGCGGACAGTGGTTGACGGGGGCTGGAGGGAGAACAGGGGAAGTTTGGGGATGCTGAGACCGGCCTCCAGTTGTGTGGTGATGGTTGCACGACCTTACAAACGTACTAAAATCATTGAATCGGATTTGCTAAGTGGGGGGATTTTGTCGTGTGCTAATTCTACCTCAACAAAGCCGTTAGAAAATCCACCCAGGACACTTACGTGGTCCCGGAACGAGCGCTTGATTGGGGCTTAGCAGGCCGGATCCCTCTCCTCACGGCTCCAGGGTGGGAAGGGGGGGCCGGGCGCCTCCACGCGCTCACCCAGCCTGTACCGGTGCGGGGCGGGGCAGGTGGAGAGAGAGAACACGAGTCCACTGGAGCCGCCACAGCAAATCCCACAGACTGGCCGCCTTAAACAGTCGTCTGTCTCTCGTGGCTCTGGAGGCCAGAAACCTGAGGTCCGGGAGCCGGCCAGTTAGGTTCCCGGTGAGGACCCTCTTGCGACGCACTCACAAGGCAGGGAGAGAGAGACAGGCAGACAGAGAAGGGAGGGAGGGAGAGCTGGGGGGCAGGGAGAGCGCCGGTGGAGCTGGGCGCCTGTTGTGACCCAGCCTCGAAAGCCACGCGGGCCACGTCCGTGGCAGCTGCCTCCTGGCTCAGAGGCGAGGACGGCGTGGGTGGCCATCGGCAGGAGGAGCCCCGGGGCCTTCAGGAAGGGGTGGGAGCCACAGCCGGTCCGAAGTCAGGAAGACCCGACGGGGGACCTGGTGCCGGACAGAAGCCACTGTCTGTGCACACGTAAAGTCTGGGGCGGCGGGGCACGCCCCCCCATCCAGAGTGCCCCGTCCCTGTCCCTCGTTCCTGCCGTCATCCGAGGCCTTTTCTCTGTGACATGCAGGTGGGGCCCTGTGCACGTTTTCTGTCGGATCCCGGACCTCCGGTGGCGCCTTCGGAGCTGTGGGTTGGGGTGTGATAATAACTCAGAGAGGGTGCTCGGAGCAGGCGGAGGGAATGAGCTCTTCTCCAGCAAACTTCGGGAAAAACCACAGTGCATGCCACGCACCCGGCTTTGTTTCAGAACCTTCGTCTCTGCTTTCGGAAGTGGAGCATCGGCCGCTGCGTCGAATGCTCTTTAAAAAATAATTTTCCTGGGCGCGGGGGGCTCAGCAGGTTTAGTGTGCGACTCTTGGTTTCAGCTCAGGTCTTGATCTCACGGTTTCGTGGGTTTGAGCCCTGCATCAGGGCCCGCTTGAGATTCTCTCTCTCCCTCTCTCTCTGCCCCTCCCCTGCTCACGCTGGCTGTCTTTCTCTCAAAAATAAATAAATAGACTTAAAAAAAAATTTTTTTTTAACTTTCCTGACCCTGATGGAATTCCTTTGGAGGTGATAAACTTCCAGAAAGTATGACATCACACATGCTGCAGGAACTGTGACAGTTGGTGACAAGTCGTGGTAGGCAAGTTTTTTTTTTAAGTTAATTTATTTGAGGTGGGGGGAAGGGGGAGAGAGAGAGAGAGAGAGAGAGAGAGAGAGAGAGAGAATCCCAAGGAGGCTGAGTGCTGTCAGTGCAAAGCCTAACGCGGGGCTCAAACTCACAAACCTTGGGATCGTGACCTGAGCTGAAATCAAGAGTCGGACGCTTAACCGACTGAGCCCCCCCCAGGCGCCCCGAGAGGCAAGTTCTTGTGGGATGAGCTCCCTGGCTGATGCCTTCGAGAAGTTTGGCCGCAAAGAGAGAAGGGACTCCAGCCCCGCGTGTCTGCTGCGTCTGGGGTGTAAATGCTCCCACCACCGCCGACTTCTAGCTGCCCAGGTGCTGCCCTGACCGTGAGCCTGGCAAGAGGGACAAGTCGCATCTTCAGCGGCACCAATACAGCAGACACAGACAGCTCATGAGCAGAGAGCGTCCTCAAATGCATTCAACTTACCAGCAAGAGTACCGTGTGTTTATTGCCTTCGTTTTTCACAACAATTATTTGACTGTGAATTTATAGAATTTAATTTTTAGAAGGGGCCGCAAAATGGGGTCGTATCTTTTGGAGATTTTTCTACCTGGGTCTTCTTTTTATTTACTGATCCGCGAGAGCTCTTTATGCGATAAAAAAAAAAAAAAAACAAAAAAAACCAAAACGGTCTTCTGATAGATCTTTTGCGTTTTTTCCAAGTTTTGTGCTCTTTTGGTTTCTTTTTCGGAAAATAGACAGTTATGGATCTCATCTTTTACGGTTTGGTGGTTTGCTTGTAAAAGGCCTCCTCACTCCAAGATCAGAAACTTTTTTTCCAGTGTTTTTCTAGATCCGTTAGAGTTTCATGTTTCACGATTAGATTCTTGCTCCATCTGGAATTTATTTTGGTGTAAAAAGTGAGGTAAAGACTACGTTTTCGTTGTTGTTGTTTTTTTTAAGTCTAGCCCGTTGTCCCGATACCATACTTTGGGTACCCCGTCTCGCCCCGTTGGCCGCACATCATGGGGACGCCAGTCACACCCTCCTCGCGTGAATGCGGCCCCTCCTCCCTCTTCTCCGGAGAAAGCGGCCTGTCCCGGCCATATGCTCACATTCAGCATTGCACACACATCGGAGAATGAATTCGACCCTTTCCACGTCAGCGTTCTGGTGTGGATCACCATTCAGGCGCAAGTCAGGAGCGAGCAAGCCTCTCTTACTTTCCTCGATAGAACTTTAACATGTTCGAAAGTTACAAAGTTCGTTCCCAGGTATTTTATTTTTCTTTTGCTGTTCTGAACAGGACGCAAGCTTCCCTGTCATTTCCCACGTGCTGGTGGTCTGCGTGCAGGGTGCCACGCCCCAGCTCGCCACCTGCCACGCGAGCTCCTCCTCACTCACCCCGCCGTTGGACAGACTCGCGTAGAGCTTCCCTTCTGACCAAGTGGGGCCACGAACGAACGGGCTCCCTTGTCTCCGGGCTTCCAGGTGGATCAGCCTTCTTGGGCTTGGTCAGGGCCCGGCATGCTGCTCCCTCCTTCCCGGTTTCTAGGACTTTCCTTGCCCTGCCTGGGTTTCCCTTACACCTGCCCTCAGGCAGAGGGTGCCACCTGTGCGCTGGAGGGACTTATCTGGATACACTATGTTCGTTATCAACATTGCATTATAAACATGCCCACTAAGACCCTCATCACCTGCCTACCGGGTACAGCCTGTCTCCCCCTCCTCATGCCCCAGCCCTCCCCTCCCCTCCCCCTGCAGTGAGCAGCACAGTGACCACTGTCCTCATCTTCCTCGTCCAGTCTATTCGCCAACCCTGTTGACTCTTCCTTCAAAACCCTGGCCACCTGCAGCCATGTCCTTCCTCTCCCTGCCTCCCCTCTGTCCATGTGCCCCAGCGTCTCACGCATCCACTTTTGCCCCCACAGTGCTTTAGAAGCTGGAAGCAGGTGGCCCCTCCCTGCAGTGCTTTCCTGATGCACACTTAGGATAAGACGGGAGGGCGCCTGGAGGCTCACTAGGTTGGGCCTCTGACTCTTGGTCTCAGCTCAGGCCGTGACCTCTCTCTGGGGGAATGTAAGCTCCTTGAGGGCAGGAAAACTGTCTTTTCTTTCCTGTGTTCTCAGGGTTTGACGCTGGCTTACTCATCATTTTTTTTTATTAAAATTTTTTTTTCAATGTTTATTATTTATTTTTGAGAGAGAGAGAAAGAGACAGAACATGAGCGGGGGAGCGGTAGAGAGAGAGGGAGACACAGAGGTAGAAAGGCTCCGGGCTCCGAGCTGTCAGCACAGAGCCCGACACGGGGCTCAGACTCACAAACCACGAGGGCGTGACCTGAGCCCGGGCCACCCAGGCACCCCCAGGTCATCATTTATTATCATTCAGACAACACCTGAATGTCTGACTCACCTCTGTGAGGCTCACGTGGGATGTGTAACTTCTACAGCGGTGAGCCAGCAGCCGTGGTTAATGGGGTACGAACACCAACAGCCGGCTGTGCCCTTCCGGTGAGCCCACGCACCCCACGCAGCGTGGCTGCCAAGTGCCCGTGTCCCTGTTCCGATCCTCACGGAGCGTCTCAGCCGTGCCGCGGGGCCAGCCTTCCTATCCATCTTGGTGCCCGTGCACCTGCCCTGTGCCGGGAGGCTGCCTGGGTCCCTGGGGACCACCGTTCCTCTCCCCGTAAGAGGCCTGCTTTCCTGGCCGCTCCCGGCCACCCGCGTGCCTTCTGTGCAAAGTTTCTGCCCCTACCTCAGCACTGGGGGCCGGGACACACCACCGGTCCACCCAGGGGAGTGGGTGTGACACAGGCCATCCGCCCCCTGCCAGGAGCAGAGCCTAGACAACGGCTCGTTCCACCCGGCTTCCCCGACCGACCGGCTCCACGAGGAAGAGAAGGCCTGCGCGGCTGCAGGCTGGAGCCGGCTGAGGCCATCCAGCTGAGCGGTGCCCTGGCCGCGCACCCGGCAGGCTGAGCCGCCCCAGACGGTGCACAGGAGCGGGCCAGCCTCTCCAGGTGAGCACAGCGGCAGTCGGGCCCCAGCGTGCCTGCCGTGGCCCATCGTGCCCGTGACGCTGTGGCTCTCCCGGTGTGGGGATGCGTACGTGGTTCCTGGGCCAAGGGGAGCGCAGCAGTCCCCACACCTGCGGGGAACCTCTCGCCAGTGGGGCCACACCTGCCCGATGCCTCGTCGTGTCCCCCGCCTGGACACGGGTGTCCATCTAAAGCCAGGCTGAACAGATGAATGAGGTCCCGAAGTGCCAGAGGTCCAGACTGCCCAACTAGAAGGGCCGGAGCCCCGACCTGCAGGCAGAGGGGCTCTTGGTGACGACGGGTGGGACCCCGTAAAGGGGGCTTTGAGCTGGACCTCCTAGCATGTGCAGCACGGCCGGCTTCCATCGCACGGGTTGGAAACCCGAGGCTTTAATTCATCTGAAGAAAGGTGGCAGGCTAGGGTGCCCATCAGGTCCTCAGTACAGGTCTTCACCGAGTCCTTCTCCGCTCCAGGGTCTGAACAACCCCTCCTCAGGGGTCCCTGCCCCGCCACACCCAGCCCCCCAGCTGTCCAGAGGAGCTCCTCTTCAGCTAAGTTCCTGCCTTAAAGAAACAGCCACCAGAAAGCAGACGTGCTGCAAGCATTTGGGGGTGTCAAGCATTTGGGGGCGTGCACCGCCACGCCCAGCTTCCCTGGAGGGGCACGGCCCCGCCTCCCAGGCACTCATCCTGGGACAATCCACAAGTGGATCATGAACAAAGACTCGTTTTCAAGTACAGGGAATGACAATGCAAGTGAGAGGTCCCGGCCAGAAAGGTACCCCCATCACCAAAGTGTTACCTGTCGATCGTGGAAAGTTTGGAAAATACAAAGGCCACAACCTCATTACCACTAACACTCTGGTGTCCGTATCGTCCCAGCTCGAAAAAACAAAACCAGGACGGGCAGCATCACAGGTGTGGTGCTCGGCATCTTGCGCCTCTGCCTCCCCGACCTGAAGAGGTATTTAAGAACTTCCGCCGTGGGGGTCCAGTTGGGGTGGCTCTGGGCCAGGCAGCGGGCACACACACCCGGGCACCTCCTCTCAGCCTCAGTTTCCTCAGCGGTAAAGCAGGGATGCGGACAGGACCGCCGCGTCCGTGAAGGGCTCACCGTGGTGGCTGGCGCACGGGAGGTTTACAGCTCTGCTAGAGGGGACAGCCGGTGTCCAGCCCCCATGTGCGCTGCCTACTTGCCCCGCATTTCCTCACATGCCCCACCCCAGTCCTGGCCCGGGCGAGACGCTGGCCCACCCGGCCGACTGCAACCAAACCGCACGCTGCCCCGCAGCACCGCACGCGACATGCCGAGGTCGATGGCCGTCAGTCTCCTGCCACCAAAGGGCCTGTCCTCACGCGAGGCTGCTGTGTCCTCTCTGAACAGTCCTGTCCCCATCCTCTACCTCACAGGTAGGAGGCCCACGGCGGGCACTGTGCCTGGCGGGAGCGGTCCCTCTAAGACAACACCCCGCCAGCTGGCTGAGGACACACAGACCCTCGTGGCTTCGGACTGCGCCACCCCGAAGGGGCGGGAGCGGGGAAACACAGATTCTCTTGTTCTCTCCCGAGTGTGGCCTGGCTTTAAGCAGTCCCAGCTGTTTGCAGCTCCACAGAGGGCGCTCCAGCGGGAGGCGGGGCTCGCACGGAGGGGGAGTGGCCTGGGGTCCTCTGCAGGAGACACGGGCACCGAGATGGTGAACCCCAAGGGCCAGGAAAGAAAGAGGGTTTGCTTGGCCTGGCCTTGTTTCAATAAAACTCTTTGTAGACAACAAAACAGGCAGGAACGGAAGGAAAAGCCACCGTAATACCGTAGATACTGGGGGAACAGAACAGATGCCAGAGGAGCTTTTCCTATATCCCAGGGCGGCATCTGGCCACTGACCCGGACCACCGCCAAAGGGACGGGGTGGAGACTCCTCCTTGGGCCCTGGAATCTGGACGTCCTTTCCCAGGGCCTTTCCCCACCCTGCCTGTCCCGTGGGCCGAGTGGGTAGCCCTGGGCACGGTCCCCTACCGGCCTGGGTCCCCAAGTCCACTGTGAGCCCCAGGGCCAAGAGCCGCCCCTGCCCCCAATTGTTCTCCATTGTCTCGCCTAAGGAACGCAGAGGGGCACCGGGGGGGGGGGGGTAACAGGGGGTTCCGGGCACAAAGAGCACACTGCGGAGGGGCCTGGGGACATCAGCTCCACACGGCGGGCCAGGCGCGGCGCCCCCCCAGCGCCCCCGCAGGCAGGGCCCCCGGCGGGCTAGGGCAGGGCGACCGGCGGCCCCGGTCCGAGCGGCCCACCCGGAGCCCGCCCCGAGCCCGCCAGGTGGGGGGACCACGGAGAGTTCGCGGGGGGCGGGAGGAGCCCGGGGCCCACTGCGCAGGGGACACGGGAAGTGCGCGGAGGGCCCCCAGTGGGTGCGTCGGGACACGGGGCACGCGGGGCGACAGCGAGTGCCCCTGGGGGGCGCCGCGGACACGCGAGTGCGCGGGACTGCGGTACTGGGCGGGTGCTGGCGGCCGGGGACGCGGGAGCGCGTGTGGCGGGCGGACCGGCGGGGTGTGTGTGTGGAGGCGACGGCGGTGCGGGGTGCGGGGTGCGGGGTGCGGGGTGCGGAGTGGGGGGTGGGGTTCCACCCGGAGGCTCCCTGGGGGCGGGGCGGGGTGGGGCAGGCGGGGCGGGGCCTGTGCGCAGGCGCGGGCGCGCGCTCCCGAGGGTCGCGGGCCGGGGGACGCCTCTCGAGTCGGCGGCAGGGAGCGCGAGCGTCCCCGCACTTCCGGCCCGCGCTCCGCGGGCCTCGATTGGGCTCGAGGCGGTGAGCGCGCGCCCGCTCAGCCAATCGGCGGCGGCGGCGGGGCGGCGGCGGGGCGCGCGGCGGGGGCGCGCGGCGCGGGGAGGGGCGGGGCGCGCGGCGCGGGGCGGGGCGGCCGCAGCCTGGTTGCCGCCCGCGGGCCCGTCCGCCGCCCGCCCGGCCGTCCCCGCCGCCGGCAGCCATGTGACCGCGCCGCCGCCCTCCGCGCGCCCGGCCCGCCCGCCCGCCCGCCCGCCGCGCGTCCGCGGCCCGGCCGCAGCCCAGGCCGCCGAGGGAGCGGCGGGGCCGGCGCCATGGCCGAGCGGGGCCGCTTGGGCCTGGCCGGCGCGCCCGCCGCGCTCAACACGCCCGTGCCCATGAACCTGTTCGCCACCTGGGAGGTGGACGGCTCCAGCCCCAGCTGCGTGCCCAGGTACGCCGCCGCCCGGCCGCTTTGTTCCCGCGCGCACCTGCCGGACACCCGGGACCTGTTCCCGGGACCGCCTGCCCGGGGCTGTCCATCCGGGCCCTGCGCACCGCGCCGTCCCCACCCGGGACCGTCCGCCTCGCACCGTCCACTCGGGACCTGCTCCCTGGGCCGTCCCCACCCGAGACTGTCCATCCGGGACTCCACCCGGGACCTCGTGCTCGGGGCCGTCCCCCGGGTCCTCGTGCCCGGGGTCTCCACCCGAACCGCCCGTCCACCCGGGGCCCCCCACCCCGGGGCCTCGCGTTTGCGCGCTCCACTCCGGCATGCGCATTCAATGGGAGCAATCTCTGACGCGTGGAGGGCCTCTGAGGTCCTGGCACCGCCGGGAGGGAGTGGCGCGGGTGTCTCAGGTCCCGCGGTCTTCTGAGGCTCACCTGGTTTCGCTCCCAGGCGGCATCATTGCACCTGTCCACTGATGCGGTGCTGGTGCTGGAGTTGACTCAGGGCGCCTCCTCTCTCCACTGCTGTCAGATTTCCTTTTGCGCGCAGCCACACGGTCAAGTCCGAGTGTCCTGGGAGTGACCCGCAGGGCGCACAGTGTCCAGAGGACACCTGAAGTTGGGACCGTGATTTTTCTCTTTCATCCAGCGCACAGCTTTTTGTTGGTGGTCTTGGGGGCCTGGTGCTGCCTGCTCAGTCCTGCTGGCCCTTTACCTGTGTGCGCCGTGTTTCCTAGTTGAGAGACACCTTCGTGTCCGTGAGCTGGGCGCTTTGCACCAGGCTGTTAGTTTTGCCATGGCAGAGGACTGCACCCCCCGCCTCGGTGGGGAAGTGGCTGGACCCCAGTGGGAACAGCTAGACCAGGTCTACCCACAGGCCAGTGCTGTAGCGAGGTCACCTCCACGCAGACTGGCAGCCTCCCTGTTTTCCTTGCCAGCTTGGCGCTCTCTCGGTTTCTTCCAGACCCAGTGGTCCCTGAAGATGAAGTTCTCAGGCCAGAGGGAAGAGGCAGACTCGCACTAGGGTCAGGCCTGGAGGGCTGCACTCCCTAGGGAGACCTCGTGGTGAGGACCTCAGGATTGCCATCCAGACATGGGGAGTGGGTGGTGTATTGCTGAAGGGGACACAGCTCGTTCTATAGGTGTCACAGAGCGAGGTGTTGGGGATGCCAGTCTGTGGGGTGTGCTCCCTGGGGGTGCAGAGCTGGGAGCTCAGGGCACTGGCTGTGCCAAGTGGAAAGGACGGGCCCTCTGTATACCTGCCAGATCTGCATGGGGCCTCCTGGAGGACGCGGTGACCCTGTGAGACCTGAGGGTCGGTGTTAGCCGGGGTTGGGGGCCAGTGACTCCAGACCCACCTGCTCACCTCTCCTTCTGGGAGGTCTCTGAGCCTCGCGGCCAAGCTGAGGAGCATCTCCTCGCCCTTTCCCATCCTGGCATTTGCCCTAGGGTCAAGTCCCACAGCCAGGGGTCAATATGGGCAGCTCTTCCCCCGATGTGTCTGTCCCTCGGCACTGTCACCACCGCCACCAGCCCTTAGATCTCTCATGCTGGCTGCCTTCCGTCAGTGCCCCCGTGCTACACCACGTGCCCCCCGACAGAGTGCAGAGCGTGGCCTCTGTTTGCTGCACCTCTCCAGCTGCTTCCTGGGGCTCCCCAAAAGACCGCTGAAGTTTAACTGGAGGGTGGTGGGGGGAGGTTGCAGGAGAGGCCAGGAGGGTAGGAACTGGATTTCGGGTCCTTGCAACACCTTGTGGAGATGGTCTGGGAAGCCCGCTCTGGTGAGCGTCAGGGGACGGGGGTGGGGTGTGCAGCCTGGGCCGAAGGGGAGGGGTGATGGCGGGTGGTGTTCTTTGGGGTGAGCACGACAGCCATCAGGAGAGGCAGGCAGAGTTTATGGGTTGAACATAGGGAACATGGGTTATGGCACACGCCCCCCACCTGTCCTGGTGAGTGTGGCCCCTCCCTGAGAGGCGGTGCCCGTCCCCTGCCCATACCTTCTGCGCAGGACTGTTTTTCGTACCTAAAGGGGTCATACTTTCTCTGTTCGTTTGCGTGTCTTGCTTTCACCCAGTCTTTAAGTTCCCGAGTGACAGCGTACCCGTGGCTGCCCTTGCAAGATGACAACATGGGTCTCTGCTCTTCAGGGGACCTTTCACCCGTTTCCAGCTTTTCAGCAATGTCGGATGTGCTGCCGTCGGCGTCGAGTCCCCGTCCTGTGCACGTGTGTGTCCAGGGGGCGGCCGGGTCTGCCGCAAGCACGTGCCCGTAGTAGGGTTTGGGGGTGTGTGCGCGGTGTTGCTACCAGGAGGCTTCCCGCAGTGGCTGTGCCAACTCCAGCCCCCAGCGGCGGGGAGGAGAGTCCCCAGTGCTCCACATTCTTGCCAACACTTTGCCTGACTTTTAATTTTTGCCAGTCTGGTGGGTGTGAAACGGTCTCGTGGTTTTAATTCGAATTTCTCTGATTACTGATGCCGTTTGCACTTCCTCGTCCGCAAAATTGCAGGCCACTTCTTTTGCCAAGTTTTCTTTCTCCTTCTTATTTTTATTTTGTCCCCCCTTGAGCCGGGGCAGTTTCTTGAGGGGAAGGTCATCCTTCCCCAGCCACAAGCGTTAGGGCCGTCTTCTCCCAGTGATGCGTGTTCCTTGGCGGTCTGCGAGGTGTGCACCTTTGCCTTTCCTGGCTCCTGTCTCTCGCCCTTCCCTTCCTGGTCGTGGCGGAAGCTCCCTGCTCTCCCCGGGGCCTGTGCAAGGTGTGAAGCTGGAACTCCAGGGAGCCCTGAGTTGGTGGCTTTCCCCGAGGAGGCCGTCACAGGTGCACTCTGCCCGGGTGGCCATCAGCAGTGGCGTGGCGCCCTTCCCTGTCGCCTCCTGTCTGCGCCGTGGCCGGGGTTCCGCAGGCGGCCCCTCCCCTACCCCTGGGCCCCAGCAGATTCTGGGTCACTTTATACCCTTGCGCGCCCCATTTATTTTTTCTTTCCTGTTCAGGTTATCGATTAGTTTTTAAATTTTGGGGGGCTGGTCATCCTTTCCCCTGCTTACTGTTCACTCCGATCTTTACCTCTGTGAACCCCTTGTTCGCATCCTTGGCCCATTACAGGGACCGAATTGCAGTTTGGTTCACATGGTGGAGGGAGGAGGTTGTCCAGCTGGCAGGGGACGTCTGGTGGCTGTGTGCCCGTCGGCCACACCCCAGCAAGACGGGAGCGGCCGCTCGCACCTGCAGGCTAGTTCCGTTGTTCTGGGGCCTCCCTGCGGCGGGATCAGGCAGCACGTGGCTCTTGGGCTCACGCACGCCGAGTCCGTGTCCACGGTCCCTCCTCTGGGTGCGCACGGTATCCCGCGGTGGGAAGAAACCGCGCCTTGTTTCTACCTGTCCTGTCGGCAGGCGTGTGGGTTGTTTCCAGGGTGAGGCTCTTGGGTTCACAGCTGCCATGGCCGTTTGGCGCAGGGCTGTCACTTGTCCTTGGTGACAACTGGCCACCGGGGGGAGGGGGTGGCGTGTGCCAGTTTTCTGAAGTGGTGGCACTGTCTGCTGCCGCCACTAGCCGCGTCCTGTGTTCCGTCTTGTGTTCCATCGTCTTGTGACTTCTAGCCATTCCGACAGCTGGGTGATGGCTTCTCCTGAGGGTCTTTTCTGGGATTATGGTGCCTGGATGTTGAATATAACCAAACAGGTTTTTTTTTAAATTAAGAGCATCATCTGATTCTCCTTGACTTGCTGTTGTGGTACATTACGTTACGTAAATGGATTTTCTAGTATTAAACTAACCTTCTGTTCTCGGAAAAATTCCAGCCTGGTCGTGCAGTGTCACCCTTCTCGCTCATTGGCGGGTTTAGACGATGAAGATTTTGTTTAGGATCTGTGTGTGTGCGCGTGTGGTCTGCAGTCTCACCAGATTCTGATGCCAAGACACTTTGTAGAACACGCTTCAGAGTGTGTCTCCTTTTGCTGCCTTGTGGTGTCCTGTATGCAAGACTGGGGCTGCTTCATCGCGGAATGTTTGTGGGAAGCCAGCCAGAAAGGACCCTCAGCGTGGGATTGCTCTGTAGGCACTGCCCAGATTCAGTGGCTTCCATAGCTGTAGGACACTTTCCCCCCTTTGAGTTGGCGTTTTAAAATATGTTTTCCTGAGAATGTGTCCATTTTGTCCAGATGTTTGAGTTTACTGGCATATAGTCGTTCACAATATTCTCTTATTTTTATTTTCTAACGCCCGCAGGGTCTGTAGTGCTGTCCCCTCAGTTCGTCACACTAGCTGCTGTGCAGGTGGACAAGAACGCTTGTCTCTGTCTCACCGAGGGCTCAGCAGTGGATGAAATGAATACTGGTTCTCTGTTTTCTGCCATTTATGATTCTCAGGCTTACATTGCTGTTCTTGTTGTAGTTTCTTCTGATAAATGTGTGGCTCCTCATTTTCCTCCTCGTTTCCTTTCACATAAGCGTCTGTACTTTGGAAATCAGCTGTGCCTCACAGAGTCGTTCCACTTACAATATTCTTCGTGGTCTCCACTATTCTCTCCGTAACCTGTCGGAATTGCAAGTTTCCAAGTTTCTCGATACGCAAACATACGGGTTTGTTTCCTAGTTTTCCATGATGCAGTTCATCTCTCTTCTTCCGACTGTTCTTTTCTAACCTAATTATGTTGTGGTCAGAGAGAGTGGTCAGCATGACACCAGGTCCGTAATATTTTTTGTGACTTGCCTTATGGCTCAGTTTGAGGTCAGTTTTCATACATGTTCTGTTTGTACCGAAAAGGAATGCGTTTCTGGCAGTTGATGGCGTTTGATGTCTGTCCGCGCCCTTCAGGCTTGGTTCACTGCCGTCTTCAGATCTCTTCCCCTTTTTGTCTACCGGAGAAGTGTGTTAAAATCTTCTGATGGTGGATTGATCTGTTTCTCTTGGACTTGTGTCATTTTGAGACTAAGCTCTTAGGTACATACGTGTTTGGATTATGATACCTTCCAGGGGTTTTGAACTTTGAGCACATATGGCTGTCTGAACGTGGACTTTGGTGACAGGAAAGCTCTCTGAGCTTCTGGAAAGCACTATGTGTTGCTTCTTTTTCCACCTTTTTTCTTTAGACTTTCGTGTGTCCTTTCACGTGAGATGTATCTTTGGTTATTCGGCATGGATCTAGTTTTTGTTCACTCTGAGAATCTTTATTTTTTAACTAGAATCTGAGAATCTTTATTTTTTAACTAGAATAATTTAGGTCTTTTGCCTAAATTACTGACGTTTCGGTTCGCGTCTACCTGTTTACGTTTTGTGCTCATCAGTTTTCTATTTTCTGCGTTTGTTTTTCTCTTTGGTCTTACCTTATTTTGAACGGGCTTTTTCTCGTTCTATTTCTCCATCATATGTTAGTTTGAAATTTACCACTGTTTCTGTGTCTTAGTGATTACTGTGTACGTTGCAGTTTGCATACTGGCTGTGTTTTCAAGGTAATTTACCTTTATTCTGTTCCTGGCAGACGCAAGGACGGACCTTACAACCTGTCATTCTGACCCAACCCTTTCGTGCTGACACGCTCCTGTTTGGTGTACGTCACCGTGCTCGTGAGCCCGGGAGGGGTTGTTCACTCCGCTCTTCTGTTAGCACTCGATTAACCGCAAAACTCACCACTTCCTTTCCTTTATTTCAGAACCTGGAATAGTTTTCCTCCTCTTTATGTCTGAGAAGGCATCTTCAGGATTTTCTTTAGCGAGGTGGTGTTGATAACTGCTTTTCTGTGTACCGGGAACGTTTGTCCTTTTTTCTGGAGGGTGTCCCGTGGGTGTGGACGTGCAGGTGGCATCTCCCCTCTGCACGTGGAGGGCGTATCTTCCTGACTTTGTGCTCAGTTTTGCTGTTGAGAAGTCGGCCGTCGGTCGGGTGAGACTCATTTGAAGGTCTGTCCTCCGCGATCGCCTCTCTGTCGCCTCCAGGTGTGGCTTTCTTCTGATACTGCCTGGTCATGGTTGGGGTTCTCCAACTTCGTGGGTCGGTGGTTTTGACCAGTTCTGGGAAGTGCCAGCCGCCCTCTCTTCAGCGCCGTCCCTGCGGGCCTCTGGAGCCCCGTCCGGATGCGACCGTCCCGGCGGGTGGTCACAGAGACCACTGCCGGGCAGGTTTTGCGTGTCCCCGTGACGGTGGCTGGTTCTCAGCTCTTCCTTCTACCTCTGCCCGCGTCCCACGGGGCAGCCGGTGGGCACTGTGCCGTCTTCCACCCAGGGCTCGGTGTGGACATGGTGCGCCTGCTTGGGGAGCTCCCGGAGCTGAACGGGGGTGCTCTGCTCACGAGTGTGGGTTTTGTTTCGAGTGTGCGGGTGTGTGCTGGGGGAGAGGCACAGGCTGGGCGCCGTGGACTTGGCTGGCAGCTGGGGCGGGGTGGATGTGTGCGCGGGCGGAGGGGGGGCCGCGGTGCTTGCCGCGTCCGAAGGATGAAGTCGGCTCGGAGGGGAGACCGAGAAGGCTGGCCCTCTGTGGCCCGTGGGCTGGCATCTGTGGGGGGCACTTGGGCATCCAGTGCCTCTCGCTGCAGCCCACCCGTGAGTGTGCACCTGGGCCGTGGTCTGCTTCCTGTGCAGAATTGGCCTTTGTGTGGCAGGAAGCAGCTGCCTTAAGGGAGCTCACAGCTGCTTTGCTGGGGGGTGGGGGGGGCAGGGTGGTCTCATGTGATGCTTGGGTGGGGACCCCTCGGCTGGGCTCCAGAAGCAGCTCTCCGCGCTCCTGCCCCACATGCTGGCCGTCCCGCGTGGGAGGGCTGGGTGAGGGCGGGTGTCCGTGGGGTAGGGGGACCGCTCCAGAGAGTGGCTGTTCAATTGGGAAAAATGATGTGTTTTTTTGACCCTGTGATGGGTCAGATCACGAGGGTCCGTCGGGAGCCCAGGCAGCATGCGGCCCGGCCAGAGTGACCCGTCACAGAGACGGGTGCTGGGATGCAGGCAGGGTGGGCGGACCGTGTGCGCCCAGAGCCCACGGGTTGAGCGTGCCCTCCCCGCGGGCACAGCCCAGTGTCATCCAGCATCGTGGCCGGCCCCAGGCTGCTGTGCTCTGGGCACTGGCACATCCGCGCGTCCCCGCTGGCGGTGCGGGGCAGCGTTTGGACTCGGGCAGGGCGCGGCAAGCGCGTGGAACTGCCGGACCGCACCTGCGCCTCATCGGCTCCCGCGGTTGCTAGGCAGCCTTGCAGTGGAAAGTCAGCCTTGGAGATGGTGTGGGCGCGTACTTAGAGGCCCGGCTCCTGTCTGCCCTCGAGGTGCCTCCGTCCAGGGGGACTGTACCCGAGCCGCACCGTCTGGACTTCCGTCCGGTGGAAGCGCTCTGTTTGTCGGTGTCTCCGGCCCCGTCTCCCTCTGGGGGAAGGGCAGCTGTGCACCTGACAGGCAGGGAGGCACGCGTACAAAGCCCAGCTGCTGCTTGCCTGGCGGTTGGCGCCCCAGGGAGTCAAGGCCGCGGCCCCGGGTCTCTTGCTGCTCTAGCCAGGGTGGGTCCCCTGTGGCGGCGGGGGCACCAGGGACTGGCGCACCTGCCCCCTGGCCAGGCACAGGTAGCACCCAGCCGTGGTGCCGAGAGCCTGTGGGCGCTGTTGTCCCGATGGTGGGAGACGAGGGCCGGGGGCCGGGACAGGCGGTGGGCACACGTGGGGCTCTGCTGCCCATCGGCAGGTGGGCTGGGAGGGGCCCGGGAGGAACTGGCCCAGCCTCTCCTCCCAGCTGGCTTGTGCTCCTGGCAGCAAGGGAGGTGCCTCGAGTGTCTCACGGCCGGCTGTCAGCTGGCTCCGTGTCTGCTTTCCACGTGGCAACACCACCGTTCCAGCATGCACCCCCGCGCCCCGCCCCTGCACGCACTTCGTGGGGTCTGAGGTGAACGGCGCAGTGTCTGTCCACAGCGTCACCCTCTGCCCTCTCTGTGGGTGGAGTCCTGCTGGCAGGGGGTTTAGCCCCTGTCTCTGCCCCCACCCCCGCCCCCACAGGCCCTCGTCCCTCCTCCACCACCGGGCGGGCCCTCAGAGGCACCCCCTCTGCTCAGACGTGGTCGTACCCTTCACCGAAGTGCCAGCCCGGCTCTGCCCTGGGTGGGCTGCACAGTCTCCATCCTCGTGTGGCAACCACCTCCTTCCTGTCCCCGGTTGCTCGGCTCAGTTCGTAGGGCACATGTCGTCCCCACTGGGACGGTGCTGGCGCCCCCAGGCAGGCCCTCAGGTGACCTCTGGGGTGACCTCTGTGAGTCAGAGCCTCGAACTGTGGACCGCTGGGGCGCCTGCCTCTTTCCCTCAGTTTTTTCTCCAGATAGTTTTTATTTCTTCTAACGTATTTGCTGGGATCCGTCATGTAATCTGAGTCTCGTGTTGCCGCGTGACTGTGGCAGATCTCGCACCCGTGACCGTACCTCCCGATTGTGTGCTGGAAGGTTGGGACCTCCCTGGTTTCGAGTGAGCGTCTGTGGCACGGCGTGCCCTCCCGGGTGGCAGGGGCGGCACGTGGAGCACGGCTCTGCAGGTGCCCCGGCCTCGCACTTCTGCCCTCAGCCGGGCGGTGCCTCCGTGCTCACACACGCATCCCTGCCCGCCCGGGAGGGGACGTTGTGGGTCTCCAGGGCCCCCAGAAGTGCCTCAGGCAGGTGTCCTGCCGAGGGCCGGCTCTGGGGACCTCGCCTGCGGCCAGCTGACTGTCCTCTGGGGTCCCCGGGGGTCCTAGGCCATCGCAGAGGGCCCTTCAGGAGCATGCAGGCTCTGGCTGGATCCTAGCTTAGGCTTCAGCCGGCCGTAGCGTAACTGGAGGTTAGTAGGGACGGGTCGGCACACCCTCTTCTCTGGCTGGTTCTGCCAGGAAATGCGCGAGCGGGGACTGTGTTTACAAACATAGCACTTGTCCGATGGAGCGTCCGGGGGCGGGACGATGAACTCATTTGTGGGTGTGGGGCCCCTGAGAGAGGAGTGAGGATGGGGGGCTGAGCGGGTGGCTGGGAGGGCGGACAGGGCCTGGCCAGGGCGAGCCCTTGGGAGGAAGGGAAGACGACGGGGCTCCCTGGGACAGAAGGGGCGTCGCGGGGGGTGACGGGCTGTTTGCACACAAGGGGCACCGGGTCCTGGCTCCCCACCAGGCTGCGCTGTGACGGTGGAGGCTGCCTTCCTGGTCTGAGTTCAGCATTGTGAGCACTGCAGCTGAGGGAGGGGCCCTGCTGGGGGCCCCGGTGAGGAGGCAGGAGGCTGAGGCCTCGGGGTCTGGGCGGGGCGTCTGCCACCTTCGCCTCCGACTTGCCCGCATGTGCTGGGAGGCATGGGCCGGACCCATCCCTGGGTTCTGGAAAGCCACCTGGCAGGTCATGGAAGGTTCCGGTTGTGTGTTTATTCGTGGTCTGGGTCTGGAGCAGAACTGTCGACAGCTGAGCCCCCTGAGGATCGCTGGTGGCATCGATCTCGGCAGATAAAAGCCGCGTGCAGCGGCAGGCCAGGCGTGAGGGCCGTGGTGAGGGTTCTCCGGGAGAAGCCGGTGTGGACGCCGAGCCCTCTGCCCAGCGGTGAGGCCCTGCCTCTGCCTTCGTCTGAACCAGCAGAGTCGACCACAGCTGCGTTCCTCTTTCCTGCTTTGCCTCTTGGAGAATCACTTCCTCAAGAATAGGTGGTGACCACCCTGCCCGGGGCAGGCTGCTCCCGTGGACAGGAGGACATTCCATTCTGTGCCACCACGGCGGAGGCCCACCAGGGAGGGGACAGCTGCGTCACCAGCCGCCGCCGGGGGGGGACGCAGGAAACTGCTGGCCTGGCCTCACGGTCACTTGAAAGCTGGGGTGTCCGCACGTGCCGTCCCTGAAATAGGAGCCCCGGGCGGGGTCTTCAGGCGGAGGAGGCCGGCCCGGTGGGTGAGAAAATACCACCCCGAGGACCTTCGTGGTCGCGCCCCAGCGCCTGTCTGCTCACAGGGAGCTCGCTGGGCAATGATCTTCGTGTTGGGAACAAACAGAAAACGTGTCTGATTGGATTGGTTTAGGAGAGAGCTCCTGGTGAATTTGCTCCTTGGGGGTTTTCTGGTTCCCTCAAGAGGAGGGGAGGATGAGGTCCCTTCTCCCAAGAGCGCGGCCTGCGACCCAACGAGAAAGGCAGGCCAGCTCCTCGACCCAGAGTCCCACAGCAGGGGACTCGGCGGTGACCTTCAGGCCCATCCCCCGGCTGACAGAGCCCTGAGCCGTGGTGCTCAGGTGGGCACGAGCCGGGCCCCGAGCCGTGGGCACGGTGAAGCCAGGGCGGGGGTCCTCGTCCTCACTGGCCGTGCGCTGTAGTGTAGAGGCCCTGGGCCCCCACGCGGCCCTGTCCCAACCCCCTGCTCCCTCCCGCCCGCTACAGACGCCCAGCTTGGCATTCTGGGCGTCATTTGAGATTTGCTCCCCAGCAGCTGTTGCCTTTCCTGCCTGGATGAGAAGCCCCTGGAACCAGGCCCAGCCTGCTGTCCCCTCCCTGTGGCCCCCCGGCCTCCAGCACCGTCCTGGGCACCGGGCTGGCTGATGCTTGTGGAGAGGACACGGGGTGGGGGTGTGGTGGCCTTCAGGAGCTCCAGGAGTTTCCGGGGCTGGGGTCCTCGGTGTCCTCTGGGCGGGGCGGGGGGTGGGGGGCGTTGCTGTGGTGTAAGCAGCCAGAGGGCCGCTCGAAACGGGAATGGCGGGGGACGTGGTGGGGCCCAGCGCTGTCCCCAGACCCGGGGCTCCCGGTGCCCAGCGGGTCCACAGCACACAGCACACAGCAGGCTGCCTCGTCCGCAGAGCCGACAGGCGCGCCCGTGGCGCCCGTCCCCAGCCTGCCGGGCAGCGGACGTCTGCAGCTGGGACTCGGGGCGGGTGCAGAGGAGGGGCGAGCGCCCACCGGCACCTGCACCCGCCTCACGCCGGCTCCACGTGGCACCCCACCTTGCCCTTTCCCTTTCGGGGTCTCGCAGCCCCTCCAGAGAGGAAGGGCTGTGAGGCAGGGCCCCCCTGAGCCAGCGCACCTGATCCCATGTGATGGCACCTTGGCTTTTTCATCCCGGCCACCCAGTGGGCTGTGGGCACGATCCTGGCTTGGCGCGGGGAGCTGGGGGCCCCGAGCGGTCACTGCTGTGCCCGCAGAGGGCGGTGGGAAGTGGCCGAGCCTGCAGGCCAGTCCGCCTGACCGTTGGCCTGACCTCGGTGTGACCCTGCCCCTCGGGTGACGGGGGCCCCGGCGAATCTGAGGCGGTCCCTCAGGGTGTGGCTGAGAAGAGGGGCCCGGCACCGTCTGGAAGGGCGAGAACCTCCCTGGGTGCCAGAGACCAAGGAGGCTGCTACTGGGAAACGTGTGAGCACAGACCCCCTGTCGGGACCATCCAGGAGTGTCTCTGGCTGGGGCCGAGCCTGCTGGGGTGCGGCCAGGAGACAGTGGGAGGGGTGGGCGCTGTCTGGGAGAGGAGGGGGGTGGTGGCCGCTGGGGGGGGGGGGGGCTTGGAGTCATTGGGAGGAAGGGGGTGAGGGGTGTGGCTTCTCCTGGATCGATCACCTGATTCTCAGATGTGGCAGAGCAGGGGGTGGTGAGACGGGGGCCCAGAGTGGGGCGCAGACCCGGGAGCGCCAGAGCCCGCATGGCCTTGCCGTGGACCTGGGTGGGTAGTCCGTGGCCGTGGCCGGCGTCTCAGGTGCACAGCTGCTGACCAAGTGGGTGTTCGCGGGCGGAACCAGTGGGGAGGAGGGGCTGCTGGGCTGGGGGCTGGCACGGGGTGAGGGAGGGGGTCCTGGTGCCGGCGGAGGCAGCACGTGGTCTGTGTGTTGCTGGCAGCCTGGTGGCTCCCGGGGGGGGGGGGGGCACAGCCCAGGTGGGCTGGATGTGCGAGAAGCCCAAGACAGGTTTGTGAGAGGGGTGGACGGGGCTTCCTGGAGACTTCGTCTCGTGTCCTTTTCCGGCCGGAGCCGCGCTGCCTGCTCGTAGGCCTCTAGTGACGCGTCCCCCCCCCCCCGCCCCCCCCGTGGACCCTGGCCCACTTCCCAGGTCATCGCCGGGGCTGCGCCGCCTGCCGCCCTGCGCAGGTGGTCTGGCGTGGCTGGAGCTGGCCTCGGCTCGGCTTCCTGGTGACGGGCCCCTTGTCATTTCTGTCCTCTGCTCGAATCCCACTGTGTCCTCAGCACAGGCCAGCTGTGGCCGCGGCAGCCCCCGCCCCGCCCGGGAGGGCCGCTCTCTCGCACAAACCCACTTCTGACTCCAGGTCTGTACGTCTGCGGCACCTGTCACACGCGTTTGTCGTGCTTCCTTCTCTTTGCGTTTTTGGCCATTTTTCTCCGAGGAAACCGATCGAGACTGATTTGCCTTCCTTTATTAGCGTCTCCAGGAAAGTTTTCTGTCCATTTGTCTGTTACTGGCTTGCGCTGCCTTTGAAGGGAAAGCCGCCCCCTCCCCGCCACCCTGGCCCCTGCGAGACAGCCACAGGGGACGGCCTCGCCTCTGCCCCGCCCTCCCGGGGCCCTCGGACGCTTCTGTCTTCTGGCCTCTGCGGCGATTTTGAGAAGTTGGGGAGAAGCCTGCTGGAGGTTCCTCGTGGGGAGGGAGTGCTCTCTGGTTGCTTGGAAGGGCTTCCTGTGGTTTGGTGCGCACGGCGCGAATCCGCGGTCAGCGTCACCGCTGTCCCTCTCCTTGTCCCGGATCGGGCCAGCCTGCACGTTACCGCCCTGCCACCCGGCCCCTGACGCGGCCGTCGCAGATGCAGCACGCTCCTGCGGGACGGACCCCTGCTGCCCTCTCGGTGGGGAGGGGAGCAGTCCTGGGGCACCTGGGCTTCCTTGGTGGAGGCTTCCCTAGGGACGCCTCACGGCACAAATGGAGCAGTGCCTGTGGGGGTCCTAGTCCGGCAGCCTGGGGTCCATCCCGCCCGGGCCTCACCGCCCAGGTCCCACCTCCTACCGCCATGATGCCAGAGGTGGGGGGCCGTTTCAGCACGAATTTGGGGGGAAACAAAATTTAGCGTGTGGCACGCACTGCCCCCCCGGGGTTTTGGGGGGACGCCCGCAGCCGTGCACTCTCCCGCTCCCCGACACAGGCCTCCTGCGGGCGGCCTCGCGGCTCCTTATCTGCCTCGACCTGGGGCCCAGCCGAGCCCGGCGTGGGGGGTGCGGTGCCGGGGCTCTGTGCTGTGTGCTGGCAGGGGCTCCAGGGGGGAGCGCCCACTCGGCCTGGGGCTCTGCTGGGCCACCCCTGGTGTAAGGCGTCGGAGGTGCCGGGACCACAGAAGCTCCTTCGCCTCATGACTCCCACCCACCCGCTGCCCCTCGGGGTCCCACGCCACCCGTCACCTCTGGGAGGTCGGGCTGCCCCGGGCGCACTGTGGTCATTAGACGAGCTGGAAGCACTCCACGCCCAGCAGGGCTGGTTCTGCCGCTCCACTGAGCCTGCCCGTGGGGGGGACAGCCTGTGGCACAGCGCCCCGCCGTCAGCGTGGGTCCCGCTCCCCTTGGCCTTCGTGGACACCCATCGCTCAGGGCGGTACTGTCCAGCGTGGGGCACCTGTTGTCCCCAGAGACAAGGTTCCGGCTGCTTTCTGGGTTAGCCTGGGGACGTGCCTGGGGCAAGCCTGGCTGGGGGGGTGAGCCCCTGGGGGAGCCAGAGGAGCTGGAAAGCGAGGCCGCCCCCTTCCAGGCTCACCACCGAGTGTGCTCACACCCCTCCCTGCCCTTGTCAGGGAGGGGCGGGAAGCGGGTGGATTTTGGCCAGAGAAAGGCTGGCGCCTGACCCTGTCTGGGCAGACCCTAGGGCCGGCAGCTGGCCGAGCATCACCTGCCTGGAGCAGGGCCACCCAGAACCATCATTGTGTCCCTGAAGTCCAGCCTGCAGGCCACTCTGGAGGGACACAGGGTTCGACCGAGGTGCCCTGGGGGCTCCCCAGCCTGCCGTCCCCACCCCTGTTGCCGGATGGCGTCCTTCTCTTCCCAGGCGCTGGCCGGGGCCGCCTCTGCAAAAGTAAAGGCCTCAGCAGGCGGGAGGGAGAGCGCTGGGCAGGGCCTCGCCTGCCGGAGACCATGTGGGGTTCCCCTCGTGCCTGAGGCTGCTGCGCTGGAGGATGAGGGGCCGAGGGTGACCTCTGGGGCATTTGGGTCACCCAGGTGGAGGACACTGGCCCAGGAGACCTCCCCGTGGCTGGTCCCAGAGCAGGCATTGGCCGACAGCCAATGCCCTTGTGTAACATGGTGGCATTGCTGGCTGGCTGGAGTTTCGGGGTCCCAGGCCCCCTTGAAGCTCTGCCTGACGGACACGCAGTGCTCTCTGCGAGTGCCCGGCTCCTCCCTGCGGGTGGCCACGCTGGCCTCTGACGGCAACACCTCGCTCGGGGACCGGCTCCTCCGCCCCTTCCGCCTGTGCCCTGGCCCCACCGTGGGCAGGCTGGCCGGGCCGGGGCCCGAAGGTGGGCTCACGGTGACCCAGCCGCTCCTCCTCCGTCCCCCTTGCAGGGCTTCCCAGCTTCGGTGACAAAGGCCACTCTGGCCCCACATGCCAGCCAGCAGAGACACTGAGACGGCACCTCTGACCTTGCCTCCGGATTAGCAGGAAGCAGCCGTGTCCGGATAAGGCTCGGACAGCAGAGAAAGCTGAGCCGGGCCAGTGAGAGAGAGCGGCCACCCTGGGCTGCCAGGGGCAGGTGACCTATGCTCAGGACGTGGGTGGAACAGGAGCCCTTAGCCCTTGGCGGAGCTTGCTCTTGTAAGCTGGCCACGGCTCGCCGTTGCTGGCACGTTTCTACAGGAAGCACGTTGGGCCAAACGCGAGGCTCCAGGCCTCCACGTGCCCCAGCCTTGCCCCGAGACTAGGCCGTGGTCCGGCTGCGTAGACTTGTGGCACTTTTGGGGCCTGCGTGGGGCAGGCTGGCCTTCCGCGTCCGCCCCGGCCCCGCTCCTGGGCTGGCTGCTCCCCGAGAGGTGGGCAGGGCGTGGGCGCCCCCGGCCAGCTGCCAGCACAGAGCCCCCGCTCCCACCGGGGCAGACACGCGACCGCACAGGCGGGTCAGCTCCTGAAGACAAAGGGCCCCTTGGTTTTCCCTCCTGCCAAACGCAGAGTCAGCGCGTCTGGGACCCCGGAGGTGCGCCCCACGCGTGGCCGCGGTTTCAACCGTTCCCCCGGTGCCTGGAGGAGAACAGTAGAAGTCGGCCTCTGCTCAGAGGGCCAGCCCCGGTGCCGCTTGTTTTGCAGAGACCCGTAAAGTGGTCTCGTCCCTGCAGGCGCCGGGTGCCATCCAGAGGGCCGGGCCTGGCGGGGTCCCTGCTCGGCCGCCCTGGAGCAGTGTGCAGGCCCTCAGAAGGTTCAGCAGAGTTACCACGTGGCCCAGCAAACCGGTCTTTCCTGAGAGGGGCAGGGACTCCAGCCGAAGCCCGCCCGGCAGTCCGTCACGGGCGTCAGCCGCCACCTGGGGCAGGGTGGTGGTCCCCCGGCGGTGCTTGGAGGGCAGTGCTGCCTCACGCTTGGTCACAAGCCAGCGCCACTCACCTCAGTCACCTCGTCCCTGGCATCTCATGTCCCCCGTCATCCCGGGCCGCAGGACACCACGGTCACGCGGCCTCCCTTGCGGCGTATCGCTAGGATTGTCCCGTTACGGCCGGCCACGGTTGTTGACCCCTTCCTGTGCCTGGTTTGTAGGTTCACCCTTGTCCCGGCTGTGTGTGGAGAGGAGAAGCATGTGCTTGTGGGGGTCAGGACTGCCCGAGGATTCAGGGGGGTCTCAGAGCGCGCCCCCCTCGGATAAGGGGGGACTCCTCTGAATGTTCACAGCACTACTCACAGTTGCCAGAAGGCGTGGACGACCCGCGCGTCCATCGGTGGATGATGCGCGAACAAGACGTGCAGAGAGGGTTATCCTGCCCACGGAGGAACGTGGATGTAGCACGGACGAGTCTGGAAAAGGCTCCCGGTGGAGAACCAGGCACTGCGGCCGCCTGTCGAGCGGTTCCCTTTCTGTGAACCGTCCCAGCAGGGGGACCCACAGGGGAGAGCAGACTGCTGGCCGCCAGGGGCTGGGGGAGGCCATGGGGGTGACGGCCGAGGGGCAGGGCTTTCTCTGCAGGCTGACGAGAATGTTCTGGAATTGGAGGCGGCGGCTGCTCAACGCTCTGCGTGTACTAAGTGCCACCGACTCGAACACTTTAAAACGGTGATTCTGAGAGTGATTCTAAGACATGGGGCTCGGGTGGTCGTAGATTCGAGACCAGCAGCAGGTGAGCCCGTGTGACGCGTGGTCTGCCCGGACCCCGGCTGCCAGTGGGGGTGGGGGAGCCAGGCTCACGGCTCAGGAGCGGTGGCGGGCGGTGGGCTGCGGCGTGTGGCAGACGGGCGGGCGTGTGGACGTCCCGGGGGACAGTCCGCCACTCCTGGGGGCCGCTCGCTGGGGGCTGAGGGTCTTCTGCCCTGACTCATTTCACAAATCCGAGGTGCACACGGGAGGTGTCCCTCGCGGTGGGGGGTGAGAAGTACGAACTGCTGTGCCCTCGGGGCTCCGGGCAGCAAGGGGTGAGCAGAGCCCCGGAAGGTTCTGGAGCCTGAGGTCACTGGGGTCGTGGGTCTGCACTTCTGTGGGTCGCCTCTTCGTGGCCATCGCCCCCGTTCTGTGGATTGTTTGTCTCTTTGTTGTGCTTCTGTGAGAGGCTTTGTTCCCGGGACTTTGGCCCTTTGTCTGCTAGCAGCTGTCTTCCCGCATCTGTGGTCCATCTCTGACCTCTCTGTGCTGGCGTCCGCATTTCCCCATCTCAGGAAGAGTTGGGGTCTTGCGCCTTCCTCCACGCGGCTTGGTGTCCCTGGCTCTCGTCTTCCTGGGCGAGGACCTGCCTGTGTGCGCGGGGTGCTGTTCTGGTTCCTGGGGCCAGTCCAGACGGTGGGAAGCGAACGTTTCCCAGCCCCGAGGGCCCTCGGTGAGGGGAGAAGAGGCAGTGACACGGCGGCAGGGCCCTGGTCGCCGCCCGGGGCGGGGGATGGGGTGGCGGGGGTCACAAGGCGGCTGAGCGCGGGCCGGCTCGGATCCTGGGCCGGCAGTGCAGGAAGTCTCGGTCGACGCTGCCCGTCGGGCCTGCCCAGAGGCCGGACGGGGACAGGCACCAGGCTCTGGCAGCGAGGCATCTCCATACCAGCGGGCACCAGCAGGACCGCACGGAGCCACGGGGCGGATGCAGAGGAGGACAGAACGGAGGGCATCCAAGAGATGGAGAGAGGCAGGGGCAGGAGGCCTGGGCTTCACCCCTGGGTGGTCTGGAGGACACAGGCCACACACTGGAGAGAGGCTTCATTTTGGGAACTTTCCATCTTAGCGGGAAGGGTACAGAAGACCAGAGTGGGCACAGGTGCTGGTGTGCCCCCTCCTGAGGCCCGGCAGAGCCAAGGAGGGCTGGAGCCTCAGGAGGAGCCCTGGGAGGAGGACCAGGGCCACCGGGTCAACCGGTAGTGGGAGGGTGGAGCCGAGGCACGGACGCCCAGGGCAGAGGCTGGAGCCTGGTGGCCTCCTGGTCCCTGCTCTAGATTCTAGCAGCCACCGGCCTCCAGGCCCAGCAGAGCAAGGGAGAGTGGGTGGGCGGGGGGAGGGCAGAACTCAACAGTGGCACACGCCTGCATCTGTGAAATGGGGATGGGAGGGTCTGGTGAAAGAACATTCCAGAACATTCCGCCGTGGCTGCCGGAACTCAATGGCAGACGCAGAAGGCTCCGCACGACGGGCCAGACGAAGCTGAGAAGAACTGGAGACTGGAGCTGAAATAGGTGGAAACAGACAAAAAAGAAACTGGAGGCCCCTCGCAGGAGCCCCGGTACCCCAGGAGCAGGCACAGCCTGTGGAGAAGACGGGGGTCTTGGCGCTCCTCCCGGCAGGATCCGTCATCTGGGCCCCTCCCCCGGCCATGCAGGCGCCGAGCTGCGGGCAGGGCCCAGGTGGGGACGCGGCCCCTGACGTGTCGGCCCCTCCGCTCTGAGGGGTCAGTGTGTTCTCCACGCACTGTCTGCTCAGAGCCTGCAGCCAGTGAGTGAGCGGGCGAGTGAGCGAGTGAGTGAGCGGGTGCGGCACATGGGCGTGCCCACTCTCTGGACGGGCCTGGGGGACACGTGGCGCTGTGGAGCCCTGTTTGTGGGAGAACCCTGCTGGCGAAAGTTGTTGACCGAACGTTAAAAACCAGAACGCCGTGCCCTGTTGGGGGAACGTAATTGGTGTAGCCTGGGGGTCACAGGGGAGGTGCTGAGCACACAGCCCCCAGCAGCCGCGCTCCCGGCTGGGTGTCCCGAAGGAACTGGAAACAGCATGATGCACGGTAGCTGGGCCACGGAAGCGGCCCGTGTCCATCACGGGGTGAGTGAATAAACAAGCCTTAGAGACGGAGGAGATTCTGGCCCTGCTCGCACGTGGGTGAGCTGCGAGGACACTGCACTGAGGGACAAGCCAGTCCTAGAGGACACAGATTCCACTCCCGCGAGGTCCCTAGAGGGGTCGGGTCCATACGGACACAGAGCAGGACAGAGGGGGGTGGTGGTGAGCGTTGAACGGGAACAGAGTTTCAGGTTGGGGACGATGGAAAGTTCTAGAGACGGACGGTGGTGATGGACGTGTGACAGTGTGAACGTGCTTAATGCCTCCCAACTGCACAATTAAAAGTGGTAAATTTTATGTTACGTATGTTTTACTTCAATAAAGGGAACTGGACATTGCCAAACTGTCCCCCAAAATAATGCTGTAGCGATTAACACTCACAGAGGGAGGGGTCGGGACTTGAAACCGTGGTGTCGACCAGCTCTGACCCTCAGTGTCCGGCTGGACTCAGCTGGAGACCCAGAGGGGAGCCCACGAGACACGTGACAGGTCTGCCTGCAGACTGAGGTGTGGTCTCCAAAGCCCCAGGCCAACCAGACCCCCCCACAGGTGGGGACTGACCTTCCTCTGTCCCTTGACCTCCTGGAGCCCGAGGGACCCCCATGGTGCCCCACTCAGACCCCACCTTTGGAGAACTGTCCCCACGCAGCTCCTCGTGAGTAATTTGGTTAGTGGCACACACACCTCCTAGGCCACTGCATCTGCACGGGCTCCCGTCTCTGGTTTGTGTCACACGTGAGGATGTGTGTGTGGGGGGTCCCTCTTCCCTGTGCTGCTCCCAGCTCTGTCTCCCCCCCTCGAGGCTTTTCCTCCAGCTTGGAATTGAGGTCCTGGGGGGCGGGGGCGCAGGTGCTGGCCCAGTAATGGGGAGCGGTGGGGCCAGCGCGTGGGTCCCAAAGGTCAGGACTGGGGGAGGGGCGGGTGGGCGTCCTCCCAGCCACCACAAGACGCTCCGGTGGAGGTGGAAAGGCCTTGCAGGCCTCGCGTGTATAAAATTTCTGCAAAATCAGGTTTCTGTGAAGTTTCTGTAATTTCACTTATTCTGCAACTCACTTAAACCAGGGGGCCTCGGGATCTTGTCCCCCACCTCGTGTCACCGCCCTGAGGGAACGGTGTTGGCCCCTGTCACCTGCCCTCCCCAGGGCACCTTCCCTGACCCCAGGGCAGAGCGCCTGACCCTGCCCCCCCCCCCGCCATGCGTGTTCTGGCCTGTGGGGCCATGTTGAGAGGCCCAGGGGGAGGCCCCTGCACCCCACTCTCCCTTTCACAGGGTGCTCTGCTCCCCGCCCTGGCCTCCCTGCCAGCCTTCTGTCCCAGGGTCCCATGGCTCAGTTCACACTCACCTCGATCCCGCACTCGGTCCCCGCCCTCCAGGTCCTGTGCCCTTGCCAGTACAGGTCACCTCGAGTGGTCGTGGCCCACCCCCCCGAGTCCCCTCTCCTGTGCAACCATTTCTCTTCCACCCTTGCCCCCAACTGCTGTCCCCTCTCACCTGCCGGTACCTTCCTCTTCCAGACGCTGGCCCTCACGACCCAGGTGTCCATCCTCCGCCCGGCACCCGAGCCGGCCCTTCTGTTCGTGGCCTGGGCGTGGGGGGCTCCCTGCGGCAGCCGGGAGGCCTGCCCTCCTTCCAGGGGCTCCGTCCTGTTGACCCCCTGACCCCCCACGAAGACCACTGACCATAGAACACTCGGAAGCCGTAGCGCCCGGACCTGGTGCAGAGACAGAGGCCCGGGGGCAGGGGGCCTGGCGCCTGCTCCAGCCCGATCACAGCCCGGCCCGGGCGTCCAGTTGTCCTGGGTCAGGGGAGCCTCTGCCGACTGCCGTGGCCGGCTGCCCTGTGGGTGGGCTCTTCCCTCACGGCGGGAACCAGAGACCCTGGGGAGCGAAGTGTGTGTTCAGGGCCTCGTACGCAGAGACACGGACTCCCCCTTGCCAGGAGCACAGGCGTCTCACGTTAACCGCCCCCCCCACACACACACCTAGGATGACCTTACCCGGGGCCAGGCCGGCTGCCTTGGAGAGAGAGGAGGAAACCGTCGTTGGGCGCACACCCACGCTTGAACAAACCAAGGAGATCCCCGGGAGGTCCACTTGCACGAGGGAGGCCCCAGGGCCGGGCTGGAGCCGGGGAGGGGGCCGGGGGTGGCTGGTGGGCCCCAGCGGCACGTCCGTGGTGGGGTCGCAGGAAACAGCGGCCGCCCTGCCCGACCCCTCGCGGAGGTGGTGCGCATGGGATGGTGGAGTCCAGAACCCCGTGTTGCTGCCCCCACGCCAGCGTCGCTCCTGAGCACGGACACCCCCATTCGGAGTGCAGATGTTGGGGACCTAGTGAGCGTCCGTCACGGGCATGTGGAGAACAGCGTGAGTCTAAGACAGAAAAATGGAGGTCGCAAAGAGCCAGCGTCATGAGATAGAAACAACGGTGACTTAACGGAGCCGGAGGCCCACTGCGGGGAAAGGCCGAGAACGTGGCCAGCCTTTGGCAAAAGGGGGGAAGAGTCGGAGAACGCACATACAGACGTGGTGGGGAGGAGCTGGCAGGGAAACGTCAGGAGCGCGGCAGACAACGCCGATTAATATGAAACCTGAGAGGGCAGTTGGTGAGATCATGAATGAAAAACTGACTTGGTGAAAGAGAAAACGTGAATTACACTACAATTTAGTCAAGTTGCGTTAAAACCTCCTGTTCCCTAAACAGCGTCGTATGGTTTTATTGGTGAATTTCACCAACTCTTTAAGAGATAAGTCCTGTCTCCTACAAAGTGCTGCGGAGACTGGAAAGGCATCCGCTTTTTAAGGGCAGTAGGACCCTGAAAACAGGAGTTCTGTAATGTTGATTGGTCCAAGAGCAGCGTCCAGGGTCCGTGTCGAAATGCCTGCAGTAACAGCTGGAAAATAAAAGCAGCTTTAGTCACGAGAACAAGGGGTGTCTGTCTAGGAATCAAGTGGACGCGGGCCTCGAAGGCACGTGGCACTCGCCCCAGGACAGGAAGCACCTGGGCGAGGGGTGCACAGACTCCGCTGCCCAGACAGAAGTCAGGCACACGAGGACCCAGGCGGGGAAAGACCCCTGCGAGCTAAGCCTACAGTTTACGTGGAACAGACCGGTGGCTTGAGGCAAGAGTGAAGGGTGTCCGCGTTGGCGGCGTACCTTCCTTCCGCAGCAGACGGGTGTTTGTTTAAATAGGCTGTACTAATTAATACTGTCAGTTTGGCGCAAGTACAGACGGATGAGCGCAGAATCACCCTTGGGACCACGGCAGGCTTCGGAGAGGGCCCGGGCGTCCGTAAGGACAGGACGAGCCCTCGAACTAGGGGACCGCCGGACACCCGTAAATGACCGTCTCTGCACACACAGCACGGCCCGGGGCGCCCGAATGCCCTGGGCGTCAAAGCAGGAGGAGCGGTCGGGAGGAGGGGGCCGGGCTCAAAGAACGGCGCGCGAGAGTGCGCCCCGAGGCCTAAACCGTGAGACGCGTTTATTACGTAAGCACGCGGGAAACACCTTCGCGTGACCGCCTGCGGCCAGGAGATGGTATCTGCCGCGAATGCCTCCAGAGTAGATGAGTCCTGGGCGGTGAGAAGACACCGCGCGCGAGAGGGACGGGCGGAGGGCACGGACGGGCTGCAGGCCGTGCTCGCGGCCACGGGCACCTCCCGGCAGCAAGCGCAAGGGGGAAACACAGACCCAGACGGAAAGACTGCTGCCTCGGGGTGTTGGTGAGCGTCCCGAGCCCCACTGCCTCCCCCTCGAATCACACGTCGAATCCCTAACTCCAGAAGCACCTCGGGGGCGAGTGTGGTCACAGCCTTGCAGAGGTGGTAAGTTGAGACGGTGAGACCGTTCGTCAGGACGTTTGGGAAACACGAGGCCGTTAGGCGGGTCCTAGCGCAGCACAGCCACGGACACGTGTGCAAAGGGCGGGGGTGTGAGGGCCACCGCCCGCGAGCCGAGGACAGAGGCCTGGGACGGACCCTTGTCCCAGGTGCGGTCCTGCCGGCGTCCTGGTCTTGGACTTCCCGCCTCCGGAAGCCGCCTGGGTCCTGGTGGCCGTCCCGGGCCCCCGAGTGTGTGTGCGGGTCAGCACGCCCCTGGGCCAGTAGGATGCACATTAGTCCCGTAACCTGGGAGCTCTGGGCAGAGCCCGGACCACGCAGCCCCCTGCATGTGGCTGCCCCTCGGAGCACGTGTGGACCAGAGCGTGTTGTGTGTCTGCAGGCACCCGGAGAGGGTGGACAGGCCACGTGCTCGCGTGGTACGGGAGCGCGCGTTTATCAGGTGGTCCAGCGCTGCCGCAGTCCGAGAGAAACCAGGTGTGGGGTGGAGAGGACACGTCACAGACACGTAGGCTGTGTGACGTGCGCCGTGCCACCTCAGAAACCATGCCCTGCCGCGCGCGTGTGTGTGTGTGTGTGTGTGTGTGGTGACAACAGTGTGCCTGGCAGTCTGGCACCATCGGGGAACCAGAAACTGAGCCTCCCCACCCCCACCCCCCACCTGGGGTAGCCCCGCAGGTGTTTGTGGTCCAGGGACGGACGGCACGTCTCGTCCATGTCTGGGTCAGGGTGGCTGCCTGGGCCCAGACACCGCGGCCTGGAGAAGGAACGAGCAAGGGGGGAGCCACACGTCACCCCTGCTCAGGTTCCACCACCTGGCTGTTCAGGGGCCTCACCCGGCTGCCCGCCGGGCAGGACTGTGGCCTCTGGGGGGAAAGGGTGGGGGGGGGGCGGTTGGGGGACGGCTGGCCGACTCCTGGAAGGAGACCCCCCCCCCCCATGGTGGCTCCCGCAAAGGGGAAGGAGGGCGGGGCGGGGAGGCACACGGCGGGCACACGGCGGGTGTCTGTGGTTCTGGCCCCGATCTCTTTAAAAAGATCTGAAGTCAACGCAGAGGGGTTATTGATTTCCGGCGTGGGATGGCTGGGTGTTAGTGATGTCACCGCGGTGCTTCTGGAAGCCCCACGCTTCTGTGCCTCAGAAAGCCAGACCGCGCTCCTCCGGGGTTGGCTGTGCAGTGGGCTTTCCAGTCCCGAGCAGACGCCATCCCAGAGGGAGGAGAGGGCAGGCGGGGGGCCGGTGTCCCTCGGATGGGATGCCGGGTTTTCGCCCGTTGGGGGCACGGTGGGCGTACTGACAGCGCGGCCTCCTTTTCTGTTACTGCTGAGGCTGCTACGTTGCAGGGCGTCTGACACAGTAACAGCCCCAGCTTAGTGATGAATCATCGTTGGTGGGGTGTTTTCAGCGGATTTGCTCATGATTTCCTTGCGGGCCTGGTGTTATGCAATGACTCTCGTCCTTGGCTATAATCTATAACCCAGCCCTCAGGCCTTTCTCTCCGAACCCATCTTGTAGAAAAACAAGTGATGTTTCTTCCATCTGGCTCAGTGTCTGTATGCAAATGACTCCTTGGATGCTTCTCATGTTGTTTGCACGTCGCATCAGCTCAAACGTATCTTAGAATTTAAAAAAAAAAGAAAGAAAGAAAAAAGAGGGAAATCCAAATGGCTTGTGATTGTCCTGCCCATCCGGAAGGCGTAACTCTGGAGGCAAGCCGGTCAGCGGCAGTGTAGACGGACCCTCTGCACGGCCACGAGTCGCCTGCAGAGGCTTCGAGAAGAGACACCCTTCCCTTCCCACAGAAAGTCCGAGGCTCTGTTCGTGGCCTCTCTAGGGGTCCCTGTGACGAGGACACGTCAGAGTGGGGTGCCACTCCCCCAGACACAGTCGTGTCCGTCCCAGCTGTGGAAAGCAGATGCTGGGCCCACCCCAGCCCCTGCCCAGTCTAACCAGTTGTCTAGAAACAGGCGTCGTGAAAAGCCCTGAGGAGCTCGAGACCCAAAGAGGGGCTGTGTGGGCATTTCAGATAATTTGTTTCTTCGCAGCAGGACCCAGATAAGGCCTCCCTTGGGTCTTGTGGCATCTTTTAATTTTTGAAAACTTACTGTTCACAACTTACAGTAAAGTTCAGCCTGCCGCCGTGTTTGTCCCCAGCTTTGAGGTCCATGTTACCCCCTCAACCAGGCTCAGGACACTGGACAGTCCGCCCAGAACCACCCCTGCAGTAGGGGTGGGGCAGGGACCTTGTTGGTTTTCATTTACATCTTTTCATGTGCTGCTTTGCTGTCTGTATGTCTTTTTTGGTGAAGCATCTGCAAATCTTTTGCCTGTTTTTTAATTGGATTCTTTATGTTCCTGCTGTTGAATTTTGAGGGTGCTTTATATATTGTGGATTAAACCCTTGGTCAGATACGCAGTGTGCAAGTATTTTCTGCCAGTCCTAGCCCCTTTCCATTTTTCACAAAATTTTGGTGAAGTCTAGCACAGTGGACTTCCTGTGTCTGTCCTGTACCTCCCTGCCTCTGCCCTGCGAGCAGCGCGCAGGTCCCTGCGGATCCGGACAGCCCTCGCCTTCCTCGGTTCTCCTCTTCAGAGTCCTTTTTTTTTTTTTTTTTTTTTAATGTTTGTTTATTTTTGAGAAAGAGAGAGAGAGAGAGAGAGAGAGAGGGAGGGAGGGAGAGGGAGACACAGAATCTGAAGCAGGCTCCAGGTTCTGAGCTGCCAGCACAGAGCCGGACCCAGGGCTCAAAGTCAAGAACCTCAAGATCATGACCCGAGCCGAAGTTGGATACCCAACCGACTGAGCCACCCAGGAGCCCCTAGAGTCCTTTTGATTACCCTAGTTCCTTTGCCATTCTGCGTGAACTTAAAAGCCAGCTTACTGGTAGCTACCAAAGAGCAGTGCTGGGATTTCACGGGTGCTAAGCCTGCAGGTCTAGTCTGGGGAACACTGATGCCCCATGCGGTGGCTCAGGTCCACCTGCTGAACCCTTGGCTGGCCCCTTTCATTAGCTGGCACGTCCCACACTGGTCTTGTTACGTTTGGGTATTTTCTTTTTGTTTTTGGAGTTCCTACAAATGGCAGTTTTAGGAAACTGACTTTCAGTTGTTCGTTGCCAATATGTAGAAATGGGACTATTTATCTTTTGAACTTGTATCATATGATCTTGCTAGTGAGCTCATTAGTTTGGGGGCTTCCACATTTTCCCACATTCCTTGGGCTATTCTGCATAAACTATTGTGTTACGCAAACAAGAGCTGTGTTTTTCCTTTTCTTGCCTTATTGCATAGGCAGGCCTTCAGCTCTGTGCTGTGCTGCAGGGGACAGCCTACCCCCGGTGAGGGGGAGGCCTGCCTCTCGGTCTCAGGTGCTGGCCCGTCCTGCCGCCAGCACGACATTGGCCACTCAGCATGTTCCCGTCTGCCCCCAGTTCGCCAAGAGTTTTGATCACAAATGGGATTGAATTTTGTCAATTCTTAAAAATCGGTTGAGATTTTATGGTTTTTCTTACTTAGCCTGTTGATGGGGTTAATTACACTGATTGGTTATAAATGTTGATAAGCCTTGCCTTCCTGGAACAGACCCAGGTAGTCGTGACATGTTATACTCATTTCTTTCCATACATGATGAGTTCAGTGTGCTAATATTTTGTTGAAGATCTTTATGTCTGTGTTCATAAAGGAATACTGGTTTATAGGTTTCTTTTTTTGTATGTTTTTGTCTGGTGTTGGTATCAGGGTAATTGCTGACCTCATAAAATGAGTTGAGAAGTATTCCTTCCTCTTCTCTTTTCTGGAAGATACTACATGCAATTGGTGTTGTTTCATCTTTTGGTGTCTGGTTAAATCCACCTGGAGTTTTCTTTTTCAGGAGGTGTTTTGCCCTTCAGTTTGTCTAATGGATTAGGCTGTTGGGATGATCTGTTCATGGTCCGCGGCAGTTTGTAGGTTCGGGGTCGCGTCGCACACTGTTACGTATCGTTATGTCGTGTGCAAGCCCCCAGACTTCCCGCTGTCTACCGGGGTCCTTGTCCCTGACACCCTGTGACCTTCTTTCGTTTCTGGTATTGGTGGTTCTGTCCTCTTTTTTCTTTGTTAGGCTAGGGGTTTTATCAGTTCCATTGCTCTTCCCAAAGAACCAGTTTTCGTTTTGTTTTATTCTTTACTCTATATTTTATTTCCGTATTGTTTTTCTATGTTCAATTTCTTGGTACTGCTTTTGTCTCCTTACTTCCTTGCCCGCTCGCTCTGGGTTCCGTTGGCTCCTTTCCCAAGATCTTGAGGTGGAGCCCAGCCTGGGCACTTGAGGCCTTTCTCACTGCCCAGTGTGAGCGGGCACAGGAGTGGCTGTAGCTGCCTCCCAGGGGTCTCCGCTCCCATCTCACTCACGACCCCACAAGGTACTTCTGGTCTCCTCTGAGCTTTCCTCCTGGGTCCGAGCGCTGCCTGCTGTCCCCAGTGGTTGGCGTTTCCAGCCACCTGTCTACTGTTGATTTCTTTTTGTCTGTTTGGGTTTTCTGTTTTGGTTTTAAGTAGACTCCACGGCCAACGTGGGGCTCGAACTCACCACCTTGAGATCAAGAGTCTCGTGCTCCACCGACCAAGGTGGCCAGGTGCCCCTTTACTGTTGATTTCTAGCGGAGTCTGTGTTGGTCAGAGAACACACTTTACGTGACTTCTGTTCTTTGAAGATGAAGCAATGCCAGTTGTACGCGACGTCTTGGCAGTCTGTTTCCTGCAGACTCAGAGCTGCCTGCCGGGCAGAGCAGGCTGGGCTTCCCCAGGGCGCACGCGTGTCCGGGGCCGTCGCAGCCTGGAGCCCTCCTGCTGCCGAGTCACCTGCCTCGCTGCCGGGGGAGGCCCTCACGTCTGTCTCCTGGCCCCTGTGGGCTCAGTGGAGTGCGGTGCCGTCACCATCGTCCGCCACGTGGCCCTGAGTGCCGCGTTGTGACAGGCTGGCGTTCGGCCCGGGATGGGAATGGGTGGCGTGTGCCGGTCCTAGCTTATCAGAGACGTGACTGCCGTTGAGAGGAGAGTTTACTGTCCTTCACCAGCCCCTGGAAACAGGAGGCAGCAGGTCCTGGGGGCTGGCCCTGGGTGCTTAGGGCAGAGGGACATTAGGTTGGTGTTGAGGGTTGCTTAAGGAGGGATTCAGAGTATGGGCTGTGGATTCAGGGGAGATGGAAGTGGTTCTGGCCAGGAGTTGGCCCGTAATTAAAGGATGTCAGCTAGAAAAATACAGAATCTAATGAAACACACAACAGCAGGGTCCTTCTTCATTTCATGCCCACAATGGCAGTGGGGTCTCAGCTCCATGCCCAGGACCATGGTGGCTATCTCTGCCCCGTGGGTGGTTGGCAAGTGCTCAGGGAGCCCACGGAACTTTCCAAGGCCACACCGTTGACCACACGCAGGCCTATATCCAGACCTGAACCCGCCTGCCTCGCACGGTCGCTGCCTGCCGTCCAGATGTAGAAATGTGAGCAGGAAGAGTCTCCGAAGTCAGCAGATGGCCGCACCCCTCGTCCTGGCCACGGCCGCACCTGTCCTGCCTCTTGGGGTTAGACGCACGCTTCGGGGACTGAGTGACGACTCAGCTGGGCACGGACAGAGTGCCTTTCCCAAATAGGGCCCGTGGGGTTCCGGCACAGGTGTCTGGGACTCGGCCCGGCTCCCTGAGCTGTGTGGCCGGCTGCGGCAGCCCTGGCTGGTGGCGCTCCCGGGTGTGGTGCTGTCGCGTCAGCAGCCCACTGGCCTCCGGGCGGGAAACCGGGCCGGGGTTTCAGGGAGCCGTGGAGAGAGGTCCCGGCTGAGTTCCGTGATGCCCACCCCCCCCACCCCCGCCCGTGCCCGCGCCCCTCCCCGCAGCCCCGCTCCCCTGCCTGGACCCCCTGGTGGGGTTGTTCTGGGCAGGCCCCAATGCCTCCCGGGAGGAAAGGCTGCGTGGACGGGGTCCTGTAATGTCAGGTGGGCGAGGCACACGCCGCAGCAACAGCAGAAGAAAGGGACCCCACTGACCGCGGGGCACAGTGCGGGCGTGCCCCCAGGCCACCCGGGCCCCGCCCTCGCCCCCCCCTTCCCAGTCCCCTGCTTTGGGGGTGGGAGGGTGAGTGGGGAAAGGGAGGGTTCCGGAAGCTCAGGGCCCAGGCCGGCAGGAGGCCTGGGGCAAGGGCGGTGGGGGGGGGGGGGGGGGGGGGGGGGGGTCGAGACGAGGGGGCGGGGCCGGGTGGGCGGGGCCTGCGGAGGCTGGAAGCTGGGACTGCAGGTGGGCAGCCGGTACCTGGGGGGGCTTCCCTGGTCTGCGCGCCCTTCCCGGGCTGCCCTGCCCCCAGACGTGCATCGAGCGCCCCCACAAGCAGGAGACCCGCTCCCTGCGACCCTCCGGAGTGAGGGGATGCCCAGTGGCACCTACCACCTGCAGGGAGCCTTGAGGGTGGCCCTGGGCCTAGCTGAGGTCCCTGGGGAGACGCGAGGGCCACATCTGGGGCTGGAGCTGCCCAGGGCGGGCCTTCCTAGGGCTCCAGGGGCTGTGGGAGGGCGCTGGCCCTGCTGAGCAGCCCTTTGGCCCCTGCAGGTTGTGCAGCCTGACCTTGAAGAAGCTGGTGGTGTTCACAGAACTGGAGAAGGAGCTGGTCTCGGTGGTGATTGCCGTCAAGATGCAGGTGAGGGCAGTCCACCCAGGGTGCCTGTGCCGTCCTGGAGATGGGGGCATGGCCACACGGCCAGCTCTCTGCCCTGGGTGCTTGACCTGGAGGAGGGTCCTGGCGCTCTGGCACGGTTGGACCCCACACAACCAGGGTGCAGTCCTGTCCGCGTGAAGGGCTGGCGGCTGGGGAGTGTGGAGGGACGCGAGTGTGTGTGTGCGGGTGACTTGCACAAGGGCCTTCCCGGAACAGAATTGTGCCGCCCACACCCTCGCATGTGCGCCCAGTGCCCGCCGGCCCTTCTCTGCCAACCTCTGACCCGGGGCTGGTCATCCTCAGGCCCCTCTCTGTCCCTCTGATCCTCGTGGGATCTTGCCTTGAAACAAATCACTCTTCCAGGAGGACCTGACCCGGGCCCCCACCCTGGGGGGCAGCGGCCCTCAGCACTGCCTTCACCCAGCCGCCAGCCGCCCTGCAGGAGGTGCCGTGTGTGCTTCCTTGACCCCTTCAGGGATGCCAGTTCCCCGTCCACTCCCGAGTCAGGAGGGCTCTCAGCCCCCTGCTGCTCATATGGTGCCTCCCGTGGCCCTTTGCAGGCGCGTCCCCCCTACGGATGGGGTCCGCCCTGTAGGCACCTCCCTCCCCCAGTGGCCGTGCTCACCGGCAGCTGCGTGTGCCGCCTCCTCCTTCGAGCGGCCCCCTCAGCTGTGCCTGTCCTGTTAGGGCCCCAGACCGTCCGACGCCCCACGGGACAGAGTGCCCGCTGCACCCCCGTCCCGGGCTGCTAGAGCCCACATTCACGGACCCCGCGAGCTCAGGCGACGGGGGTGCTGGTCCGCGTGCTCCATAGCTCCGTGTGGGCCGGGAGCAGCCGATGCCATGTGGTCCACAGGCCGTCCACCCGGACCCGCAGCTGTGCCCGGGACCCCTCCCTCCCCATCACTCCCATCAACTCACACGTCTGTTGTTTTTGTCCTGGACCCACTCCCGCTGCTGCCCTCAGCTGCTTCTCTGCACCCTCGTCTTGGTCAGACGCCACAGGAGCCCCTTCCCCCCGTAGCCGCAGTTCTCTTTTGTGGCTCCGAACCCACCTGCCCTTGGTGCCCCGCAGACGTGGGGCCACACCATGTCCGTCCCGTGGCTTCCTGCAATCAGCATTCAGCCTCCCGGTCTGTCCATGTTGGGACAGCTGTTTAAAAAAATTTTGGCGGGGGAGGGGGGCACCTGGGTGGCTCAGTCAGTTGAGCATCTGACTTCAGCTCAGGTCATGGTCTCCCGGTTCGGGGGTTAGAGCCCCATGTCAGGCTCTGCGCTGACATTTCAGAGCCTGGAGCCTGCTTTAGATTCTGTGTCTCCCTCTCTCTCTGCTCTTCCCCTACTCATGCTCTGTCTCTGTTTCTCTCTCAAACATAAATAAACATTTAAAAATAAATGAACTGTTAAAAAAATTAAAGAAAACAATTTTTTTAATGTTTATTTGAGAGAGAGAGAGAGAGAGAGAGCGGGGGAGGCACAGAATCCGAAGCAGGCTCCAGGCTCCAAGCTGTTGGCACAGAGCCCGACATGGGGCTTGAACTCACAAACCGTGAGATCACGACTTGAGCCGAAGTTGCTCGCTTAACCAGCTGAGCCACCAGGCGCCCCTAGGACAGTCACTTTTAAAACAGTACTGTGAGAAACATCTTTAATGCCTTTGGGGTTTATTTTGGTAGAGGACTTGAGGTAAAGACCTGTATGTTTTGTACAAATGACTTGTTATTTTCTTACCACAGGTATTTAGTGATTAGTTTTTCCTAGTGACCTGAGAGCTCATCATACACTGAGTTTGTGTTTTGTGCATCTATGTATGTATTTTCAGTTGTGTTTCTAGACTTCTCATCTGGTCCCAGTGACGGCGCTGCCGTGTGTTAATTATTACACCTTGTACCACATTTTGCTTTCTGGGGAGGCAGTCACCCCTCAGAAATGCTTGGCATCTCACACACCTGAACGGGTGCCGTCCATTTACCCCCTGACCCCGCTGCGGCATTTTGGTAGTCACATGAGGTGTGGCAGGGACCGTTCTTGGTCAGCTACAGGAGGACTTGGAGGGTCAAGGACGTGGACATTTTTAAGACTCTTGAGAAGTCTCCCCAACGGTGCCTTTGGGAATCCCGTGAGCCTGTGCCGTCCCCCCTCCGACCTGTGGCTTTTCATCCCGAGTGTTTTCGGGGAGCCGACGTGACGTCCTTAGCCAGTTTCCTCTTGTGAGTGAGAAGCTGTCCTGTTGTGTCCCAGGGCTCCAAACGGATCCTGCGGTCCCACGAGATCGTGCTGCCCCCCAGTGGACAAGTGGAGACCGACCTGGCGCTGACCTTCTCCCTGCAGGTGGGCCTGTCCTCCCCTCCGGCTCAGCCAGAGCCTTAGAAGAGCGTGTGCTTTGTCAGATCGAGCTTTCCCTCCTGTTCCTGCCGTGAAGAGAACGTAGTGAGGCCTAGACTCACCCTCAAAAGGCCGTTTGGGGGGCCCCCGGCTGGATCAGTCGGTGGAGGTTGTGCGTTCGAGCCCCACGCTGGGTGTAGAGATCCCTTAGATGAAGAAAGAAAACCTTTTTAAAAAGACTATTTTGTTCCAGTGTTTAGAAGAGGTGGGGGGAACATATGGACCCTCAGTGCTGCAAGTTCAGACCCCCGTGAAGTATGCTGGGTTTGGTGCGACCGCGGCACGGGCCCCCCCAGCGAGAACCAGAACCCCTGCCCTGGCGCCTCCCCCCCACCGAGGGCCGGCCTGCACAGCTGCTCTCCTGCCTTCCTCTCTCTCTGGGGGGTTGTTTTAAGGGGGTGCTGCTGTCCTGTTAACACACTCGCTTTAAAGATGAATACCATGTGGGCGTCAGCTCACGTCCCGTTGAAAACCTTCTCTCCTGGTGAGTGTGTCGCAGAGGGCTGTGGTTGAGTGAGGCCGGCGACAACCCCGCTGGCCCCTGCCTCCCGCCGGCCCCCCGGGCCTGCCTGGCTGTGCACGTGACCCTAATTCTGACGCCACCACGGGACCTTCTGGGTTATGTGTTGAGTTTCTTCGGGGGCCAGTTTTATCAGAGAGCTGTTCACCCTCGTAAGTGCACGGCTCTGCGGTCTGGACAGCCGCGTGCAGGGGTGTGGCCTGTGCTCCTCGCACGTGAGCCCTGTTGTTGTGGCAGCCCCTGGCGTGCTCTGCACGGCAGCCTGGACCGGCACCACTCACGGGCCCACGCCCTCTGCAGTCTGCGTCGTGGGCAGCTGTGCTGGGTGGCCACCGCCCCGCTGATTGCCCAGAGACCCTGGCAGTCCGCTCACACCTGCCAGCGGCGGCTCTTAGCGTGTCCCGGACTGAGGCCCACGGTGGCCCAGCGAGGAGTGGCGGCTGGCACATAGGGCAGCCGTGACTTCCCTTCTCTGCAGTACCCTCATTTCTTGAAAAGAGAAGGCAACAAGCTCCAGATCATGCTGCAGCGGAGAAAGCGGTACAAAAACCGGACCATCTTGGGCTACAAGACGCTGGCGGCGGGCTCCATCAACATGGCAGAGGTGAGCGCGTCCCCGCTCAGCCGGCTGCCCCCCCCCCCCCCGGGCGCCCCGACCCGACGGCCTGTGTGGCTGGGCTCTGCTGTGACGGCTGCTCTCTGGCCGAGGGTAGATCCTGGCCCGGCGTGGGTCCGTCCTGCGGCCTCCCGGAAAGAGCGTCCCTGCGGGTGCCCCCACCCCAGCTGCTCCCTCCCGGGACAGCCCCGCTCCCTTCTGCCGGCACTGCCCGGGAGGGTGGCACGCGCATGCTCTGGGTCAGGGGGTGACCTGAACGTCAGGAAGCTCCCTTGGAAACAAGCGCTGTTGGTCAGAATGGAACCCGACTGCCCGACGCCACCTTGTCCTGGGGGACCTGGCGTCCCAGGTGTGGCAGGTGTGGGGCTCAGGAGCCCGGGCCTCTGGGAGCTGTGGGGCGGGCCCTGGTGCCTCTTGTGCCGTGGGGCCTCCACCGTCATGGGGTGGTGGTCCGGGCTGTCCAGGCCACTTTGGTGCCCACACAGAGCTGTGCTGGTGCCCGCCTGGGGCAGGGCAGGGCAGGGCGCCACGTGTGAGTGGGTTGACCAGCCTGACCCCGTGCCCCTCGGCCCTTCTCATCTGGCCTGGGACCCCCATGCGGGGCTCGGACAGTGGCGGTACTGGGTTGAGGGACGGGTGTGGGGCGCAGGCTTTCACCCGGGCTGGCGCACGGGGTGCGCGGAGGCGGTGCCCCTCTCCCTGGTCTAATGGAAATTTCTCCCGACCGGAATGGCTCTAAGGACTCACCGGCCAGGTGGGCCAGCCTCGCGGGCGTTGGCTTTGCCGCACGAGACCCCCGGCCCACGCTGCTGGCCGGTCCTCCTTGGTCCCCCACAGACACAGGCCCCTGGACTTGGGTCTCCGGGGTTGGTGGCCCACAGCCACAGCCTCACACGCTATTCGCTGCGGCCAAGCCCCTCCCCTCTCTGACAGCCTCCAGTCCCCAGTGGCAGAGCCTAGTGCCGATCCGCCCCCCCGCCCCGTTCTTGGCCAGTGGCCTCCCGCGGCCCCCACACCCGTGTCCCGTGCCTCCCCTTGTCAGGCTGCCCCACGGCTGTGTCTCTTGCCTGCCGCGTGCCGTTGCTCACGTGCACCCGGAAAGTGGCGCTGCCCGGTGCGCTTTCTAGCGCCCAGCCCTGCCCTACCCCCAGGTGATGCAGCACCCTTCCGAGGGCGGCCAGGTCCTGAGCCTCTGCAGCAGCGTCAAGGAGGCCTCCGTGAAGGTGGCCGAGATCTGGATCTTCTCCCTGTCCAGCCAGCCCATTGACCACGAGGACAGTGCCATGCAGGCTGGGCCCAAAGCCAAGTCCACAGGTGTGTCTGCCTTCCTGTCCTGCCGGGTTTGAGAAGGCGGGGCGGGGGGCTGAGAGGGTTTGTGGGTTTCCCTCTGGACTGCACCCTCACGACAACATCGTGCCTGCTCTGGGAACCTAGGCTGGGGGTCCCATCCCCGCGCCCTATATACCCCGTGTCCCGCGTCCCGTCCCCACGCCCCGCACCCCGCGTCCCGCGTCTCATCCCCGCACCCCGCACCCCGTGTCCCGCGCGTCCCATCCCTGCGCCCCGCACCCCGTGCCACATGTCCCGTCCCTGCGCCCCACAGCTGCAAGCTCAGCAGGAGGTCACAGGGTTGATCACGATGCCTTCTGGAGTCTGGCACAGATCCTGGCGTGGCTGTTGCCACCGTCATGATGGGGCCACTGTTCCCCTGAGGTGTGGGAGGGCACATGGGGGAGCCAGTCAGGCACGAGATCCAGGCTGAAGTGTCTGAGGCCCACGGGGGCCGCTGTGGGAGCCGGGAGGTGCGGCCCTGCCCCCACCTGGAAGTGCCCGTGGGGGCTGCGGGTGCCCAGGGCCCGGTCCTCTGGCTGCTGCCTCATTGCCGGGACACCGGTCGGAATCTCAAGGCACTCCCTGTTCCATTTGCTCGTTCCGTAGATAACTACTCTGAGGAGGAGTATGAGAGCTTCTCCTCTGAGCAGGAGGCCAGTGACGATGCCGTGCAAGGGCAGGTAACCTGGGGCCTGGTGTGCGGGACGTGCGGCCACCTGGGAGATGTGGCCTCAGGGCTCCCCGCAGCCGCACAGCCCCCGGCAGACAGCCCTGGACCCTCCTGAGGGGCCCGCGTGCGGGAGGCACTGGGAGGGGAAGCGGGGGGGGGGGGGGGGGGGGAGGGCAGTCCTCCCAGCCCGGGGCTCCGTGTCTCCCCAGGACTTGGACGAGGAGGACTTCGATGTGGGCAAGCCCAAGAAGCAGCGGCGATCGATAGTAAGAACGGCGTCCATGACCAGGGTCGGTGGAAACTGGTTTTACTAACACTGGGGCAGGGTGGGGGTGGTCGGGGTTGGGGGGCCCTGGGTGGGGGGTCGGGAGGTGAGGCGCCGTCCGGGTCCCCCTGATCTGGCTCTGCTGGCTTACCCTGAGGCCCAGGCCATGACTCCAGGAGCCGCCCATTGTTCTTTATTCTCTGGCAGGGGGTCCTGGAGCTCACCCTGGGGGGCCAGTGGCTCCTGGCCCTGGGGGCAGGGGAGGAGGCAGGGCTACCCCCGTCCTGCTCAGGCCACTCCAAGAGCAGAGGAACAGAGCTGGGAGGCTGTCCCCTTCCCTGAGTGAGGCCAGTCCCTTGTTTCTGTTCAGCCTCTGGGTCCGCCCAGCACAGAGGCCCTGGGGCCTGGGCAGGCCTGTAGGCGGGTGGGGGGAGCTCCAGACGGAGATGGAGGCCCGTCACAGGACGCCCACCCCGGGGAGAGCTCCCAGAGCCAAGCCGCTGCTGCACGTGGGCTGAGGCCCTCCGGCACGGTGGGTGGACACCGGGTAAAAGGCCACGGGGCACAAGCCCAGACACCTCCCCACCTCCTCTGGAGGCCCCGGCTGGGGGCACGGCAGCACCTGTGTGAGCCTCTGTTTACACTGGGTGTCCGTGCAGGGGAGCGTGGCTCCCCTTGAGGGTGGCTGCCTCAGTCGTGGCCGGAGCTTGGACTCTGAGGCCCAGCGCAGCGCTGGGCACACAGGGAGCTTGGGGTCTCTGCTGAGCCCTCGCTGCCCCCCCTGCCCAGCCCGTGCCCACCCCTGGGTCCTACAGGAGGGAGGCGGTGCCGTGGCAAGGGGCCAGCCACAGGAGGCCGAGGGAAGAGCCACAGGGACGGCACACGCCCTCCCCGCGCCCCTCCTGGGTCTGTTACTAAGTCCGGTGCGGCTGTGGTTCTTAATGCTTGCGAAGGGTCAGTGCTGTTGGCGGGCGAGAGCCGCGCTCGCGGGAGCCCGTACAGACTGTGCGCCAGGCACCTCTCTCCTGCCGGCTGCCCCTGGCAGCCCGCTGTGTCCTTCGCGGGGAACCCACCCCCTTCGGTTCTGATTCTGTCCCACTTGCCTTGCAGCAACAAAACTTCAAGCAGAAGGTCGTGGCCTTGCTGCGAAGGTTTAAAGTGTCAGATGAGGTGAGTGAGATCCTGCCTGCCCCCCAGGCCCACGGCGGGGTGTCCTGATGAGGCGAGGGCTCTGGGGGCACCCGGGCCACATCCTGGCTCTGCCTCTGACCGTCCTGGGCTCCCGTGATACCTCGGGGGTCGAGCAGCGGCTGCCTACGTGTCTCTCGAATCACAACCCAGGGAACAGACCAGGAGGGAGGCTGGACGTCATTCGGGCTGTGACCATGAGTTCTGTGTTTCTTGTTGGTTCTAAGCCGACTATGTTTAGAGCAGCTTCAGGTTTGCAGAGTTGAGCAGAGACTAGCTTCTGTGGGCCCCATCGCCACACACCCGCCCCCCACCGCGGACGCGCCGTGGCACTGGAGCTCCCTCTCTTAGCTGTTTGCCGCCCCAAGTGCGTGGTGATGGGTTTGCTCACTTTTATAACCAGAAGAAAAATGCTTTGGTTTTACCTTCGTGTGGGCAGAGGAAAGCTAGTCCACAGGTTCTGGATCTACCCAGGAGAGGTGGCAGGTAAGTGTCCCAGGTGTCACTGGCACACGTGGTTGTGACAGAACTGAGGGCGATGGCCACCCGTCCACACATGTGAAGCTCCGGGAGGTCAGCTGCTCTCCGACGCAGGCACTGGAATCGGGTTCTCCAGATCGCTCCACAGATTCGGGAGGGTCCCCGTCAAATCCCCAGCTGCCTGTTGGTAGACCAGCGAGTCCTAAAACTTACATGGAAACGCAAGGGACCCGGAACAAACAGAATAAGCGATCGTTAAAAAGAACGAAATTGAAGGAACGATGCTTTCTCATTTCAAAACTCAGGAAGAGGTATGGAATCAAGACCGTACGATCAGCGAGACCGGAAGTGAATCCATTTAAATTTTTTTTAACATTTATTTATTTTTGAGCGAGAGAAGGACAGAGCGTGAGTGGGGGAGGGGCAGAGAGAGAGAGGGAGACACAGAATCCGAAGCAGGCTCCGGGCTCCGAGCCGTCAGCACGGAGCCCGACGCGGGGCTCGAACTCACAGACCAGGAGATCGTGACCTGAGGCGAAGTCGGACGCTCAACCGACCGAGCCCCCCGGGCGCCCTGAATCCTTCTATTTGTGGTCAATTGATTTCTGGCAAGGATGCCAAGACCACCCGATAGGGGGGAATAGGCCTTTCGGCAAATAGCGATGGTACCGCTAGATTTCCAAGTGCTGAAGGGTGAAGTTGGACCCTTACCTCACACCACGTACAAACACCAACTCAAAATGGACCGAAGACCTAAGTATAAGAACTTACACTGTGGCAGTCTTAGGAGAAAACAGAGGAGTGGTCTTGGCGGTAGGACACAGAAGCACGGGAGCCAAAGAGAAAACCAGGGGTCAGACCCCATCAAAACATAAAAGTCATGTGCTCCGAACAACCTTCCAGAAGATGAAATGGTGGCCATAAGATGGAAGGGCTTTACAAGTCGTAGATCCCATGAGAGACCAGTACCCAGAAGATGGAAAACGTACAACCCCAAATACGAAGACGACACGGGTAAGAAATTAATCGTCCAGCGTAACAGTTGGTCAGAGGGTCTGACGAGACGATTTCTCCGAAGAAGATACATAAACAGCCAGCAGACCCACGAGAAGGTGCCCGGCGTCACGAGGCGTCCTGGAGGCGCAAGCGAGAACCTCACCGACCCCCACGCGACGCCCGCCGGCAGCTGCGGCTTCGAGCGGAGCAGGAGACGCTGGCGGGGGTGCGCAGCAGGCCTTCCTCCGGGCGATTCCACCAGCGATGGCATTCTTGGCGTTTACCTACGAGAGACCCGGGCGCGTCCACGCAGACTCAGCGGTCACAGAAGCTTCGTCTACAGCGGCAAACCCCAGAACGTCCACCCCCTGGCGGTGGCTAGACCGCGGACGGCGCGGGCGGTGGCGAGGCCTCGCTGCGGGCAGACACAGCGCAGACGGGTCTTACCGCGCCGCGCCGCGTGAGAGGGCCGCAGAGGGCCGCTCTCCGTGTGGCTCCACCTCCTTGACGTTCCGGAAGAGGACGGACGCACGGGACAGAAGTCGGTTCAGTGGGTGCCTGAGGAGGAGGAGAGGGGACAGTGAGAGGCCAGGGAGGCCCTGGGGAGGGAACATCTCCCGTGTGGCTGTGGTGCTGGCCTGTGCCAGCTGCGCACTTCTGTGTGGAAGCTTGAGTCACGGGGGGAGGAGTGGCCCAGCCGTGCCGGCACCCCGTGACTGGAGGCCCCAGGGGTCACCCCAGCGTCCGGCACAGCTGGGCTTCTGGCACCTGCTGGACAAAGGGTGCTCGGCGGCTCTGCGTCCTTTTCCCACCTGTCCTGCCGAGGGGACCCCCACCCACCCCTCGTGCGTGCGCTCACACGTCTGACGTCATCGTAGGTCCTGGACTCAGAGCAGGACCCTGCAGAGCGTGTCCCCGAGGCGGAGGAGGACCTGGACCTTCTGTATGACACGCTGGACATGGAGAACCCCAGTGACAGCGGCCCTGACCTGGAGGACGATGACAGTGTCCTCAGCACCCCCAAACCAAAGCTCAGGTGAGCACCCCGTGGCCCCCAGGTGTGGCAGGGGGCGCGGGCTGTGGCGGGGGGGTGGATGGGGAGGCTGTATTCTGGAGGGATCTCTGTGGAACCCCAGGTGAGCACCCCGTGGCCCCCCACATGTGGCAGGGGACGCAGGCTGTGGCGGGGTGGGACGGGGAGCCTGTGTTCTGGAGGGATCTCTCTGGAATGCGCTTGGGAGCATGAAGACAGGAGACCAGTTTGGAGGCCCAGTTTGGAGGCCTTGCAGGGTCAGGGATGGAGGGGCAGGGGCCCTGCGTGTGGAGGGTGCTCAGGGGTCTTCCTGAGGTCCCAGCCGGGCTGAGGCGACCATCACAGGAGAGGCCCTTCTGTGCAATGGGGAGACGGGCTGCTGGGACCGCAGGGCTTCCCTGTGCGCAGGGGAGGGGAGTGGGCATGTCCCCAAGGAGCAGGGCATCTGCCTGGCTGGGGCAGGGGAGGGCAGGAGTGCATGTGGCCCGTCTTGGGGGCATCACTGTGGGGTCCGGGCAGGCTGCCAAGAGGGGGCCACGTGGCAGTCCAGAGCCCCCGTGGCCTCCTGGTTTTGTTTTTCACATGGTGGTGGAAGTCGGTTGGAGGGAGACGCGCACATGGGGGGAGGGTGGGCTTTCTGTGCAGCTGCTGAGCCTCTGGTTGTCCTACTGTCGGTGCGCCTGTGGCATCTGCGGGCTCTGGTTCAGGTGTCCGCCTCTGGCCTTCACTGTGGCTCCAGGGGCCCGGCTTCTTGCCTGCTGCCCACCCACCTCCCGAGGCCCCTTGGGCTTTGCCCCCGTCCGCTGGGACAGGCCCTGCTCCTGTCGGCCGCTGGCTGACCCAGGCCACCTCCAGGTCACTGGCAGCTGGTGCTCACAGTTCTGGGAGTCTGCGTGGACATCTCGGGCACTGTTTCTGCCCTCACTCCCACATTTCTCTCTCCCTGGTGGCTTTGGCATCAGACCATGTGCCCCCTGTCCACCGTATCAGCTTGAAAGGCTTCTAAGTCTCTTTGAATCTATGAGTCCCCCCACCCTCTCCCCAGCTGTCTGCTGGGGACAAGGTACTTGGCCTGGTCTGCCTGGGGTTGCTAGATCCTGCTGACCCCACCGTCATTGCACTGTTGAGCCTGTGTTCCTGCCAGCTGGCCGAGGAGCCTGAGGTCCCCTGGCTGGCCTGCTGGCCCTCCAACAGAACTGCTGGGTGCAGCCTGGGTGCAGGCCAGGAGGGGGCAGGGCAGGACCAGGGATGAGGTCCTGGGCTGTGGGTGTCAGGCCAGGAGAGGGCGGGGCTCGGGGGCGAGGTCCTGGGCTGTGGGTGTCGGGCCAGGAGGGGGCGGGGCTCGGGGGCGAGGTCCTGGGCTGTGGGTGTCGGGCCAGGAGGGGGCGGGGCTCGGGGGCGAGGTCCTGGGCTGTGGGTGTCGGGCCAGGAGGGGGCGGGGCTCGGGGGCGAGGTCCTGGGCTGTGGGTGTCGGGCCAGGAGGGGGCGGGGCTCGGGGGCGAGGTCCTGGGCTGTGGGTGTCGGGCCAGGAGGGGGCGGGGCTCGGGGGCGAGGTCCTGGGCTGTGGGTGTCGGGCCAGGAGGGGGCGGGGCTCGGGGGCGAGGTCCTGGGCTGTGGGTGTCGGGCCAGGAGGGGGCGGGGCTCGGGGGCGAGGTCCTGGGCTGTGGGTGTCGGGCCAGGAGGGGGCGGGGCTCGGGGGCGAGGTCCTGGGCTGTGGGTGTCGGGCCAGGAGGGGGCAGGGCTCGGGGGCGAGGTCCTGGGCTGTGGGTGTCAGAGCCAGTGGAGGAGCTGATGTGGGCCGCAGGGCAACCTCTCCTGGGCTGTGGTTCCCTTGCCCCATCCCAGCCCTGTGTGGCCGCCAGACCCCAGGGCACAGTGGCTGAGCCTTCAGCCTGGGGAGGGTCCTGGAGGGTGACCTGTCTCCGTCCCCACGCCCAGGCCCTACTTCGAAGGGCTGTCACACTCCAGCTCGCAGACGGAAATCGGGAGCGTCCACAGCGTCCGGAGCCACAAGGAGCCCCCGAGTCCGGTGAGCAGGCTGGACGTGGCAGTGCCCACCCTTGATGGGAGCACAGACCGCGGGTGGGCCTTCCAGGGTTTCCCGTCTCTGATCCCTCAGGGTGTTGCTTACACACCAGTGTCAGACCAGCCCAGAGCTAACCGTGCTCCTGGGTCTGCGTGTGGCTGGAATCTCCCTGCCTGATGCCAGGTGACTGTCACGGGGTGACCTGAGCCTTCAGTCTAAGGAAGCCCTGGCCAGTCTTCACAGGCTGCCCCCCAATCCCAGATCCCCCTGGCCAGAGGTGAGCCAGCCTCCGTGCCCACCATTAAATATGCCCTGATTCCCATCTGGTCCACACAGGCTGATGTGCCTGAGAAGACCCGGGCCCTGGGAGTCAAGCAGCCGAGTGACAGCGTCTCTGACACGGTGACCCACGTGAGCAGGCCCAGAGCACGTTCATTTGTGCAAGCACAGAGTCCACCAACACACTGTCTCTAGGGGTCTGAGCCCGCGGGGCAGGGCTCGACACTCAGGTCCTTACCTTACACCCCAGGGTGTGGTCAGGGCCCCTTGGATTCACCCCCACCCTGGGGGATGGCCAGGGTTCCCCTGGATTCACCCCCACCCTGGGGGATGGTCAGGGATCCCTGGATTTACCCCTACCCTGGGGGATGGTCGGGGCTCCCCTGGATTCACCCCCACCCTGGGGGATGGTCAGGGCTCCCCTGGATTCACCCCCACCCTGGGGGGTGGTCAGGGATCCCTGGATTTACCCCTACCCTGGGGGATGGTCGGGGCTCCCCTGGATTCACCCCCACCCTGGGGGATGGTCGGGGCTCCCCTGGATTCACCCCCACCCTGGGGGATGGTCGGGGCTCCCCTGGATTCACCCCCACCCTGGGGGATGGTCGGGGCTCCCCTGGATTCACCCCCACCCTGGGGGATGGTCGGGGCTCCCCTGGATTCACCCCCACCCTGGGGGATGGTCAAGCCTCCCCTGGATTCACCCCCACCCTGGGGGATGGTCGGGGCTCCTCTGGATTCACCCCCACCCTGGGAGATGGTCGGGGCTCCCCTGGATTCACCCCCACCCTGGGGGATGGTCAGGGATCCCTGGATTCACCCCCACCCTGGGGGATGCTCAGGGATCCCCTGGATTCACCCCCATCTCAGGGGACTTTCAGGACTCTCCTGGATTTATCCCCAGGCAGAGGATCAGTCAGGGTTCCCCTGATTTGCTTCGATCCTGGGTGACAATCAGGGCCCCCTGGATTCACCTCTACCCTCAGGGGACGGTCAGGACCCCCCAGATCACTGGGGACAGTGCGTGTCCCCCTGCTTTGCTGTCAGCATAAATACTGTGAACGCTGGGTGGCCCCTGTTCTCTCATGGAGGTTCTCAAGGAAGATGTCTGGGACCAGAGGGCAGGTTTTAGGGAGATTTGGAGGAGGTTTGGTGCTGGTCTCCCCAGCAGCTGAGACCAGGAGCCCTGTGGTTGGATGTGGGGGTCAGCTCGGCTCCCCAGGCCAGCGTGTCCATACCATGTGCAGAAAGTTGCGAACCCAAAAAAGGCCCAGACACCTCCACCCAAACCAGGGACTTGCCGAGTGTGAGGCCGGCCCTCGGGAGGCCCCCACAGGGTGCGCATTCCCAACGAGCCTCCTTCTCTGCACATCAGAGCACCCCCGCCCCTGGGGAGCAGCCTGCACAGCCGGAGGACAGCCCGGAGGTGGAGACCTCCGCCCTGGACATGTTCACCGAGAAGCTGCCGCCCAGCGGGCGGATCACCAAGACGGAGTCCCTCGTCATCCCCTCCACCAGGTGACAGCATGCCCTGGGGAGGCCGTTGGCCGGGCATTGCATTGCCCACGTGGGCTGGTGTGGTGGGCAGGGCCCCGTCTGACCAGATGAGAGTCACTTAGAAGCACAGAGATCTCGGCCCACCCGGGGGTCCACAGTGGACCCCTTGCACCCTGTCTGCAGCCAGCAGTCCTGCTGGGGCTGAGGTGTGGTTCCTGTGGCCGTCTCACGTTTTCTGCCACCTGTACCTTGTGGACCTGTGTGACACCAGATGCTGGTGTGGGAGGGGGTGCCCAGTGCCATCAAGCTCAGGAGCCCCCAGATAGTGGCTCCAGGTCCAACACTGGAGCCCCGGGGAGGGGGGGGGCCTGGACCCTGCCTCTCAGAGCCATCGAAGTGGGGGTCTGAGTTGCAGCTTTGCATGGGAAGACACTCTCACAGGCTGTCTCACCTGCCCCCCCCACCACCTTGGTCAGTCTGGGGGTCGTCTCTGTGCCCCTCCCTGTGATGTGCCCTTCCTCACCTTGGGCACCTAGCCGAACTCCCAGCCGCGGTCGGCCTTGTGCCTGCACCACGGCCAGAACCCCCGTTCCCACCCCAGGACGTCCCTCTGCAGGGCGGCCAGGCCCCGGAGGGACAGCGGGGCTGCTGTGGTGCCCCCACCCCTTCTCTGCTTGCACACGTTTAATCGGGCCTCATGCCGGGTTTAAAGCACGTGCGTGTGTGCTCGTGGCCTCCACACTCACCCCACAGATGAGCCCCTCGCCCGCCACCCGCCCCACGTGAATCCACCACAGTCCCACCGCTGAGAGCCCCCTTCCCTGGGCAGTGAGCGCGTGGGCCTGCCCCAGCCTGTCCTGGTCCCCCACAGGTCCGAGGTGAAGCAGGCTGGCCGCCGGGGCCGCAGCACATCCCTGAAGGAGCGGCAGCCGGCCCGGCCACAGAACGAGCGGGCCAACAGCCTGGACAACGAGCGCTGCCCGGACACGAGGAGCCAGCTGCAGGTGCGTCTCCAGGAGAGGCCACGGACACCTCCGACCCCCCCGGGCCGGGCAGCTCGAGGGCGGGATCTGACCGACCCGCGGTGTCTACAGCCCAGTGACCTCTGTCCAGAGCAGAGCCAGGTTCCTGAGCAGGAACGGGACCGGGCTGTCCTTCCTCCCCCTTCCAGGGTGGCCGCTGGGGCAGGGGTCAGCTGGGTGGGCGACGGGACGCGGCGCCCTTCCCACCTGGTGTGGACGGGCCTGTGTCTGCAGATCCCCAGGAAGACCGTGTACGACCAGCTAAACCACATCCTCATTTCTGACGACCAGCTACCTGAAAACATCATTCTCGTCAACACCTCCGACTGGCAGGGGCAGGTGGGGAGGGGCGCTGTCCTTTCTGGGGGGGGGGGAGCAGGGGGCGGGGGTGTCCTCCCTGCTGGGGCGGAGAGCATGTCCCCAGTCCTTGCGAGGGGTGGAGCTGACAGCGAGTGTGGGTGGAGCTCTGAGGCTCCGCCCGCCCCTCGCTCCCAGTTCCTGTCGGAAGTCCTGCAGAGACACGCGCTCCCCGTGGTGTGCACGTGCTCCGCGGCTGACGTGCAGGCGGCCTTCAGCACCATCGTCTCTCGGATACAGAGATAGTGAGTCCAGCTGCCACACGTGTGGCAGCCGGGTGTCTGTCGGGGTCCCTGCGCCCCAGCCTTGCCTGTGGCTCTGCCCTGGGGGCTGCGGGCGGGTTCCAGATGTGCCCGCCCACGGGCTCCCCACGGCCCCATCCTCTGTCCAGATCTGGGCGCTGGTGGGAGTTCCTGCGGTGCAGGGGGGCTCCTGGCAGAGACCCACCGTCGGGGGCCTCCTGGGTGTGGCCAGCAGGCCCCCCCCCCCCGCCCAGGGGGCACGGTGCTCCTGCTGTCTGGGGGTCCTGGGTGTCGCGCCCCCCCCCCCGGGGCGCAGGGGGCACGGTGCTCCCTTCGTCCTGAGCGGTGTGTGCCCGGGGCCCTGGGGACACCCCTCGGGCGCAGCGAGGTGGTCCTGGCAGCAGGGACGGCGCCCTGAGGCCTCTGTCCCCTCTGTGTCCTGCCCTCGGGGCCTCAGCTGCAACTGCAACTCCCAGCCCCCGACCCCCGTGAAGATCGCCGTGGCGGGCGCGCAGCATTACCTCAGCGCCGTGCTGCGGCTCTTCGTGGAGCAGCTGTCCCACAAGACGCCCGACTGGCTGGGCTACATGCGCTTCCTCATCATCCCGCTGGGTGAGGGGCTCGCGGGCGGGCTGGGTCCTCATCGTCCCGCTGGGTGGGGGGCTCGCGGACGCCGTGGGGGGCGATGCGCCACACGCGCCCCTCTCGTGCCGGCCCCGCACGTGCCTCGCGCGATGCTGTCGTCACAGATAGGGTGGGGGTGGTCACGAGGCCTTTTACGTCATCAAACCCTGGGTGACCGCACTCTTCGTTTTTGCTTACGCGATTTCGTTTTATGACCAAATCCGTAAGCGTCAGCGCGTCGGAAAGTGCTGGATCCTGGGGGGAGACTCATTGGCGCCCGAGCCCCGCTTGTGGTCTGCAGGACGCCCCCCGGCCCGTGGGGAGGGCTCTGGTGGGGCCGCACGGCACGTCTGTCCGGGTGGAGGCCGCAGACTCCGTGGCCTGACCTCCCCCCCCCTCCACCCCGTGGCTCGCAGGCTCCCACCCTGTGGCCAGGTACCTGGGCTCCGTGGACTACCGCTACAACAACTTCTTCCAGGACCTGGCCTGGAAAGACCTGTTCAACAAGCTGGAGGCCCAGAGCGCCGGTGAGGCCCGGGGTGAGGGTGAGCTGGCGGGTGAGGCCTCGAGGCCTCCCCGCCCCCGCCGCGCCTCTGTGGGAAGCAGCTGGGTGCCCTGCTCTGTCCACCTGGGCCCGGGGCGGGGGCTCCTGGGGACCTGGAGCGGCCTTGCTGCCCTTGCCCGGGACCCCTTGAGCGGGGAGGGCAGAGGGCCCCCTCTGGCGCCCTCAGCATGGCCACTGCTCCTGGGCCGGGCCCGGGGCAGACAGGTGGAGCGGGGGGAGAGGCGCGGCACCCCACGGACCCTGCCCGGCTTCCTCCTGCAGCGCAGGACACGCCAGACATCGTGTCGAGGATCACGCAGTACATCGCGGGTGCCAACTGCGCCCACCAGTTGCCCATCGCGGAGGCCATGCTGACCTACAAGCAGAAGAGGTACCTCGTGGGGCCCCGGGCCGGGCAGGCCGTGGCCGGGGCTGGAGGCGGAGGGTGGGTACCGGTGCACCCGGCTCCACGCCGCAGACACGGGCCGCCGTGGCTGCGGCTCTCGGCCCCCCGGGCAGCACGCCCGGGGCTCCTCGGGGTGGCCTTCAGGGACCAACCCGGCTGGGCTTGGGGGAGGCCTCGGGTGGGCCCGGCAGCCCCAGGCCCTCCTCCGTATCGGTCAGAAGAAGGCAGTCTGGTGTTTTCCATCTCGTATGTTGGAATTTCTCACCGTGAAGGGTCAGAGGCGGCGGTCACGCCGCCCAGCCCTAGCAGCGACCTGCTTGCTGGAACACAGGCACAGGCTCCTTCGACTGCCCGGCTTCCCGGCCGGCAGACGGTTCTCGCCCTGCCCCGGGGCAGGACGCCGGGCAGCAGTGGGCGCTGGGGCTGAGGGCGGGCAGAGGTCTGGCTGCCAGGCCCAAGTGGGCGAGGGCCAGGGCCCGGGAGGTGGGGAGGTGGGCTGCAGGGCGGGCCCCGCAGACCGCAGCGTCTCTGCCGGTGTCCGAGGGGCGCGGGACGGCCCTCCCGAGGGGTCCGCCCGCAGCTCCGGCTCTTCCTGAGCGAGGGCCGTGCCGTCCCCAAGCTGCACCTGCAGGCACGTCCTGTCCCTCAGCACAGTAACGTGTCTGTGTTTTCTCTCTTGGTGGCTTTCTGAAAAGGAAAAAGAACTTTCATTTTGACTTTACCCTCAGGTACCGCTGTCCCTGGGTCTGCACCCCGTCCCCTGTCCCCAGGCTGGTCTTTAGGGCTGTTTAGCAGCATGAGCAGGTGGGGTGCGTCACTTACCCTCCAGCCACCTCTCTGTGGGCCGGGGAGGGGCGGCGCCTTGCCAGGCAGGGCCCCCCAGCTGGGCAGCAGGCAGGTGGCCGCCCCCACCCCGGTCAGGACTTTGCTCTCGGGCCCCCACCCGGTTGAAGGAACCAAGACATCGGGCTGGACAGGCTTTCCTCTGTCCGTTTCAGTCCAGAGTCTGAGCTGAAGACGTGGCCACGTTTAGCCCCTCAGTGAGCGTCTGTGTTTCTGAAGCCACGCTGGCCCCACCTCTCAAATTAGAGGCAGGTGCATGGGGTACCACCACGAGACACTGTCCACTGATGCCACATCGGCCGCATGCGGGCCTCCTTATCGGCTCAGTGTATTTGTGAACCTGGCTCGTGGGCTCCCCCCGTCCCCCGCAAGGACAGCATGAATGCTGATCCTGCAGGCGGGGTGTCCAGGCAGAAGGGTGGGGGGCCTGCCCTGGGGTGGCACGCACTCGGAGCCTCGCCCTGGCCTGGGCCCCGGGGCTGCGGACAGCACAGAGGGTTTCCCAGCCGACTCTTGTGGCTGAACTGGACGGGTGGCCAGACCACTAAGACCCCCTATGTGCAATGAAGGGCTTCCCCCCCACCCCCAGGTGGCTCCACCCTCTGAAAACCTGCACGTTGGGAGCCAAACACCGGGACCTGCCTAGAGCTGCCATTTCATTTGGGGCCCCCTTTCCTGTCCTGGCGGCCTGCCTGCCAGGTCCCTCCCCTGGGACCCTGTTCCCACCCCGGGTCTTGGGTTCTTTCTCTCCTGGGAAAGCCCAGCCAGGGCAGGGTCATCGGGCTCTAGGCAGCGCTCCTGCTGAACCCCGAGACAGACCAGGAGGAGGGGTCTGAGCCCCCACGTTGTCCTGCTAAACAAGCCTTTGTGACTAAAGAAAGGCCAGCCGCGGTGTGCCTGCCGACCGCCGCAGAAGCCCGCAGCCTGCTTCGCTGCCTGGCCACAGCGTCTCGTCTCTCCCACGCTGGCTCCTCTGAGCCTCAAGCCAGGGCTTTAGGGAACCCTGGCCCTCGTCCCGTGCCTTCTGCCCCCACCTGTGCGTCACAGTGGTGACACCGGCACCTGGGGTGGGGGCTCCAGACACCCTGGGTGGAGCCCCGTGAAGGCCCAGTGTGTTGGCCACCCTCAGAGCCCAGGACCAGGGGGTCAGCAGATGGTGACAGAGAACAGATGGGTCAGGAGACCAGCAGCAGGTGCGCGGTGGGCATGGCCCTCGGGGCCTGTCTCCACTTGCCCCTTGTGAGAACACCTGCACGGACGGTCTACACAGCACCCAGTCCGTGGCCTATGGTCAGACCACAAAGGCTGTGTGTGGCCCGGGAGGCTCCCTCAGGGCACCGGGGTAGGGAACGCCCAGCGCCCCATGTCCTCAGCACCCCTCAGCTCTGTGCCCCCAGTGTCCTGTTGAGGCACGTTTTGTGGTCTCATGAGCCAGACCCAGGGGCCCTCACCACAGAGGCACACGCGTGTTCGTCTGTGTCCCGAGTTTAGGCAAGCCGGTGTCACCCCTGTCGCGCTGGGCGCCTGTCAAGTGCTGAGTGTTGTCTGCATGGCCCAGCGGCTCAGCTTGGCTTCTCAGAGTCCAGCAACATCCCTGTGTGGCCGTGCTTCCTGTCCGCCCCTGCAGGCCTCTGTCTGCCTTCCCTGCGTGCTGCTCATGGGGAGGGTCCTGGGGCCCTGTGGGGCAGAGCCTCCCCCACACCGGGCTGGGGACCCCCTGAGGACCCTGTCTTGCGCCCTCTCGCATGCGAAAGCCGGCCGGGCACAGGGTTCGAATTGCTGTTCTCTGAAATGGATAAACTCTATTCCCCTTAGGTCAGAAAGGCTGGGGATTTGGTCATTTCAGTGGGACGGCCCGAATCTGTAGGTTCTTTTGTCCAGAGACGTCTGCCGGGCCTCCTTCGGAGGCGTGATGGGCGATGCTGGGGCGGAGGCCCCCGTGTCCAGGTGGTGCCCAGGGGCCTGCCGGCTGCTGTCCCCTCACGCGGGTGCCAGGCCGCAGGGAGGGGGCAGCGGCTCCTGCCGGGACCGCCTTGGGCGCCGTGCGTGCATTCCGTGCTGGCCCCGGTGCATGTCTAGTGGAGAGTGCTGGCCAGGTACGGGCTTCTGTCCCCACATGGGCGGGCTGGAGAGCCTGCCATCTGCAGGGACTTCTCCTGAATGGCCCTGTGCCCGGGGACCCCTTCTGGCCAGCACCTTGGGCACAGCTTTCTGAGGGTGAGCTCTGAGATTTGGGGATGTGAGACTGAAGCAGAGCTGGGAGGATGGCCCGGAGAGGCAAGGAGGCCGCAGGAGGGACAGGAGGCCCGGGACTGGGCCTGCCCTGTGGGTCTTCCCCAGGCCAGGAGACGCTCTTAGAGGCCAAGTGCACCTGGTGGCCAAGCCCTCCCCGGGGAGAGCAACTCAGGCTGCAGCCCAGGCCCCGAGGTGGAGGCCTGTCATCCAAATGCCCGGTACAGAAATGGGCGGCAGGACGGGTGCCCGCCTGGGCCACGGAAGACAGAAGGGAGTCCACATCCCCTTGGCTTCTGCCCTCCTCTCCCCGAGGGCCCTGGGACATGGCTGCCTTCACCGAGGATGGGCTGTGACCAGCGATCTCAGGGAAGCCGTGTGGCACCTCCTCTGCCACCAGTGCTGGCTAGCCTCCGACCACAGCATGGCCCTGAAGCCTCAGTCTCCCCTTCTGGCTGCTCTTGGGGTGTCGCTCTGTCAGAGCACGGTGTGTGCAGGCCAGAGGCCTGGGACCCGCCGCTGCCCCAGTCTCCTCTCTCTAGTTGCCCTGGACTTTACCCGGACTATCTGGAGAAAACCTAGACACCCCGGCTGTGGTCACCCCCAGTGTTGGAGGAAGACCAGTGTCCAGGGCGGGGTTGGGGGGGGGGTGTCCCGGGACACACGTGGGAAACCTCTGTCTGGGGGCCCAGCCGGAATGCAGGCCCTCGGGGCACCAGTCACCTGGGATGGACAACAGATTCCCCCAGGAAGCTGGGCTCCCATGGAGCTCCCTGCTGGCCTCTTGACCTTAGGTGCAGAGAGATGACCCTGGGGTCGGAGGTCGGGCCGCTGCAGGGACAGGTGTGGGTGTGGTGCGGGCACTGCCAGCCACACCGAGAGAGGAGTAACTGTGTGTTTCTTGTGTTCTTAGCCCTGACGAGGAATCTTCACAAAAGTTCATCCCCTTTGTAGGGGTGAGTACTTCTCTGCTGGGATGCTTGCACTACCTTTAAGTTCCAGAACCTTCTTCACCAATTTGAGCAGAGGATTCCTTAAAATCTGCCCCCCAGCCCTCTTAAAGCTTCTTGTTTTCTTCCTGTGTGGAGCAGGGCTGGGCCGTGAGCTCTCTGACCTGTGCACGCAGACAGCTCACCTAGAGGCGAGGAGGGGCCAATTCTCGGCACTGACTGGGCACGAGGCCTGTGTCAGACTCGGCTGTGGGTGGGTGCCCCAGGAGGGGCAGAAGGATGCTTCTGTCCCTCAGGAGCTGTGGGACGGGGCCTGCCTCCACGCCAGGCTGCTCAGTGGGGATTGCGGTGTGTGTGAATCGGGAAGTTCACTTCCTATGCGCCGGCCGGGCCATGCCACGCTTCACGGCCTCTTACCTCCCCGTGTGGCCCCTGGCCCAGGCACCTGCTGCGAGAGCCAGGGGCAGACAGGGCCCAGGCGCAGCAGGCCAGCAGGCCGTGGTTTTACCCTGGCCAGGCGTCAGGGCCACTGCCGACCCTCCTGGGAGGGAAGGAGTCCAGCCGGTCTTGGGGAACCTTCTGTAGTGACGGGCAGGCCCCCCCTGTGGACACTTAAAACACCGTTGTGTAACCGAGGCACGAGTCCCCGCTTAACGTGACTCCTGACTCCCGCGCTGGTTGGCCCGCACGGCCGTCTGGAATGGCATCTGTCTGACCGGGTGCCCGGGGCAGGCCCCAGGGCGGCCTCTGCCCCTCGCTGGGCAGGGGTTCCGCATACCAGTGCCCGGGTCTCACCAACCTCTGGGCCAGGCTGGCCACACATGCACACAGTTTGCTGAGGGCCGGAGTGTGGAGCCTGTGCCCCCTACCCCCGGGTGGCGGGATGGCCACGGAGGGGTACCGCAGCTCTGTGGAGTCTCCCCAGCACACCCATGCCATGGGAGGGTCCTGTGCCGCGGACAGGAAGAACTGGGTCACTGCCACACCCCAGGAGCTCCCAGAGAGGGTGGGGCAGGACGCAGTGGCCGGGCGGCGGAGGGAGGACGGCACTGGGCCTTCGTCTGGAGCCCTGGCACTGACAGTCGGGCTGGCCGACGATCTGGTACTGCTGCCAGCCAGCGTCCCGTTGCCTTTTAGGTGGTGAAGGTTGGAATCGTGGAACCGTCCTCAGCCACATCAGGTGACCCCACGCTCCCTGCCCTCGGGGCCAGGAAGGGGAGGGACGCCCCACCGTGGGAGGCCCGGCGGCTCCTCTCCAGCTCGGGGTCTCCCACCTCCCCGCACGGGCCCTCCCCGGCCCCTGGGGCTGCCCTGGGGAAAGAGACACAGGGGCACTCAAGGCTGCCCAACTTCTTCCCAAAGGTGACTCGGATGACGCAGCCCCCTCGGGCTCCAGCGTGCTCTCGTCCACCCCGCCGTCCACGTCTCCCGCGGCCAAGGAGGCCTCCCCTACCCCGCCTTCCTCCCCGTCAGTGAGCGGGGGCCTGTCCTCCCCCAGGTAAACGTGGCCGTGCCACACAGGTGCCCCGCCCCACCCGATCTGAGAGCACCCCCGATGGCCAGAGAATGCGGACAATCGCTCCCGGCCGCTGGCCGCACCTCCGGGATGCCAGGAAGCCTGAGGGTCTGGCCAGAGGGTGGGCTCAGAACAGCCTCTGGGAAGACACGGGCTTGCTTGGGATCGGGTGCCCCGTGAGGTAGGGGCAGCGCAGGCCCTGGCCTGGTATGTCCCCCCCAGCCCTCGTGGCGCCAGGGACCGAAACCACACCGAGTAAGTGAGTGGGGGGTGCTCCGCATGCACGGGGCAGGGGGGGTCGGGGAAGATGTGGCTGGATGTGGGTCCCTGTAGGGACTAGAGCGTGGGGTGTTCAGCAGCTCTCCCGGCCGCCCTGGGCTCTCTCTTGAGTAGAACTCACCCAAACAAAACTTGAGGGGTCTGAGGATGTCCTCACACCCACGTGGGTCACAGGGTCACAGGGCTGCTCCCAGCTCCCACGGCTGGGGGGCGGGGGCACACCTCAGCTGAGGCTGGTTGACCTTGGCCCTCTAGACTCAAAGGGGTGGCTTGAGAGGGCAGACGGGTGGCGGACCCAGGCGCCCCTGGGTGACCTCAGCACGGCCGCTGTGCCCGCCCGCAAGGCCCAGACTGGGCTCTCCCAAGAGCCCAGGGAATGGACCACAGTGGGCTCCAGGACTGGGGCTCCACTCTGCTGGGCGCCCACTGCGGGTCGTCCCCCCCGCATTGAGCGGCACGGACGCCAGCTGGCACCTCCTCGCCCGTGCCGGCCACCGAGCCAGGACAGAGGAGTGAGGCCCCCTCTGCTTTCGCAGCCAGGGCGTCGGCGCCGAGCTGATGGGGCTGCAGGTGGATTACTGGACAGCAGCCCCGCCCGCAGACAGGAAGAGAGAGGTGGAGAAGAAGGACCTGCCGGCCACCAAAAACACGCTCAAGTGCACCTTCCGGTCTCTCCAGGTCAGCAGGCTGCCCGGCAGCGGCGAGGCTGTGGCCACGCCTGCCATGTCCATGACCGTGGTCACCAAGGAGAAGAACAAGAAGGGTGAGGTGGGGGTGGCAGGCTGACCGTCGGGGTAGTCGGAGGGGCAGCCCTGCAGGTCCCGAGGTCACCACGGGTCTGGGGGCCGCGCCAACCACAGCCACAGCCAGAGGCTACCTGGGCGGGTGGGAGGGCTGGTGGCCATGGCCACTGTGGAATGTGGGTGGCTCGGGGAGGCCGGGCTCCGAGGGCTGTGGCTGAGCCCTGCAGCCCTTTCCCTCCTAGTGATGTTTCTGCCCAAGAAAACCAAGGACAAGGATGTGGAGTCCAAGAGCCAGTGCATCGAGGGTATCAGCCGCCTGATCTGCACGGCCAAGCACCAGCAGAACATGCTGAGGGGTGAGTGCTTGGCGAGGGGGCGGGGCGGCGGGAGGCTCTCAGGACTCGTGAGAGGTCACCTGTCCACGTGTCCTTCCTTCAGAGGGGAACCCGCGGGGAGTCAGGTCCTTGACCCAAGGTCCCATCGGTCCTGTCTAAAGTATGAAAGTGAACCAGGGAAGGCTGAAGTGTTCTTGAAAATTCACCTCTGGAAACGCTTTCGTTTTGCCATGAAATGCGTATCACACGTTCGGATAAAGCACTTGTGTGCGGAGAAGAGCTTTTTAAATTCTATTCTCAGAAATGATTTCTCAGTCCTTTCTGTTCTCTTAAGAGATTGATTTGTGTATCTCAGACTTTTTATAGAAGATACTCTGCAGCTAATTAATTCAGCATATGGAGCCCGGAACGGTTTTCTCTCCAGGAGCTCCAGTCTGACGACCACTGTGGTCCAGAACTGCCCTGCCTTCCTCTGTTGCTTTTCTGCTTTTAGAGCACGGCGTTTTAATCCGTTTTGCAGACCCCAGCCAGGGCGGAGGGGCTGTGGAAGAGCAGGTCCTCGCGGTCAGGGAGAAGCTGGGCACCGCTGGTGGCTGCGGGGGGGGGGGGGTCCCCCGGTGGCTCCCCCAGCCCTGTCCTGGGGCGTGCTGGGCAGATGGGTCAGGCGGTCCTGTCCCCACAGTCCTCATCGACGGTGTGGAGTGGAATGACGTCAAGTTCTTCCAGCTGGCGGCCCAGTGGTCCTCCCACGTCAAGCACTTCCCTATCTGCATCTTCGGACACTCCAAGTCCGCCTGCTAGCCCCACCCCGGAGCCCTGGACGGCGCGCGCCAGGAGGGCCCAGCTGCTTTTCTGTTAACATTTCAGTTTACTACGGAGACACTTAAAAACACAAAGAGAAACAGTCTTAAGTATGAATGTGCTCTCAACCTGGAAACTCACGGGGAGGCTCCCCACCGGGGCCTGGTAACTGCCCTGCTCGATAACCAGATGTGCCGGCGGGGTGGGAGGTCAGGCGGACAGCGCTGAGCTCTGAGAATCACGAAAGGTGTGTTTTGGCCTCAGGACCTCCCAAGCCCCCCCCCCCCCCAGCGAGAAGGGTCCTCACCTTCGCGTCCTGTCCTTCCTGAAAGCCAGGACTGCTTCCTCAGGGAGCTGGGGTCAGGCGGGCAGCGCGCAGATCCACGGGCTGCCTACGGGCCCAGACACGGAGCTGGGTGGCCAGAGGCTGGAGGCCAGACAGCCCGGGCCTGGGCCCAGCCGCCCACTAGGCGGGAGACGCCCCAGCACCGCCCACTTGTGGTTCCCAATAAACTCCAGCCTCGCGGGCAGTGGGGGTTTTCTAGTAGCAGATATTTTTAATGCTTTTAAATACACGTTACAAGGTAGCTGCCAAAGGGACATTGCTCTTCTGACGTCCCAGCGGCCCCCGGGGGCTGGGGCGGAGCCAGCCAGCGCTGTCGCTGTCGCTGTCGCGTGTCCTAGCCCCCCCCCGTCTAGAGCACCCGCCTCGCCCCCCCCCCCCCCCCCGCCACTCTCCCTCTGGCTGTTCTCGAGCTGTCACTACGCTTCTGCTGGTTGCCCCTGCCCCAAACTCGGCAAGCACAGTGGCCCCGAAGTTGGCCCCAGCCCACTCAGCCGCCTCCTCCCGCCCAGCCCCCTGGGCCCACCTGCCGGCTGAGGGGTGTCTGGGCCCACGCCCACTTCTGTGGCCAGCAAGAGCTCAGGTAGCACAGCCTGAGCACAGGCGCCAAGCCCACTGGAGCCGTAGGTACCGCTGGGAGTACCCCGAAGAGGCAGGGAGCCCCGGCTTCTCTGCGCCAAGCCCCCTAGAGTGAGGGTCTGGGTCTGAGTCCCACCCTGGGTGGTAGCCTTGCCCCCTGCCTTCCCATGCGGCAGGAAAGGGACACCCTGACCTGCAGCCAGAGTCCAGCCCAGTGTCCACAGGAAGAGCCCACCAGTTCCCATCCGTTGGCAGCTGTGGCTCCGGGACCCTGCGGTAGCCCACCCACGGCGCCATGCAGGCTGTGCTCGGAAAACAGTGCCCGTGGCACAGGCAGGTATGACCCTGGGGGAGTGAGGTGGCCCACTCTCCTTACCTGTGACCTACCGGCTTCCTTCCTCCCCCAAGGCAGGAAGGGGTCCCTGGGCTAGCTGGGAAACAGGACAGGGCCTGACCTTGTGTGTGGCCCCGCCTCAGGGTTGCCTGCGGGCCGAGGACCTTCCCCAGGATGGCCCGAACTCCTCCTCTGACAGCACTGGGGACCAGGCTGACCCCTGGCTCAGAAGGACCAGGGTTGGAGGCTGGCCACTGAGCCCAGCGCCTCAGGCAGCCTGTGCCCGTGCCACATGTCTGCCAGCAGCCATCCTCAGAAGCGGGCCCTGCGACCGTGAGCCTCGCTGGTCTTGCTCCCACCACGGGGCCTCAGGGCCTTGGGTTCCCTAAGGCTCCTTTCCAGAGGTCAAACTCTGTAGGAAGGAGGTACAGGTGAGGCTCCTGACATAGCTTCTAGCCCCAAAGCTTGCTTTCCACCCCGTCGTGGGACCCTCCCCCCCAAATGTGCCTCCCCATCCCCTTCTGCAGCTGCGTCCTCGTGCACACGGGAGGGCACGCAGCGCCCCCACCCTATGCCGCTGGGCCTACAGAGCCCGGTTGCCGTCTGTCCTGTGCCTAAGTGCTATGGGGCTCACCCGCCACACTGTCCCCAGGGCCCAGGAGGTCACACAGACAGCCCCAGCCACCGTGACTCTCTCAGAGACCTGTGCCTCGGTTTTCCTATTGGTCACATGCGCCCTGCCTACCTCATGGAGCTGTTCTGAGGACCCACGTGAAAGCACTTTGTCCCTCAAAGGAAGATGACACAGAAGCCAAAGCCATCTGTGACCGAGTCAGCGCAGCTGCAAGCACACGGAGGGCGGTGTGGGGTGCGAGGCATGCGGGTCCTGGGCAGGAGCAGCCGCCAGTCGCCACCGGGCAAGGCCAGGTGGGGGCCAGCCACCACCCTCCAGCCTGGCCCACTGCTTCCTCTCTCCTCCCACATCAGCAGCCCTGGGGGGCCATCTCCTCAGGGCTTGCGGGCCAGCATCCTGAGTCAGTGTCGTCATGGCTGCAGCTCGGGGAGGGTCCCCGGTTGGCACTGTGCTCACTCCCAGACGGGAAGACCTGGCCACTCTCTGGGGTCTGGCCTTTGCCCTGGGGCAGATTCCTCCTTAGGAGACAGGGCCACCTGCTTCTGTGGGCCAGCCGCCTGACCTGAGCTTGTCCCTCACCGCCTTCCCCAGACCCGCCCCCCATGGGTTGAGGGAGACCGCGTCCCCACATGTCACCTGCCTGGCCTTGGTTGCCACCGCCGGGTCCCAACCTGTAGGCCAAGGGGTGCCCCTCTACGTTTCTGCAGACCCCCATCCATCGTCGTGCATTATTTAGTCTCTAGGATGTACGTGTTGCTAGGGTTTGTTTTTTTTTTTTTCTTTTTAAATGAAACACAGGATTAATGTAAATAACCTTTTTGGGGAATAGATTCTAATCTGTCACGTATGTGACCACGTGGACTATTTTAAGGTGCTGATGCAAAACACTAATAAACCTGGGGAGCAACCCCAGGCCTTCCCACGCCTGCTGTGTGATTCCTCCCGGGCCGCCCGCGCGCCCCAGGCCCCGTCCCGAGGGCCGCCAGGGAGGTGGGGGCGCCGCCTGGGACCCAGGAGGGGACAGAGCCTGTGGCCCGAACGGCCGGGGCCCGGGGAGGGCTCCGGCCGAGGAGCCCCGAGCTCCGAGCGGCGCCTCGGACACGCCCCAAGGGCGGAGGAGGGCAGCATCTGCGAGACCACTTCCCCCCCTTTCCCCCCCCCCCCCCCCCCCCCCCCCCCCCCCCCCCCCGTCCGAGCGGCGCCAGGTCACACTCCAGACAAGCCGGGAAGAGAAGAGATCCGCCCGCCCCGCCGCGGACCGCCGGGACCAGGGCGCAGGCGCGGCCCGGGGCGGAAGCGGAAGCAGAAGCGGCAGGGCGGAGCCAGCCGCAGCAGAACTTCCGCCGGGCTCGGCGCCGCCCCCTCGGGGGCTCCCCGAACGACTGTGGGCTCCACCCCTATTCTTTGACGGCCCCCACGCGCGAGGGCCCGCCCTCCGCCCTCCGCCCCCGCCCCGCAGCGCACCCCATCCCAAGCTCTTGGTGTACCCGACGTCTGCCCGCCTCTGCTCCCGCAGCGAGCCCCACCTCTCCGCCTCCGTCACTCCTTGCGTACCTCACCGCGTGCCCCACCCCAAACCCCCGGAGTACGCACCCCTCCCCGCCCCCTACACCCAGCGTACCCAGCCCCTCCCCCACCTCGCTACCCCCCACGTACCCTGCCCCTCTCTGTCCCCTACCCCCAGCGCACCCCACCCTTCCCCGCCCCCTACACCCAGCGTACCCAGCCCCTCCCCCACCTCGCGCCCCCCCCCCCCCCCGTACCCTGCGCCTCCACCAGTGACTGCTGCCTCCCTAATGGTCCCCCCTCCCGACCTTCTACGCTGTGCCCTTCTGACCCCTGCCCTGATCCCCCCCTCAGCCCACTCCGTGGTGCCCGCAGAGCCCCTGGAGGGGAGAGGGCCAGCCTTGGGGTGTGGTCCGGGCGGAGTCAAGGTGAGGTCACAGCGGGTGGGAGGAAGGAGGCCGGGAGAGCTGTGGGGCCCTTCGTTCTGCGGTCGTTCCTGGCCTTCTCTGTAGGTCCCCAGAGGTCGGCTGTCGGCTGGGGGCACATACCCCACCCCCCCCACTGGGCTGGAGCCAAGGTGGGAAACCCGGGTGCCGGGAGAGGGGACAGGCAGGGCACTGTAGTTGCTCCAGCCAGTAGCATGGGGGGGGGGGGAGGGATGGCAGGAGGAGCTGAGGGACCCAGGTCACCCACTAGCCTGAGGCCTGCCCAGCACTGTCTGGCTGGTGGTGGGAAGGTGAGCCCAGCAGAGCCTGACGCTTCCTCCATCTGCTTGGGGGCCCAGGGAGCCCGGGAGGTGCAGACAAGCTGGCCGAGGGGCTGGACATGGACAGCCGGAAGCATTTGGCTAATGCCTCGCTGGGGAAGAAGTCGGGGCTGCCGCTGCCCCAAGAGCTCGGGCAGCCCCCTCCCCCTGTGAGTGCGACCACGGCTTGGGGCCAGCCCGGCGCCCAGAGCGGAGGGCAACAGGTACTGCAGACTCAGGACTGGGTAAGCGGGACCCCAGAACTGGCTTTGCAGGTGGGTTGGTCGCAGCGTGCGGTAGAAGGGGCTCCTCAAGCCTCACAGAGGGCCGAATCGCACCTGATGGGAGGCACACGGTGTCCGCTGGGCGGCCACCATACTGTCTGTTTCTGCTGGGCTTGTCGGAGGGGCCTGCCTCAGTCCGCCCCAGCATCGCACCCTGGGCCGAGAGGGCGGCCCCCCGACAGCCACCCTGTGACCAGGCAGGCAGGCAGTCAGCGGGGTTTGTCCCCAAACCGTAACCAAAATGTCGCTGGAGCCTCTGCCTGTGATGGCCCCAAACTGGAGGCATCTGTCTGTCCCCGACCTCGTGCCGAGCAGGTGAGCAGCTGCCCGCCAGGTTCCAGGAGCCATGACGGGGGCCAGGGCGCTGCCGCCCCAGCCCCAGGGGGTGCTTCAGGAGCAGAGGAGCCAGACCCCCGGAGGTTCTGTGTGGCTGCCTGTGCGCCAGGGTCGGACTCAGCAGGGTGCTTCCCAGGTGTGACTGGCTCAGCAGTGTGGTGAGCGGGAGCCTGTCAGGCTGTGCACTTGGGTCTGTGTGCATGCGCACTTGCTGCGGTCGAAGGTTTACATGAAGAGTTGGCGGGAGAAGGGAAGCGGGCTCCCGGAGCTGCCGCCGTGGCCCCCACCCGAGTGCCTGTGAGGGTCCTGGGGGGCAGGCAGGCAGACCCCCCTGTGTGGGGCTGACTCTCGGGACGGGCTGTCCGGGGCTTAAACACACAGACGTGTCACTGTCACCAGGAGGGCGTGACTTGGGAGCCTGCGTCCCGAATAGGCAGTGGGGACTTAGGGGCACACTGGCAGCTCTTGGGCAGAGGCCACCGCTCGAGTGTGAGGTTCAGAGAGGTGGGCAGGCAGGGGCCGAGGGGGCAGCAGGGGAGCGGGAAAGAACCGTCCGGCGGGAGGTGGCCAGGGGAGAGGGAGTTGGGCAGAGGCCAGAAGAGGGCACAGATCCGTCTCTGCAGACCTCCAGTTTTCTGGTTTGGGGGCACTGCCTCCCACGTTGTCCTGCCGCTGCCCTCCTCTGCTTCAGCCCCTGGGCAACGTCAGCTGCTCACTGTGGTCTTGAGGGGCTGCTCTGTGTCGATGTCTTGCCGGGTGTCCCTTCTCTTTGTTCCCCCCAGTGTGGAGTGCTCTTCCTCCAGACCTTCCCATGCCAGCCTCCCAGGGAGCCTCCCACCTGGCAGACGTCAGTCAGCCTCAGCACTCCTCTCATCCCTGTGTCATCCCCTCCCGAGCCCCACAGGACCGCCTTCATCCGCAGGGGTCAGCACGGTCCCTGTTGCCCCACATGGTAATGACATGCCCACAAGAGGTCATTGACCTCAAGTTGGGACCGAGGTCTAACGAGAGTTCCCCTGATGGAGGGTCTGCCGCCACCCAGCCTCTCCCCGAGGGCTGGGCCGGCTGACGCACGCCTGCTTCCCAACAATCTCGCTGAAATGACCACCGAACAGAACAGGATGGGAGGGCTGGCCGACAGGAGTCACCTTGTGGTGGCGGATCACAGCTTGGGCAGAGAAAGAGGGTGCGCTACGGGCTGTGAGATGGGAGGCAGCAGAAACAGGTCGCTGCCCCAGCCCCCGAGCCCTAGTCCACATGTGCCCTGTGAAATAGAAGTAATGGCTAAGGGTACCAGACATTTGAAGAAAACCTCTATCCCGCAGAAGGGCAGGACAGCTAGGGGAAAAAGGACCCAGAAGAGCCCCAGCAATAGCTGTGTCACCATCCTCACGGTGACCTGTGCCATCTTGGAAGAATTAGTCCTGCAGCCAAACGAGAGGGACGTGAACGCGTCCGAGGTGACACCAGCACCAGGGGCGACGTGTGGTTGTGCCTGTTCGGTGCAGGAGAACGGACTGGGGCCCAGGCAAGCGGAGAGGACACACACAGCTGTGTGCAGAGCCCGCGTGCTTATCGACAGGCTGTAGGAGATGAACGAGTGGAAAAGGAATACGCTGAACAGGAAACAGGCGAACCTGTTTGAGAGAAGCTTTAAAGCGCCCCAAAGCATCACCGAGAAACTGACAGCAGGGAGACACCAGCACTGAGAGGCCTCCTTAGACATTTCACACTTCAGCATCATCAGCGATAAGCGTGCTAAATGTTTGGGGTGCTGGCTGGCTCAGTCAGTGGAGCGTGCAAGTTTTCATCTTGGGGTTGTGAGTTCGAGCCCTGTGTTGGGTGTAGAGATTACCAAAACGGATAAACTGAAATAATGCTAAATTTTTGCCTGCTCTTTTTCGGTACGTCAAACTGGTAAAATGGAAAAATAAGCAAGAGTAGGTTCAGCCCTAGCAGACGTGAAATCATATTGCAAAGTGTTGGTTATCAAAGCAGTGGGGTCCTGGCGTGTGATGCATGGTTGTCAGAACCAACTAGAAAGTCTGGAAATTGACTCAAATGCCCACAGACACTTAGTGTAGGGTTAAGATGGTGTCTCAAATCGGTGGGGACGATGGGCTTTACGGTGAATCACGCTTGGCAGTGGCGTAGCTCTCCAGAAGACAGACAGTTGTAGCCACGCCTCATCCAACACCAGGGGCGTAGGACGGCCTTTCTAACCTAGCCTCAAAGTCCCGGAGCCGTGAAAGAAACAACGGTTACACGTGACCACATGTGGAAAACCGACAAAGCCGAGGGGGGGTAAAATGCACACCAGGAACAAAGGCAGAGATGGCTGATGGATGAGCCATGACACTCGGTGAGAATGGGTGGGGGCGGTCTTGTCCTTGCTCGGCACCAGGAACGCTGGGTTTACACAAGTGAAAGAATGAACCCAGACTGTCGCCTAACACCACATGCAAAAGTTAACTCAAAGTGGGTCACACACCTACAACCGCAAAACTCCTAGGAGAAGACGGGAAAGCTTCATGTGGACTTGGCAGTGATTTCTTGGATGCCAGCAGCTCCAGCAACAAAAGTAAAAATAGCTAAATTAGGCTTCATCAAAATTAAAACCTTTGGTCATCAGAGGACACGGAAAAGTCAACCTGTGGAATGGGAGAACATTTGCAAAGCACACATCTGATAAAGGATGAATGTCTAGAACGTCCAGAATGCATAATGAACTGCTGAAACTCTAAACGGAGCAATAACCTGAAGCAAAAATGGGCAGAGGGCCTGGACATTTCTCCAAAGTTATACCGATGGTCAAGAAAGATGTAAAAAGCGCTCAACATCATCAGCCCTGGGCCGGCAGTGGAAAGGAAAACCACAGCACACAGCTCGTCACGCCCGCGAGGATGGCTACCGCCAGAAGAAAAGAAAGGAGTACTGGCGAGATCGTGGGGAGATCGGAGCCCTGTGCATGCTGGTGGGAGTGTGGAGTGGCACGGCCACCGTGGAAGCGGTGTGGAGTCCCTCACGAGACGAGGCATAGAACTACCCTGGAATCCAGCAAGCCCCCCCTCTGGGCACGAATCCAAAAGAACCGAGAAGCAGGGACTCTAGCACACCCGTGTTCGCGGCGGCGTGATTCACACTTGCCACGAGGCGGAAGCAGCCTGGGTGTCCGTCCACGGGTGCATGCGAGGTATACTACCACGGAATGTTACCCAGCCAGATGTTACCATGTGGACGAACCAGCAAGGCGTTATGCTTCAGACACGGGAGCACAGACACCGCATGATCCACATGCAGCGGATTTGAGGTCCCTAGAGTGGTCAGACTCCCGGAGACAGAAAACAGGATGGGGGTGGGGAGTGAGTGGTGACGGACGGTGCTGGCGGGCGGAATGTGCTTCACGACGCTGCACCGTGTGCCGTAAATGATGTTTGTGTGTCATTTACCACACAGAAGAAGAAAACGTAGACAGTTAGGAAGAAAGGGGAGCACAGGCAGCTGCTCAAGGCCCCGGAAGGAAGTGCTGGTGAGCAACGTGCAAGTAACCAGCAGGCGGGCGGGAGCTCGAGAGCAGCGTGAGCCTGATGGAAGTTCTGGAAGGTCTGGAGAGAGACGGAGCGAGGCTGCCTGGATCTCGGAGCCCCACCAGCTGCCCCTGCGGGGCTGGGGCCAGTCTGCACTGGACACTGAGGTCAGGAGATAACAGGAGCTGTCCCCGGGCCCTTCCTGCCCTGACTCCCAGCAGCTGGCAGGGGCACCAGGGGCGAGGCCCGAGGGACGGAGGCCAGACATCAGCAACCTGCTCGGAAACCCAGTTGTCAGAACAGAGGGCTTCTTGCAGAGACGGGAGCTCCAGAGGCCAGAAAGAAAGGGAAAGGTTGGGGTGTCGGGCTCGTCAGTCAAGCGTCCAACTCTGACACGCTGCACACAGCAGAGAATTGCCTTTTCCTCCCGTTGGACTTCAGGGAGTCAACAAGTAACAGCGCCCTCATCCCTCCCGAAGCCCTGACACAGGGCAAGAGTGGTGCTTGAGAAGGAGACGCCCCTGGGTCGGAGCCCCAGGGCGGCGGGAGCAGCCCAGGAGGAAAGTGGGAGGCAGCAGGTGACCAAGAGCTGACAGATGTCACAGTCACCTCTCTGCTGACGCCGTGCCCGACAGGCCGTGCCCCTTATGCCGAGCTGCAAGCAACAGCTGGCGAGGACTCCCGAGGCACGAGGGCCAGGCGGTTCGGGGAGCAGAAAGCTTCCAAAGTGTTCAAGTGAAACCCTGGGATCTGGAAGAGAGACAGTCCCTTCCGTATAACTTGGAAAGGGTTCTGGTTTTTTATTTTTTTTTTAATTTTTTTTTAACGTTTATTTATTTTTGAGACAGAGAGAGACACAGCATGAACGGGGGAGGGGCAGAGAGAGAGGGAGACACAGAATCGGAAGCAGGCTCCAGGCTCCGAGCCATCAGCCCAGAGCCCGACGCGGGGCTCGAACCCGCGGACCGCGAGATCGTGACCTGAGCTGAAGCCGGACACTTAACCGACTGAGCCACCCAGGCGCCCCAAGCGTTCTGTTTTTTTAAAAATACACTTTCAGCAAATCATACAGAGCTCTTAATAAATAAACAACAGAATTGAAATGTTCGGCAGAAGGGTTGGAGTATGAAATTGAGGAAATCGCCTGGAAAATCAGAGAGAGAGGTGGGAAGCGGGAGAGGAGGGGAGAAGCCAAGGAGCCTTCCAGAAAGACCCGCATGCAGCTGAAAGGGAGTGAGGGCGGCGGCGGGAAGGGGAAGGGCAGTTAGCGGTGAAACCTCACAGCGTTATTAAGCGAAGGTGAAAGCTGATCATCTGAATTTGCGTCACCCGAATTGACTCTTAAAAACCTGAAGACGGCAAAGAGAGTTCTAAAGTTGTCCCAGAAATGCCCTAAATGAAGAGCGTAAGGGTGGGCAGTCCCCAGCGATTAGGAAATGAGCTCTCCCCGGCGGTGAGGTTGAAAGCGTAGAAGCCACTTGTGCGTACAGAGCAGGCTGCACCCTGACGCCAGTGCCGCGGGAGAGCAGGGCTGGGACTAGGGCAGGCGGGAGCGATGGGCCCATCTGACTGTGGCGCAGGTGGAGAGCTCCTGAATGCGGGGCAGGGAAACCCAGCAGCGTCGGAAAGACCAACTTCGCGACCATGGTGCCTCCCAGGCTTCCACCCTCCGGGAGACCAGGGACTTTGTGTCCTCACAGCCCTGCGCCCAGTGCCTAGGATGGTGTGGGGGGAGGGGGGCGGCAGAGTAGGTGCAAGATGACTACGTGTTGAGTAAATACAGTTGTGTATGTACAAAAAATACCGTACCCCAAGGACAAAGGAATTTAGAAACCCATTTGGTAAAATGGTCTACGTTAAGCGAGAAGGAAGACCGTGTGATTACTTCAGTAGATACTGAAAAATAAATTCCGGTACGTTTTCTTTAAAACAAAACAAATATGACAATTAAAAACAATTTTGTAAAATTGAAGTGTAATGAGTACGCGGGGAAAAGCTGCTGATTCTTAGTAAGGTAAGGAGAGGTGGACAGGTCTATAACCCGATAAAGCACGGCTATCAAGAGCCCTGGGTGGTCTTCACCAGAAGTGTTTCTCACAGGCGCGGGCAGCAGGCAGGAACGCAGGGCATCACCATGACGATGGACACACCGGGAACCCGGCCTGTATGGAAGTCAGGCAAATGAAAGCCATAAATACCTGAAAAGAAAAGATGAAACGGTCACTCTTTGCAGCTAATCCATTGTCTATCTAGGAAATCCGTGCAAGCCCCTTAAGAAAAAAGGCCACTAGTAAAAGAGGAAGCTTGGATACATGATCTCCGTCGAAAACTTAATGGTTTTTCCACATACTAAAGACAACCAACCAGAAAATGTAAGTGGGAAAAAGGATGCATTCCCTTTAACAACAGAAACTGCAAAGTCCCTGAGAACGAGTCTGTTCTTGGGATGAATACTGTGGCACGAGACTGAGTAGCACAGAGGATACCTAACGGGAAGCTTTACCACCTTATTTGATGGGAAGAGTTAATGTTTTGAACCTGCCACGTTCCCCCAAAGTAACTAATTCAGTGCAATACTATTAAAAAAAAAAAAAAAACAACTTTCCATGAATCTTGAAAATTTTACCCTAAATGTACCTATGTTTCCATTCACGTTTTAGTTACCTGTTGCTGTGTAACAAGTGTCCCTAAGACTTAGCAGCTTAAAACAACAATAAACATGTTTGTCCCGGTTTCTATAGGTCAGGGACTTGGGAACTGCTTAGCTGGGTGGCTTTGGCTCTGGTTACAGGCAAGACGTCAGAGCCATAGTCATCTGAAAGTTGAATAAGCCTGGAGAATCCACTTCCACAGTGGCTCATTCGCATGGCTGGTGAGTCGGTGCTGGCCGTGGGCAGGAGGTCTCAGCTCCTCACCATGTGCCCTCTTCCTGGGGCTGCTCGAGTCCTCGTGTCCCGAGGCTGGCTTCCCCCGGAGTGGAAGGTTCAGGAGAGAACAAGGAGGAAGCTTCAGTGTCTTAGGACTGCCTTGGACTCACACTCCATCGTGTCTACAACTTCCTATTGGATACAAGGTCACCACTACGTAACGTGGCAGGGAGGACACAGGGCCTGAGCACCAGGGGCACAAAGCTCTGGATGCCACCGTGGAGGCTGGCTAACACGGGCGGTCTAACGTAGTCACGTGCCCAGCAAACCAAGAGCAGGAGAAATGAGGGGAGTCTATACCAAGAACCGCCATAGTGTGGCTGCAGGGCACCAGGGGCAAAGGTAGGATGTCAGGAACGATCAAAGAGGAGACAGAGTCTGGAAGGGAGTGACAGCCTGGCATTAACAATATAGAAGCTTGACTCGGCGGAGCACATAACCGTCAACCTGGAATTTCGTGCTCGGCAAAAGTAGTCTTTTAAGAAGAGGGGAAAATAAATAAAAGGGTAGGCAAAATAAGAGAAAACAAATCTGCCCCAGCAAGACCTCACCCCGGTTGTGAAGGACAGAGCTCACAGAGCAGGAAGGTGATCTCAGACGGGAGGGGGTGCCAAGAAGCAAGAGAGTCGGGGTGGGCGGATGTGCGCCCGTGATGGCGCGAGTGTCAGGACGGCGTCTGCAAGTGGCGCTGTGTATTTGAAAGGCCCTCCGCTGTCCCCCCCGAGGGGCCATCCGTTAGCTTAGGGTTCGGTGAGTTTGCGTGTGGGAGGCGAGTACACCGAGGGAGGGACAAGACAAAGCACGAGGTCCCGCAGCAGGTGTAATCGCCGACGTCGGTCCGGTCGATGGACGCACGGAGACCAGACGCCCCGCTCACAAGGCAGCCATCGTCAGATGGATTAAAAACAACCCGGTCCCTCGATGTGCGCATGAATGTGCACGGAGAGAAACGTGGGAACGTTCCAGCCAAGTGGGATGGGGACCTCCCACGCACAGTCTCCCATCTGTTCGCGGCCTGCTTCGGTGCCAAACTGCCTTTCGGCCTGGAGTTAGAGCGGGTGGGTGCCTCTCCACGTGGCAGCAGGGTGACCCGGCAGACGTGCTCGTGAGTGAAGGAAGCAAGTGGTGCCGTATGTGTGCAGCGTGGCTTCCTTTATTCAGGGTTCAGAAATGTGCATACATCACCGCATAGTAAAGATACTATTTGAAAAAATAAAGATGTTTTTTTGCAAATTTACTTGGAAAAGAAACCAGACACGAATTTTGAAACAGAAGAGCAGGCACCGCTTGTCTGCTCTAAGCTGCAGCAATTAAAATTGTACGGCGTGGGGACAGACAGACCGCGCGAGTGGTCCACGATCCGGTGCCAATAGTCTGGAAACGGGCCCCTGTGTAAGTCCGGGGATTTGATCTGTGCTTCGCACGGATTGCAGAACAGTGAGGAAACGGACTTTCCCACCGATGGTGTCGGGGTAACTGGCTGCCCATTGAGGAGATCGTAAGGTAGACTCCTCACGTGTCCTCAAACGCACACCAAGTGTCAGGACCAAACCACGGATGTGCCACGAGGGTGTGTGAGAGCATTGTCAGAATCTCACGGAGGGGCGCCTGGGTGGCTCAGTCGGTTGGGTATCTGACTTTAGCTCGGGTCGTGATCTTAAGGATCACGTGAGTTCGAGCCCCGCGTCGGGCTCTGTGCTGACAGCTCAGAGCCTGGAGCCTGCTTCGGATTCTGTGTTCCCTCTTTCTCTGCCCCTCCCCAGCTCGCTCGCTCTCTCTCTCTCTGTCTTAAAAGTAAATAAACATTAAAAATTAAAAAAAAAAAAGAATCTCTCAGTGGGAAATTCCTCCCTGGGGCCACGCACAGAACCCACGAGGGGAGATCCTGACAAATCTGACTGCAGTTTTTCAAGGCTTCAAAGACACACATTCTAAGACGTCTGGAAGGAATGCCTGTGGCACGTATGCCATTCCCAACCAGAGTCCACGGAGAGGCGCTTCACAGCAGCAGGAGAGCTGTGTCCAGAACTGGGTGGGAGAGCGTCTGAAGTACGTGGACTTACAGTTCGTGGCAGGAGGAGATGGGCCGACATGACGGGGACCGTGCCTGGGGCCGGGGGGACTCCAGTCGTTCTGTCCTGCTGGGTTTTCAGAAAGCCAACTGGTGATGATGGTCCCCTGTGGACTTATTCATTAATCTTTGCTCCTTCTGCCTTTAACTTGCAGTGAATTTCTTTTGTCGTTCTTTTCCTAGCTTCTTGAATTTCCTGCTTTGCAATCTGGTCTGTGGCTTTTTTCTAACTTTCCAGCATTTAAAACTTCATCTTCACAGGACAGGAGTGCACCCTGGATCCTTGCTCGTTTCTAAGTGAGTCGGCATATAGTACGGAGTTTCCTTTTCACTCGGGTGGATGAGAAGGGTGTTTTGGAAAGCCCACGCCAATATGCCTCTGCCATTAATTGTTAATTGCGTTGTGTGGCTTTGCGCTCGCCTACTGTGACCCTAACGAGTCCCGTGCTGGCGCATCTGCTTTGTCGGTGGCCTGAAACCAGGCTGATGTGTGCGGTGCTCCACTTGTTGGGTGAGAGCGTGCGTGGCTCTCTGTGGGTCAAAGTCATGTGCGCGTGTTCCGTGACTATTAGATCGCTCATCTTAATTACTGAAGTCTTTATTTTTAAGATTTTGTGCTACTTTTATTAACGCACACGCACACGTAATTTGGAACAAGAGCCCTGCCCCAGCTCTTGGGGTCGCAAGTGGCACTGCCCTGCACCCACTCTTCCAGCTCTCGTGGCTGCTCCCACAGCTTTAACGAGCATGCGGGCACTGCTGCTTCTCGCTTCCTCACTTTCTGATTCTGTTGCCTCCCAGAGACTGAGGGTACGGCACCGACCCCACCTGCCCCCACTATATGGTTTCAGGCTTTTTCCCTAAATCCGCTTGCAGTGTTTGCTGTCCAGTAACTATGTGGGCTTCGCCCACGTAGCACATCCACTGAGCACAGAGCACCATGACCAGCAGGTACACACACACACACACACACACAGTTCTTTGTTTCTCCCTGGAGTTAATCGTGGCACACACCCCCCTCATCTGCTACACACAGGTTATTAATCCTTTCCCGAAATTCCCCCAGCGCTGGATACTTCCCACAAATACCCTGACACATCAGGCGGGGCCCCTCAGGGTGGCTGTGTAGTGCTGTCTCCCTCTGTCCCTCCCAGTGCTATCCATGACCTGAGAATTGGCCTCCCTGAATTGTGATTCCAGGATTGGGGATCCTGTCCTCACTATGCACACTCTCCTTGGGGACCCCAGCCACATCCAGAAGCTGCTCTGCCTGTGCTAATGAAGCTCACTCCTCCTCAGAGCCCCAGGCACGTGGACAACTGCCCGTGGCCGCTCCGGAGTCCCACAGGCCGCGCTTGGGGGAAGTCCGGAGGCCAGCTCTGTTCCCAGGGGAGGCTGCTCGTCTGGGGTGCCCCGCCAGCCCCTCCTCTGCAGGACCCCTGTTCCTGGGCCCTCAGACTCCCCACTCACTGGTTTGCTCCCTTGTTTCGGTGGACTGCCTCATCTAACAGCTGCCCAGAAGGGTCCAGAAGACGTTTGAGTCCTCGACTATAAAGTTGTTAAACTGTCTTTATTCTGCCTCCACACGTGCATGGCATTTCTCAGTGGGAAATCCTCCTTTCAGGATTTGTGAGGCATTGTCGTATTGCCTCTAAACTCTAGTGTTGCTGCCCAATGCCCTAGACGGTGCGGACCTCGGGTCCTTTGTATGTGCCCTGCCTTTCAGTCTCTGCGACTTTCTGAGCTCTTCCTCCACTGCCGCTGTTCTGATGGCACAGCTCTACCCCTGGTGCAGGTCTGTCTCCTCTCGTCCTGTGTGAGCCCTTCCAGCCTGGAGCCCCGTTCCTCTCGACTCTGGAAGTGCGTGCGTGCACCCATTCTTGTGGCAGTCTCCTCCCGGACCTTTGATTCACTGGATGTTGGCCTACACGTAAGATGATCCAGTTTCCTCGTGATTTGTTACCTAGTTATGATCTCTTCGTTTTTGTTTTTTTAATCTTTTTTTCTTTTACGTTTATTTATTTTGAGAGAGAAAGAGAGCGTGCACACATGCACGTGTGTGCAGAGAAGGGGCAGAGAGGGAGAGAGAGAATCCCAAGCAGACTCCCCACTGTCAGCACAGAGCCCGACTTGGGACTCCATCCCACGAACTGTGAGATCGTGACCTGAGCCCAAACCAAGAGTTGGACGCTTAACCGACTGAGCCCCCAGGTGCCGGGTTTTTGGCGTCTTGCCAGTCCTGATTATCAGTCACATTTGCCATAACGACGCTCTGTAACGATTTCCTTGATCCACAGCGCGAACCCTCGCTCTCCACTCGGGGGTCTGAGGTCAGCAGGACCTGTGTGTCCTCTGCTTGCCTCCCAGTGTCACGGGTCCCCCTGGGGCGCCGCGCTCACAGCCGGTGGCGGGGACCCAAGGGGCGCCCTGGAGCACACAGGCATCCTCAGAGCAGGTGCTCTGCTGCGGACCTGCCCCCCCACCCCCGTCCTGGGGCAGCAGACCCTAGCAGGAACCGCCAAAGTGCTGTGGCCACAGGGAGGGAGGGGCAGCACCACCTGTCTGAGCCACGCCACATTTGCGCTGAGCTACGCTTGCTGTCTGAGTGGTTCTTTCCCACACTCAGTCTTCCTCTTCCAGAACAAGGGGGGGGCGGGGACTCTTTCCTGTCCCCCAGCCTCTCCTTAGGATCACTCCAGAGGGACTTGAGACGCAGCAGCCCACCTGTGGGTCCCATCTGTCCTGAGGCTCCCGCGGGCCAGCTGGGGAGGCCCCCCCCCCCCCCCCCCCCCCCGCCTCCCACCTCCAGGCACCAGTGGGGAGGGCTGGGGCCTTGGCTGTGCGGACTTCGCGGTCCAGGGGCCTACCCTCGAGCAGGGAAGCAGGCAGGTGGTGGGGCCGGGGCCCCAGGCGCAGAGCCGCCTTGGGCCACGGGGCCTGAGGCCGCAGCGCGGGACACCCGGAGGCTGAGCCCGAGCCCGGGGAGGAGCGAGCAGACTGCACCTCGGGCGCGCGAGGTGAGGGGCAGAGGGTCGGCGGCCCGCAGGTGTGGCCCGCGCCCACCGCCTCCGTGTCCCCGCAGGTGTGCCAGACGGCGGAGAGCGGGCGCCCGAGCCACCGCTGGAGCGTCAGCATCGACGAGCGCCGGCGACTGGCCGTGCAGGGCGGCCGGGAGAGGCCGGGGACCGCCGGGCCCCCCTCCCACTCCAGGGTGTGCGGGGCGGGGGGGGGGGGGCGCGGGGCGGCGGCGGCGGGGCGGGGGGACGGGAGGGGGCGGGAGGCGCGCGGCGGCGGTGGGGAGGGGACTGCAGGGGGCGGGCGGCGCGTGGCGCGAGACAGCCCCTGCCCAGCGACTCCTCTCCCCGGCTCGCCCCGCCCCCTGACCCCGCGGTTGCCCTCAGGACCTCTCGCGGCTCGTGGCCCGGCTGGCGTCCGAGGACGTGGACAAGGACGTGCTCCTCCCCCACCCTCCGAGGCCCTCCGAGGCCGCCAACGCCTTCCAAGCCTTCCTGGCCCCGAGCGCGCCCTTCTGGCAGACGGTGACTTTGGAGGCGCAGGTCTCGAGGTCACCGCCCTCCTAAGAGCCCGGTGTCTCAGCCCAGTGTCTGTCTTTCAGCGCCTTTCCTGGGGGGCACGGGGAGGGGGGTGGCGGCGGCTGAGCTCTCTTCACACCCCACCAGGGGCTCATGAGTCTTCAGATGGGAGAACAGGTCCTCCTGGACCCTCTGGCTGCCCGAGGCCTTGGAGGCCATCTGTGGGAGGGGTGCCTTGCCCCAGCCCAGCCTCCAGGAGGCCACGGGGAGGGGCCTGGGGGACAGGGCAGAGTGGGGCCTTCCAGGATAGCCCCCCACACCTTCCTGGGGTCAAGCAGCTGCGAGTGGCTCCAGGGCGAGGGGGGTTGGGACGCGGAGTGGGGCATGTTGCCCTCACAGGCCCCACGTACAGAGCCTGGTCATGACCAAGTCCTCTGCCCAGCCCTGTCCTCCAGGAGGGGGGCATTGAATGTCATGAACTGCTGGGTACTGATGCCACCCAGTTTGGGGACACCAGGTCTTATGTTGGGCCCTGTCCCCCCGGAAGGCCCAAAGGGGCACACATAACCCTGGGGGAGCAGAACACGGACAGGGTGCGGAACACAGAGGGAGGCTTCCTGGAGGAGGTGGTGCCTCCCCACCTCCATACAGTGCTTGGTGGGCAGAGGGCCCGGGGTAACCATGAAGAGCTGGCCCTGGACCCACTGTGGTCCATGGTGTCCGCTTCTGGAGGTTGGGGGGGGGGGGGGGCGGGGGGGGGAGTCCTGAGCCGGGGGTGACGAGGCAGAACCACATTTGGAGAGATCAAGCTGGAGAGGGCAGGAAGGAGGGAGGTGACCGCAGGCTCCCAGCCCTCGGGGGCACTGGACAGACAACAGTGGGCGGCGGGCACCATCCCCTGGATTTGGCGATGGACTCTCGGGCTGACCCGGCTTCCGTGTGGGGGCAGCTGGGGGGAGGGAACTGTGGACAAGATGAGGTGAAGAACCCCAGGCCTGGGCTCCGTCCTGCCCAGATGCTGCTGCCCCACAGGACCCCGGGGTGAGGTGGAGGCAGGGCCTGGGGGACATCGTGATCCCCTCCCCCTCCTCCCTAGGGACCTCCGATGACGTAGTGGGGGGTGGGCGTCAGGCGCCAGGCTCCATGCTGGGCAGGAAGACCCCCACCCCCACCAGTGCTCACGGTCCAGAGTGGGAGCTGAAGTGTCAACGGCTAGGACGTAGTGACGCGTACTTTGCTGTTCTTTGTCGCCCAGTGACTTTAAAGGACTCCCATGTTGTCACTAGACATCCAGCGGTTCACTGGGCTGAGCTACCAGTTCTGGTCTTGCCGGGAGCCTCTCGAGGCTGCAGTCAGCGGGTGGCGGGTCCAGGGTGCTGGAAGAGCCAGCCCCTTGCCTTCCAGGTGGTGTCAGGGCCTCTCCCCTGCATGAGGTCTCCCCAGCTGGGAGCCAGGCACCCCACACTCCCCACCACAGCGGCGGAGCGGAGACGCTGGGCGGCGGGGCAGGTGGGGACCTTCCCCAGGAGAGCGGGGCCCAGGACAGGGGTCACTCACCACCTGCAGACGGTTTTGCTGTCACCGGGACCGTTGGTTCCTACGGCCGCCCTGACAGACGGCCACAGACTTCACGTCCTCAAGCAGACGCAGGGACTGTGAGGTCTGCAGAGGCCAAAGCAGATCTCAGCCTGGGTGCGGGCGGGGCTGCCTTCCCTTCCGGAGGTCTTGGAGAGAATCTGTCTGGCCTTTTGCAGCTTCTAGAAGCTGCCTGCAACCCTTGGCCTGTGGCCCTTTCCTCCGCCTTCAAAGCCAGCGGCGTAGCGTCCCTCTGTCCCTGCCGCACGTCTTCTCGGGGGCTTCTACGTCTTCCAACTTCAGGCCCCCGTGCTGATGTCGGGCCCCTGGTCCTGCGGCTACTCTGAAGTCCTGGCTTGGCAGTCCCAGCCCCCCCTCCACCACCCCGCCCCGTGGAACCTGGCATATGCAGGTTCAAGGCGAGGACGCGGACAGGCACGCGCGCTGGTTCAGGGTGAGGACGCGGACATCTTTTGGGGGGCGCTCTGCTTTCCACAGGCGGCCCTGGCATCGAGTGGGCAGAACCGGAGTGCTGTTTCAATCCCGCAGAGCACAGAACCCGCCTGCAACCAAGAATGACGGGGCCCCAGGTGTCCACAGTGCCCCGGCCGAGAGTCCCTGGGAGGCGGGGGGGGGGGGGGGTCTATCCAGCAGATGGTGCACGGCAGTAGGATGAGCGGGGAGGGAGAGTCCCGTCTGCTGAGGGCATCCCCCGGGCCCCCCTGAGGGACACCGCAGTGCTCCCCACCGTATGTTCACTCTTACCGGCTCCTTCCCTTCCTTTCAGCCAGGCGGGTGTCTCTTCCAGCTCCAGTAGCGACAACGCGTCCCTCCCAGGACTCACGGGGAACCCCCAGGTGGTGGCCCATCAGGGAACACCTCTGAGTTAGGGAAGACCTTTGGAGACATCCCTGGGCTGAGGGCATTGGGGTGCTCTGGCGGCAGGGGGGGACAGTGTCCCACACGCAGGCTTGCCCGTGCTGACCGCGTGGTGTCCTAGCACCTGTCTGTGCTCACGAGGCAGGCCAGCTTGGGACAGAGAGCAGAGGCTGCTGTGGACGTGCCAGGTGGGAAGGGGGGAGCTTGCAGCGCCCCAGAACTGCTGTGTGCCTGGGACGTGTTGTTCGTGTCCTCCCAGGGCCCCTCCCAGGGCCCCTGCTGAGAAAAAGGACTTCGTTGGCCTTGCAAGAGCACGTGTGTTCACTGTTGAACAACCTGAGGATGAAGTTTTAAAATCTCCCCCACAATTTCATCAGATAAGGCCATTGATGTCAGGTGAAGGTCACCCGGGGGTTTCTAGAGGCCTGGGCAGAGGGCAGAGGGCACGTGGGAATAAAGTCGAGAGCTCCCCCTTGAAGATCAAAAAAAAATTAATTTAAAGGGAAAACATGATTGCTGAATTAGATGCGTCTTCACCCCAAGTTTAAAAGCTTCTCCTAAGTTTATTTTTAGAAATTGCAAAAATCAAGAGCTAGCGTCACGTGCCTTTGGCAGCGGGCTCCCCTCAGACAGCGCCGGCTGATGTCTGACTTCCAGGGCTGCGGAGCGGGCCCTGCCCCCACTGGGGGCTGGCGGGGGTCTCAGGTCTACACCGGCCTGAGCTCACCACCCCCACGTGGCCACTCGGGCTTTGTTTGGGTTCTGTCCTCATTGACTGCATTTAAGGTCCGGGTTTATGTGTCTGAAGACCCTTATTTCTTGGATTCTTCTAGGTTTACAGAGGTTTTCCTGAGGCCCTTAGACCCACACCAGAGCTGGCCGGGGACCCTTCCTGTCTTGGGTGACACCGTCTTTCCCTCAGGGCTGGGTCTTCCCGCTCTGAGTGTCACTGCAGAAGTGAGGGTCAACCTGGCTTTCTGTCCGTGTCTGCTGTGTCTGCGATCTGTGCTTCCCGATAAACAGTTCTACTGACCCCTGACGGCCGGGTTCAGGCGCGGTAGGCCTCAGTGCGGATCCTGCTGAGCACGGCCTGCAGGCCCCTTGTCACTCCGGGACACCGATCTCTGCGCCCCCTCCGAGCCCTCTGCCACTGGAGCCTCTGCATCTTCTCAGCCCCCGCCGGGTGCCACCGCCAGGGGTCCCCCGAAGAAAGGTCACTCCGAGCCCTCCAGTGGCGAAGCCCGCGCCCCGTGGGCCCTGAGGGGTGCCGCACCTGCACAGGACTGAGGGTCCCTCCTTCCCAACGTCCTGACCTCTCTCAACAATTGTCCCCCCACCCTCTTCAGGACATGTGACCTCATCGTGTATTATCATCCCCGCCTTCCTCCCCACCGGGCTGTGTGCTGCCCGAGGGCAGAGATCGTGTCTCCTTACCCCCTGCCCCCCCCCCCCCCCGCCCATCTAAACTGTGGCACCAAGCAGACGTTCCACAAGTAACCGTCGAACAAATAAATTCTTGTTTCCGTTGCTTTGTCTTGCCCGCAAGATGGTCTCCAGCCTTTGCCCCATCGGTAATCTGACGTCGTGCCCCGTGCTGTTTCAGACTCATTCCAGAATGCTGTGATTGTGAGGAAGCGAGTTTCCTCAGCGTTAATCTTGCTTCCAGGCTGCTGTTTTGTCATCCACTACTTGGGCTTCTGATTAGTGATCGCACGTTCCTCTCATGTTCGTTCGTGACTGGTGGCACTCCTGGGGAGTCGTCTTCTGCTTCAGGAGCGTTCTCTACGGGGTTTGCGCCGGCCCCTCGCCTCCTCCCTCCCTCTTCCAGTTTCTCTGTTGTTGGATGTGTGGACTTAGCCGCACAGAACATCCCTGTGAATGTCTGTTTGCACTGCTAACTAATGGATGAATTCATAGAATTTCTGCAATTGACATTGAATTTCTGCAATTTACCCGGGATCTGTCGACCGCCTCAGGGCTGGTTTAGGGCAGGGCGCCGGATGTTAGTCTGGAAAGAGGAGAAAGCCGCGTGGAAGCTGGCAGGGGCTCGGTGGTGTCTCCTGAGGTCTTCTTAAATGCCACTCCGCTCTGTGAGGGGCGTATCCTTACCTTTTGTGGGGAAGCTCAGGATCCCGACGGCTTCCCTGAGATGCTGGCCTCTGGTGGCCCTGCCTCCCACGCGAGGGCCCTGCCCGCCCATCGCCAGCAGCACCTCCCCACCCTTGTCCCCTTGCAGGGAGGTCAGCGTCCGCCTTCCCAGCTGGGGCAGGGCCTCGGTGCTCAGGATGAAGCCCTTCTGTGTCTGGGACCGAGGCAGAGGCAGGCACTTTACAAGACACGATGGACGTTTTGGGCTCTCTCCACCCCCAGTGGCCAGCTGGGCACTTTTTGGTAGTTGCGACTTTTTGGCCAATTTGTTCCGTATTGGAAGATTTCACGACGCGGCTTCGCCGTCCAGATGAGGAGGTTCAGGCTAGGGCGTCGGGAAGGGGGCCTATGGTGGGGGAGGGACGCCACTCCACGACCACCTCCCCGGTCACGTTTGGGGAAACCACCTCCGCGTGTTTGCCCTGGGTCCTGCACCTGAACTCCTCCTTCCCCCCTCCTCCAGCTACCATAAACCCCCTGCCCCTCGGCTGCCCTCCTGGCTAACTTCCTCAGAGAGTGAGTGGGCATTTCCTCTTCTGGAGCCCTGGGCTGCACTACCCTCCTTGGAACCCCACCTGGCTCTGGGCTCCTGCCCACCTTCCTAGTCCCCTGCAGGGACCCTATGGGGTGGGTTCCTATATGGCTCTGTCCCTGCCGCTCCCACTGCTGGGGAGACCTGTGCTTAGCCGGGGGGGGGGGGTCCCTCAACTAAACTGCACCCCCTCTAGCCACAGACCTGCCCCTGCTGCGTAAAGGGCAGGAACACACAATGTTGCTCAGACCACCAAGCCGGAGACCAGATACTTCCTTTTCCTTGCCCCTCAAGAGTGACGTCGCTCCTGGCTCCAAACTTCGGCTGGGACACCTGCTTCTCTCCCCCTGGGATGCCACCCCCTCCCCCTCATGCTCTTTCAGGCTGGGCCCACCAGCCTTGCATCCTCCACAATCCTTGGACCTTAAGTGACAAGCACACACGTGCCCAGTTAGGGTCCTGAGGGGGGCTGAGAAAGAGAAGCAGGTACCTTGTTCCACACAGAGGCGGTCCTTCCAGCCTCAGGGCCCACCTCCCCAACCTCATGGGCGGCAGACTGGGCTTGGCCTTTTCATGAGGCCACAGTTCAGGGAGGCCGCACCAGCTGGGGAACTTGCCCATGTGGATGGGGGCACCACCAGTGTCCAAGCGTGGCCATGGGGGCTGGGCAGTGAGGGCAGAGACAAAGACCCCCCTGGGGTGGGTGGAGAGAGCCAGGCCCGGAAGGGAGGTGTGCAGCAGCAGGGCCATGTGGCTGAGGCTGGGCGGCTGGGATTCAGGGCAGGTGGGGGGGCGGGGCGGGGGGACTTGGGAGAGCCACCTTCTCCAGGGAGGGGAGAGTGGGAGAGAGGGGGCTGGAGGCCCTGGGAGGGGCTCTGGACCAGCGTGGAGGCTGTGATGGCCATTGCGGGAAGGGGCGCCAGGGATGCTGGCAGGGCCCGGGTGTGGAGGCACGGGGAGGACCCACCTGGGGCGGGGGGAGCAGGTTGGGTGCAGGGGCAGGACCCACCCGGGTAACGGGCGCTGGGGATGCCAGGAAGACCCAGGCACAGGGAAGCCCCGGGGCGGCGGGGGGGGGGGGGTGGCGGGGGGGGGGGTGGCGGGCGGGTTGTGGGAGGACCCACCGAGCAGAGGGCGCGCGGGGAGGGCTCACCCTGGCCGGCGCGCCGGGGGCTGCCGGAAGGACGCGCCCGGGGCGGGGGGCGCGCGGCGGCGCGGGGAGGGCCGGCCGGGTAACGGCCGCGCGGTGGGCGGCGGCGCCCGAGGCCCCTCCCCTGCCCGCGGCCGCTCCTCCTCTTCCTCTCCCGCCCGCGCCGCGGCCCTCGGTCCCTGCGCGGCCTCGGCGGCCTCGGCGGCGGCGGCGGCGGCGGCCCCTTTAAACCGCCCGCCCCCCGCCCGCGCCCGCGCCCCGCGCCCCGCGCCTCCGCCTCCAGGCCCCGCGCCCCGCGCCCCCGCGCGCCCGGCCCTCCGCCGCCGCCGGCCCGGACATGGCCGCCAACATGTACAGGGTCGGAGGTAAGGCCGCCGCCGCCGCCCGCCGCCCGCCTTTATGCGCTTCGGGCCCGGACCCGGCCCCCGGCCCCCGCCGGCCGCCCCCCCCCCCCGGCCCCCTGGGCCTGCCCCGGGCCCCCCGGGCCTCCGGCCCCACACCGCCGCCCCGGGCCCGCGCCAGCACCACCTTCCCCCCCCCCCCCCCCGGCCCCCCCCCCCCGGGCCCCCGTCACCCCTGCCCGGGCCCCCGTCTCGTCCCTCCCCTTCCCCCATTTTCCTCCATCCCCTCCCCCACCCGCTCCGCCCGCCGCGCCGGCCGCACGGCCCCCCCGCGGCCCACTTCTGGTCCCCTCCCTCCACCCCTGCACCCCTCCCCCACCGCAGGCCCGCCCCAGCGCCGACCATCCTTCCTCCCACCCCAGCGGCCCCCCCCCCCCCCCCGCTCCCCGCGGCACCCCCGTCCTCGCCGTCTTCCCCTTCCCACTCCATCTTTTCTGAGCGGCCTGCTCCTCCGCCGCCACCTCTGCCCTGGCCCCGCTCGCCCCAGTCCGCAACCCGAAATGGCCCCTGGCCCGGCCCCGACGGGGGCCAGTGGGTGGTGGTGGCCGAGCGGGCTGCAGGGAGGCGGGGGCTCTGCCCACCTGTTGGGGGCCCAGCGGCTGGTCTGTTGGGCCCCGGGCACCGGAGACGCTGGGCAGCGCTGAGCATCCTTTGGGCCTGGTGGGCCTGAGAGCCTGCGGCTGGGGCTGGCTTGAGCCCCCCTCCCCCTGAGCCGGAGCACATGGTCTTGGGAGGTTCAGGCTGCCCCCCCCCCCCCCACCGGACCAAGTTTCCGGGCCTTTGCGGTGTGGAGGGCCTTGGGGGTTGGTTGGCTCCAGTGCAGGGGTGGGGAGCCCCATTCCGGGGCCACATTCCTTCCTGGGAGCCCAGGAGGGCCTGCTCTGTGCTTGGGGGCTTCCCCCAGCAGGATTCCCTCTGTGGGGCCCTCAGCAGGCTGCGCTCACCCTGAGCACACTTCTGATGCACCCCAAAACTTTTCACCGCCTCCTGTTGCCCCAGTCCAGCAAAGAGGTGCTTTGCAAGGGTTGGGGACAGGCAAGGAGCTCTGGGTGGGGATGGGGGTGGTGCTGAGTTGGCTGGGGCCCTGGGAGAGGCTTCCCCCACTTCCTCCCTTGGTTTGGGTCCTAGGAAGCCCCCAACGTTGGGCCCCACTTTGTTCCTTGGGGTTCTGGGCTTGTCCTCCTTTGGCACTTCCACAGGGAGGCGGGGTGCCCTTCCTGCCCCCGCATTCCTTTGGTGCCCACCCTTCCCGAGACCTCCAGATGTTTGGTCGCCCTCCTTTGGTGGAGTATGTCAGGATTGAGAACCCTCTGGGTGGACTCTGGCCCAGTCTCCCCTCCTCACTGACTGGCTGGCCCCCCTGGGGCCTGGGTCTCCTGTCTCCCTCCAGCCGGGCCAGCCTTGTGACGACCTTGGGCTTGCCCTCATCTGTGCAGTGGGTCAGCATGGCACCTGCCTGGCCATCAGTACCCCGCCGGCCCCCCCCCCCCCCCCAGCTCAGAGGCAGTCCTGGGAATGGGAGCCTACATCCTATTAGCAGCAGGGTGTGTGGGCAGCAGGCAGGGGTGCAGGGGCCTGGAACAGAGGGGCTGTTCATCTCCCACCTTGAGGGCAAGGCTGGAGTGTCACCCCAGAGGTTCTTCTTCATCACACTGCCAGCTAGGCACCTTGACAGGTACCTGGTCCCCGGGGGCTCACTGGCCCTCCTCCATCCCAGGAGCCCCTGGCCCCTCCCTCAGCTGGCCCCCTCCGCCCCCGTGGCTGCGGCTCAGGGCTCCTCCCTGTGTTGTAGAGAAGTCTCTCCATCCTGCCCCCCCACCCCCGTACGTACCCTCCAGGCACCACCTTCCTGCAGTGCAGAACCCCCCTTCCTGGCTCAAGGCCCCCATGGCTCCCACTGACTAGTGACAAGGCCCCGTAGGTCCTGGCTGACACCTGGTTCCCACGTGCTGTCTGGGCCACAAGGGCCGTTGAATAAATGAAGACATGATCACAGGAACAGAGGCACTGGCCCCTGGATGCAGACGAGAGAGGGGCAAGGTGGGGTGGTGGGCCGGGGGCCCCTGGGCATCGTCTCCCCTCTGCAGGGCTGGAGGCCCTCGACTGGCAGCTGCTGTGCCTTCAGCTCAGGCCTTCTGGGGTAGGGGGCTTTAGCAGAGCCCCTACCAGGCCACAGGCCCCTGGGACCCTTGGTGTGTGGGCGGGGCTGCTTGGCTTTTAGGCCTGTCTGGCTCCGAACTTGGTGGGGGCCTGGCCACCGCTCAGACCTTCCCGTGCCTCCGTTTCCCCCAGCGGACAAGGATCTCTGTGCTCCGCAGGTGTGACCACACGCTCCCACTCGCAACCCCCTGTGGGTTCCCGCAGAAGTGGCGTTTGCTCGTGGTTTGTGGACGGGGTCTCGGGGTCGCTGCCGCCTGGGTCCTGGCAGAGCTGGTGGTCATGGGGCGGGGGGGGGGGGGGTTGTTGGCAGGTTGGTGTCCTGTCCTTCAGCACCGCTTGCTTAGGGAGGGGGCGTCTGGAAGACGTAGCCCTCTGGCCCCAAGCCGATGGCCCTGTCTGGGTGGCGCTGGTGTGGTGGGGGGTGCCGCAGGGACCTTCTGAGAAGGGGACACCCCCCGCCCCTTGTTATCTCCACTCAGGACCCTGGGAACAGAGCCTTTTCCTGAGATGCCAGATCCAGCAAGGAGAGAGTAGGACACCAGCTAGATTTGAATGTCACATAAGCAGTTTCTGACTAGAACCGTGTCCCAAATATTGCAGAGGACACATAGATGCTAGAAAATCCTCAGCAGAAATGCAGACTTATCTGGGTGTCCTGCATTTTACCTGGCAGGCTGCTCCGAGGCCCTGCCAGGAGGTCTGGGCGGGGCGAAGGCCGGGTGGCGGCTTTGTGCCAGCTGACCAGCTGGGTGGAGTGGGTCAGCCGGGGAGGGGACAGGGCCTGGCTCTTCCCAGGGAAGTGACCTGGCTGTCGACAGAGGCCTTCTGTTGGCGGCTACGAGTGTGGCAAGGCGGGGCCTGGCCGTGGGTGGCAGGGTCAGGGTCCATGACCTCTGTTCTTCCGGGGTCTGTCTTCCCAGGCCTCAGCAGGCTTCTGGAACGGGCCGTGGGCCGAGGGCACCTCAGGGCGATTCTTCTCTCTGCAACTTAAGGCAAAGGTGTCGAGTGAGGTTTGAGACATGAAGAGCCTAAGTCAGGACATGAGCCACCTGACAACATGGTTAGCCTTTGGGGCATTTCTTTTTGATTGACAGAATAGAAGCTTTTCCTTGGGGTTCCCCCTCCTTTCCTTTCTTTCATTGCAAGAAGCTAATACCCATTCTTTTGGGTAGTAGTTGGCTTTTAAAAACGTACTTTCAAAAGGTGCCGGGATGTGCTGGCGCTCCTGGCCGCTTGGCAGTGTTCCCTTGGGGCCGTGCTCTGGGCTCTGTGCCCCTCGGAACCCTGTCTTCCCGTCAGCCGTGCCTCTGCCGTTGTCCCTGCGCTGTAAGGTTCTGACCAGGTGGGGAGTCTGTACATCTGAGCATCCCAAACTTGCAGAGGCGGCGGGGAAGCGCTCATGGCCCCTGCGTGTCCGCCGCCCCCGGTCTTGCCCCTCGGGTGGGCCCTCCGCGGCAGCCAGCACTGCTTTGGCCTCCCGGGTCTCTTGAGAGAAGAATTTGGCCACGAAGCTGTGGCTTAATACAAAAGAAGCTGTTGATGAAGGATGTTGGAGTAAACGGTCCACGGAACGGAATCCCTCATGCCCAGGGCCCGAGGGACAGGCCGCCAGCTCAGGGCGGGCGCTGTGGTCTGGAGGTGTGGATGTGGGGCTGGTCACGCCAGGCACAGTGGGCGCCCTGTGGCCCCCTGTCTGAGGGGAGGGCTGCCCCTTTTCCCTCTGCCCAGCCTGCCGGCTCTGCTGCCTGGGGCCCCAGCTTCCCTGGGACCCTTGTGTCCTCTCAGTGCCCCCACCGACCATCCAGGGCCAAGCTGGCCCAAATCAGACTCGGAATGCAGCTTTCTCAGGGCTCCCGAGGGCTCTGTGCACGGGTGGACCAGGGGTGCTGTCTTTGGGGGGGCCGAGGGTCTGGGCTGGGCTCTGAGGACATCCCAGGGTCCCTCTAGTCCCCGCTGCCAATTCAGGCGCCCATGGGCACCGCCTGCCTGCCCCCCACACACTGCGGCCCCCAGGCTGGCCCCCAGGTCTGTGGTCTGACCTGCCTTAGGAGATGATCCTTCTAAGCTGTCTCGCTGCTTAAAACTGCTTAACGGCTTCCGAGGAGCGGAGGGTCCAGTCCAAAGTCTTAGAGGGCTTGTAACCCACCCGCCTGGCACTGTCCCAGCCCCGAGCCACAGGGCCCACCTGGCTGAACCCCCAAGTCAGGGTGCAGACAGCAGCACCTCCTGGCAGGGACCCCCGCCCTCTGCAGGGCCGGACTTCCCAGGAGGCCGCCTGTGACGTGGCCGTGGTGAGCCACCCTCTGCGCGACTCCCACTCACCTTTCATTTGAGGCAGCAGAACCAGCAGGATCTTCAAAGAAGAGGGAGGGGGTGGCAGAGGGGGATCTGGATGGTGATGTGTCCAGAGGAACATGGGGACCCTGCCCACTCAGGCCCGGTGCCTGGGAGCCCTCCGCCATCTGGCCACCTGCACGAAGTGGACATCAGCTGCTGCCCCTGTGTCATCGGTACCGCCCCCTCCAGGCAGGCTCTGGTCCCCAGACTGCCACGGGGACGGTGACGTGCTGCTGGCTGTCCTTCCAGGGAAGGGACGGGAGAGGGATGCCTGCGTGAAGGTGGCCAGGCCGTCAGCTTGCAGGGCCCGTAGGGTTAGCAGGCGGGAGTCCTGGGACTCCTGTGCACTATTTGGGAGAGAGTCACACAGAGACGCGAGTCAGGTTCCACGTGGCGGCCGGGGCTCGAGGGCTCTGTGCCTGGCCGGCTACTGCTGGTTTCTCCTGATTCATCCCCACGCTTGGAAAAAGTAAAATGCTGGGCTTGCAGGTGTCCCCAGTGTGGAGGGGCAGAGGGGGAGCTCGGGCCTGGGGGAGGGGTCCCTGGCCCCTACAGACCTGGTGGGAGCCACTTCTGGAGGGATTCTGACAATCAGGGCGTGGAGGGCGGGCGGCGGGGCCTTCCGGTGATGTGCCGGGCACAGCTGGGTGTCCGTGTTCTTGTGGGATCTCCTTTTGCCCCCCCCCCCCCCCCCCGGCTGCCCATGGCCCCCGTCCCCGTGGGCTGGTCTCATTGCCAGGACCACCCTCTGCTGCTCTGGGTCTGCCCTCAGCGGGCACCGTCCCCACTATCCCTGCTGATCCCGTACCACTGCCTCCGCCTACTCCCCACGTTGGTCTGTGGCCCAGATCGGTCCTTGTGGCGGCCGTGCGGAGCTGTGAGAAGTGAGTGCCCGACGAGCAGGTCCCCAGCTGGGATCGAAGGAGGTGACGCCTTGTGCCCTGTAAACCGGGGTCCTTCTGGCCTGTCTGGTGCCGTGGTTTCGTACATTTTTGTTGTATTGTTTCGAGTGCCATCCGGTCTGGTGTTTGTACGTGCAGGGAGGCTGCGAGGTCCCTCGCGGGGAGCACGCCTGCGTCAGGAAAGCTCCTTCGGTGCTGGTTACAGAGCCGCTGGCCCTGAGCTCAGTGAGTGAATCCGCGGCGGACGCTAAACGGAAGCAGACACAGAACCAGGTCCTGTGTTGATCAGGCTGGCAGCCCCTGACCCTGTGTCCCTTAGAAGCCGCTGGGTATTAGCAGACACCGTAGACCGCAGTCACAGAGGGGCGTGCCCTGTGCGTGGGACCCTAACACTTAGAGTCAGGTTGGTAGGGGCGCCTGGTGGCTCATGACTCTTGATTTCAGCTCAGGTCATGACCTCACAGTTCGTGGGGCCCAGCCCTGCATCAGGCTCTGGGCTGACAGCTCAGAGCCTGCTTGGGATTCTCTCTCTCTCCTCTCTTTCGGCTCCTCCCCTGCTCGCTCTCTCTCAGGTCGGGCTTGTACGTAGTAAGTGCTTTCTCGGGGACAGTCTCTGACTCTGACAGATGGCAGGCGTGTGCCCACCTCCGCCCTTGAGAACGTTTCCACGGCCCCACGAACCTCCTCCTCGTCTGTTTTCTGAGCCCTCGCTCCCCCCAGCTCGCGACGGCCGCGGCCTGCATCCATTCCTGCTCGTCTGCGTTGTGCGGCAAGTCCCGGAAGTGGAGCCGCACCGTATGCGGCGTTTTGAGCCTGGCTCCCCTCCCTGAGTGAGCCGTGGCCGGCGTTCCTGCCCGCGCCAGCGGCCGGTGGACAGTTGGGCCTGTCTTCGTCCGCTCCGGCTGTGACACAGGTGGGGCCGCCTGTGACGGACACATTGATTTTTCACGGCCCGGAGACTGGGCGTCCAAGGGCAAGGCGCCAGCAGGTCTGGTGTCTGGCGAGGTCGCTTGCCTGGCTGAGGGGACCCGCTCGTGACCTAGGCACCCCCGAAGGCCCGCCTCTCGGCACCATCCCCCGGGGGGGGGGGGGGGGAGGTGAGGGCTTCCGCGTGAATTTTGGAGGCACGCAGACCCTGGCGGGGCCGTGCTCAGTTTTGGGCGATGATGAGTGTGGACTCCCGTGCTGAGTTCTGCGTGTGTCCTGCCTTCCGGACGAAAGCGCCCAGGAGTGGGGCTGTGTGTTTGGACCGGGAGCGCGGATTTCACTTGGTGACACACAGATGCCGCGTGGCGGGACGGCCGGGCCATCTCGCGTCCCGCCGGCACCGCTGCGCCTCGGCTCCCCCAGGGCGCGCCGGGCCTGGGCTGGCGGCCTCCGCCACGGAGCGGCCTTGAGCTTCTGCTCTCCGGGCGGGTGTGTGCGCGGGCCTTTGCCCCGGTTTAAAAATCGGGGTGCTTGTTTTTCTTGCTGTTGAGTTGTGGGAGCTGCTTTCACGCTCTGGCTTTCAGGGGCGCGTCTTACGGGTTTTCTCTGTTATAATGTGTGTATTTGGTGCCTCCACAAAACCTGCCTGGCCCAGGCTCACAAAGACTCTCGCCCTGTTTTCTCATAGAAGTTTCATAGTTTTGGGTTTTACTTTTGAGTTTGTGATCCATTTTAGGTTAAATTTTGTGTGAGGCCAGGGTTGGGGTTCTCACTTTTTTTTTTGGCACATTCATGAGCGTCCATTATCGTTTGTTGACGTTGTGAGTGTCGGAGCCTGGGCGGCTCAGTCGGTTGAGCGTCCGACTTCGGCTCAGGTCATGATCTCACGGTTCGTGGGTTCGAGCCCCGCATGGGGCTCTGTGCTGTGGGATTCTCTCTCTCTGCCCTCTCGCACTCATTCTCTTAAAAATAAACATTAAAAAAATGATCTTCCTTTCTCACCGGACGTGCTGGCTCTGTCATCACATCGGTTTGCCACGTGTCCACGGTTCCTGCCACTGGTCCACGTGGGCAGCCTCGGGGCCAGGACTGTGGGCTCTCGGGCTCGTCCCGCTCCCCGGCTGCCGAGCCTGTCGGGATAAGTCGGCTCTCCCGTAGATTTTCCCCACAGAAAAGCAGCAGCGGAGTGCGGGTCGGGTGGTGTCGGGCTGTCGTAGGTGGGTTCCGAGAGGGTCCACACTGCAGTGTCGCTCGGACGCTGCCTGGCTGGCTCGTTTGCGGGTAGCCTCTGGCTGCTTTTGAGCCACGCCGGCGGGCTGAGTGGCAGGGCAGGGGCCGGGGTCACCCGCGGCCTGGGGTCGGGGTGAGTCTCCGTGCCGCACCGTCCCCTCGCGGGAACCGGGGGTCGGGGGGCAGGCAGCACGTGTGCATCGCGTCCCCACAGCTCAGCGCGGACAGTTGTCAGCAGAAGCGCAGGGTCTCCAAAGGAGCGGCTCCTCGCAGCCAGCTCCCCCCGGGACCATCGGGGCTGCATGACCTCGGGACCCCGGTGCCTCCTCCCACCTGGTCCGCGCATGCCCCCCTCCCCCCTGTGCGTTTCTCTCGGGAACCCTGGCTGGGACCCGTGTCTCGCACGTGACGTGACGATGCGGACGGGGCTCCAAGCTGTGCTTGGTGACAAGTGTGAGTCCCTCCTGCCTCATCGAACCCATGCATCAGCGTGACCTTCCTCTGACCTCATGGACTTACACACCATCACTTCTGTGAATTATTATTTTTTTTAATTTTTATTTATTTTGAGAGTGTGCGAGAGCAGGGGTGGTGGGGGCAGAGAGAGAGACAGTTCTGAAACAGTTTCCTCGCTATGAGCCCGACCGACGCGGGACTTGACCTCGGACCCCAAGATCATGACCTGAGCCGACGGCCGGTCGGACACCTCTGGGCAGCCCGGTTCACAGAATTCTTGTCCGTCCGAAGTATAAGCTGGTGTCTTCCTTGCCCCGTCAGGCAGCTCCATGGTGCAGCCACAGTTAAATTTTTTTTTTTTTTTTTTTTAACGTTTATTCGTTTATTTTGAGGCAGAGATAGAGGAAGACAGAATCCCAAGCAGGCTTCGTGCTGTCAGCACAGAGCCTGATGCGGGGCTTGAACCTGCGAACTGTTGAGATCATGACCTGAGCCAAAACCAAGAAACAGATGCTTAACCAACTGAGTCACCCAGGCGCCCCCTGGTTGTTAAATTTTAATTTCTTTAAAAACAATATTTTTTTTTAACATTTATTTTTGAGAGAGACAGAGTGTGAGAGGGGGAGGGGCAGCTAGAGAGGGAGACACAGAATCCGAAGCAGCCTCCGGGCTCTGAGCTGTCAGCTCGAACCCACGAACCGTGAGATCATGACCTGAGCTGAAGTCAGATGCTTAACTGACTGAGCCACCCAGGTGCTCCTTATTGTGACTTCTTAAATTCAGGGCCGAAACTGAAGTTTGGGGGGATGCGAAGGACTGCTCTGAACCACCGTTTTCACCGTGTGCCTTTGGAAACTAGTTCTTGCCGCATACGTGGTCGGGGTCTTTTGTGAGGTCATCTGAAAATTATGTAAAATTGCACGTGTGCGAACTTCTGCTGGTAAGGCCATTTTGGTGACAACTTACGTCTGAAGCTCCGGCCTCTCTGGGTAGTTTCCTCAGCGTCCTGGCTACGACGAGAGGCAGATCTCCGCCCCAATCCCATGTACAGGGACCTCATCTAGGGCTCCGACAGTGCTTCCGGACCCCATTCACGCCCCGAGGGACTTTCTGTGTTTCCGAGGCCTGACTGCCAGCAGCTCCCGCGTCCCCTGCTGTGGAGGGTCTCCTGCTGCGCCACTGTGGGCCCGAGGGCTCCTTGAGGCCTTCATACCCCTCCTTACGGTTGGTTACAACAGAAGCGTTCGCACCAAAGTCAGCGGAAGTAACGAGCACATCAGGCTTTCAGCCGGCCTCTCCCAGTGATCCATGGACAGTGCTTGGTTCTCTGGCCACCACCCGTGACCATGTGCCTGAAGCGTGCTCGCCCGACCTCGTGTGCGTGTGGCCGCACATCCCCAGTGAGCCGTGGCTCACCAGGCGTGGGACTCCCAAGGGCTTGGGGTTACCCCCCAGGAGCAGGTTAGGGGCCATACTCTCCTTTGGGACATGCGGACATGCAGGGTGTGGGCAGTCCAGGCCTTCCTGTCTGCTGAAAGGAGAACGTCAAGGAGAAAAACCTGATGGAGCTTGGCGTAGGCTTTCCAAGCGGTGAATGTGCCCAGGAGAGCGTATGCTTGCCCGTAGATACCGTGCTTGGCCACACCCGCCGCGCCACACGTCAGCACTTGACGGGCATCGCTGTCAGTCTGGATGGTGCTCGACGCTGACTCTGGACCGCGGGGAAGCAAAAGGTCCCAAGACAGTTCAGTTCTTCTCAGTAGTAGGCTTGTGTTTTTCCGAAAGATTGCGTTTGAGGGGTGCCTGGGCGGCTCAGGACCTGAGCGTCCGACTTCGGCTCGGGTCATGATCCCATGGTTTATAGGTTCGAGCCCCGCGTTGGGCTCGGTGCTGATGGCTCGGAGCCCGGAGCCTGCTTCGGATTCTGTCTCCCTCTCTCTCTGCCCCTCCCCCACTCATGCTGTCTCTGTCTCTCTCTGTCAAAAATAAATAAAATAAACATTAAAAAGTTTCTAAAAGAGTCATAAAAGACTGTGTCTGGTTATTACTGTTTCATTTTAATTTCATCGATAAAGGTGTGTGGGAGTGTTGCGTTCGTCCCTACAAAATACTCCTGGTGCAGCGTCCTGCCCTGCAGGCCTCAGGTCTTTGCCACCTGGCCCTTGACCGCGCCTGCATTCTAACCTGTGACCCCTTTCTTCGCTCATTTTCCTCCCCAGTGTTTTGTAGTTGCCAGATCCGTGCGCAGGGCTTTCGACGTTTGAAGATCCGTAGGTCTTTTCTCAAATGGATACTTAGGTTTTTAATGCTCCTCGGGCCTATTGTAAATAGTACCGTCCACGTGCTGTTTTCTGTTCTGGGAGCTGGCTAAACCCTCATTCGTTTCAATGGCTTTTGTGTGGACTCTGGGAATTTCCGTGTGGACGGCATGTCTTCTGCAGACGGAGGGCCCTTCCCGGTGTCTGTACTTCTCTTCCTCGCGGACTTTGGCGACGGAGTGTGCACGGCAGGGAGAGCCGATGTGCTCACGTCACTCCTGATTTTGGGGGGAAGGCGTGGTTCTTCATTGTCGGGTGTGACGTCAGCTCTAGATTTTCCACGTGCGCCTTTTATCGGGTTGACGACGCTTCCTCTGATTTCCGGTTTCCTGAGAGAGTTTTCGTCGGGAGCACGTGTCTGTCCTGCATCCACTGAGACAGCCGCACAGCCTTCCTTCCCTGCCCGGCTGCCGCGGGCTTCGGTGTTTTCAGGGGGATCCCGGTGGCTGCGACGCATCGTCCCCTCCGTGTACGCCTGGCCTGGGTGTGCTGCCGCTTCCTTGAGCCGCTTTGTTGTCCCGCGCTCCGTGGCCACGGTGCTGGCGTCGTGGCCGCGAGGGCCGGTGGGGACCGTTCCCTCCACGTCCCTCCGCGTCTGCTCTCTGGACGAGCTGGTGTCAGATCCCGCTCCTGCGTCTGGCGGGTTCCCCAGTGACGCCGCCTGGGCCTGGAGGGCCGTCTGTCTGTCTGTCGTCTCTGTTTACTTTCTTGGTTGACTTTGGAAGGTGTTTTATCTATGAGCCCAGTTCCTTTAGCAGACGTCAGGGTACCGGCTTCTCCGCGGAGAGCTCGGGGCTTCGTGTCTGTGAAGCATTGCCCAGTCTTCCCCGGGCTCCGTTCCTGGCGCGAAGCCGTGCCCAGTGCCCGTCGCACCCCTTCGCCCTCGCCCCCGCCCCGGCGTCCCTAGCTCGGGTCTCTGGCTCCTTGGTCAGCCCACCCTGGGTGTGCCCGCTTACCGGTGTTGCGGTGAAGCCGCGTCCTTCCTTTGCTTCCTCTCTCGCGCTTGTTTTCACTTGTCCTGCGTTTGGCTCGTTATCTGCGGTCTTGCGTCGCTCGGTTTCCCGTCACCCGCAGCGTAGCCGACGCGCAGCCACGCGCGCTCCTCGAGTGCGCGGTTCTGTGAATTCCGGGGAGCGTGTGGGGCTCTGTGGCTCCTGCTCCCCGGGCCCCCTGCCCGCCACCCTGGGAGGCGCCCTTGGAGGGGTCGGCCGCTGGAATCGTGAGCGGCTGGGTTGTCTCCGGGTTGGAGTGCACGTGAGTGACATTTTTGGTTTAATTCGTTCTTTAGTTTCTTAGAACAGAAGCTTAGAAGATCAACGTGAGACCGTTGTGTAAACAGTGCGTTTCCTAGATGTAAGTTGCACCTGGTAGGATCCACCCGTTCCGAGCGTGCAGTTCCCTGAAGTTTCCTCTTTTGCGAGCTGAGCAGCGGTGCCACGCTCCGCATTCAGAGACTTTCCGTCTCCCTCAAAGCGGACCTCGCGCCCGTCCACGGCCCCTCCTTGACCCCTGTTTTCCCCTAACCCATGAGCATGCCCCTGTGGGTTGTTGGTGTCTTTGCCTCTTGGTCCCGTGGGGCTCTGGTGAGGGCACGGCCGCGTCTGATGCAGCCGGGTCCTCCGGCTGTACCGGTGAGCCCCGCAGGCGACACGTGCTTGTTCGGGCCCCTCCTCGGGGTCCCAGGCAGCCCGGGTGGGCCGGGCCGGGCCAGGTCCTTCCGCAGAATCTGTGCTCAGTGGGGGCATTGGGCCGCGTCCGGGCCTTAGCCTGAGCCTCCCGACCAGCCGTCCCCCGCAGGCCTGCCCTGTGGGCACCGAGGGGCAGGCGGAGGCGTCCCCGGCGCCGAACCTCCCCCAGCTGGCCTAGGCGTCAGCCAGGGGGCCCCGCTGGCAACTCGGTGGTCTCGTGGCCATCCTGGGCTTTCCGTGTGAGCCTCCCAGGGCAGGTCTCCCCGAGATGGAGCCTGAGGGAAGCCCGTGCTGACCTGGCATTTTGGGGGGCCCGCCGGGCGGTGGTAGCTCGTCTGGGCCTTGTTCCTCTGGCACCTGACGCCATCCTCACCCCAGGCCCTGGCCTCCGCTCACTGCCAGGGGCTCATCGGGGCAGGGGGAGGAGATGCAGGGCCGTGGTGGCCCCCCGCCCAGCATGCTGCCATGGTCTCTGGGGCTCGTGGTGGCAGTGTTTGGCTGTCCTGCCCGCCCAGCCTGTGTGACTCAGGGCCCACCTTTCAGGCAGCAGTGGCCCCTGGGAAGCCGTCCCCAGGGCGGAGCTGCGGTGTGGTACCCCCAGCCCCTCCTGGGAGGATAGAGCTCCCAGTGGGCGGCTGGTGTAGGGCCCCAGGGATGGGGGTTGGGGGTGGGCTCCTGTCTGGGGCGGCCGCCTCCCACCTCGTCTTGAGCCCGTGCCCAGCACCCGCTGACATGTCTCTGGTTACTTCCTCTCCCCACTGGGATGGTGTGGACCCCATATTCTTTGTGTCCTCCTGTTCTCTGCTCCCCAGGGCTCAGTGCTGTGGGTGACACTCTCTCTTCCTGTTTGCAGACTACGTCTATTTCGAGAACTCTTCCAGCAACCCGTACCTGATCCGCAGAATCGAGGAACTCAACAAGGTAGTGTGAGCATGCGTGTGTGTGCGTGTGTGTGCGTGCATGCTGGGGGTCCTGCTGGCGGGGGCTCTGGGGCTGGCCACAGACCCTCTGGTAGCTTTGTACCAAGGCTCACTTGTCTGGAACCGGTTCCTATCCTTGGAGAGTCGGGCGGTGGCGCCCCCGTGGCCTTGTGACGGGTGTGCCTAGCAGGGGCTCAAACGGGACAGGAGCGTCCCAGCGGTGTCTGGGCTGGAGGTTCCGGAGGCCCCGCTGTAGAAGGAAGGAAGCTGCCTGGGCAGCCACGGTCCCCTGTGGGCCCTGCCCAGACGTTGCCTCCTTCCTGCTCACGTGCACCGTCCTCCCCTCCATCCATGTCCCTGGAGCCTCTGGCAGGCCCTCCCAGGCTGGGCGGGCGTGGGGTGAGGCCATGACTGGGGCCGGGCGCTGGGCCCACGCCTCCCGTGTGTCCGCTGTGGCCACGGCGCAGGGGCATCGGGTCAGTGCACTCCCTGGCCCTGTGGGCCCTTCCCCCACTGGTTCCTGGGGGTGGGGCAGGGCTGCGGCGGTCGCTTACTGGCCATGGAAGACCTTGCTGTGCTCTTCGAGGCCCTCCCTGAAGCTGCTTTCCTCAGGCTTGGTGGCAGTGTGGCTTGGGATGCTCGGCAGGAGGCGGGGAGGGGTGAGAAGGCCGGACTTAGCGGCACCTGTGCCCCCAAGAGCCTCCAGCAGCGGCAGCACCGCGGGGGGGGGGGGGGGGGCGGGGAGCCTGTGCCCCGAGGCCGGGTCCGCAGGTCTCAGGGCCGGGGCGGGCGACCAGGACGTGTTGAGGCCACTGTGCTGCCAGGCCCTGTGCCCCGCGGGCGCCTCGTTGGCAGGAACCTGCTCATAGCGGCCCCAGCGTCAGGGGCCCCAGGAGGAGGGGCGGGCGGCATCCTTAGCCGGTCACCCACCCACACGTGTCAGCTTGTGCTGACTTGGGTCACAAGGAAGCAACAGAGAGAGGTTGCTTAAGGGGCAGTCGCGCGAAAGCGCGTGGCTGGGGGAGGCGGGGGTCCTCCCCCCCCCCCCCTCCCCAGGCTGCCAGCTGGAGTTGCCACTGACAGTGGGTTTTGCAGCCCGGGGCAGGTGACTATAGATGGCTGTAGGTGGCCTCGCTGACCGGGCTGGCGCAGTCCCTGCCCCTCGCTTGGGCTGCGACATGGAGAGCCCGTTGTGTGACCGGGAGGCACCGACAAGAGCAGGGGCGGTTGCCGATGTTTGTCAGCTCTGAGCCTGGTCGGACCCCTGGGTCTGTGTGCCTGTGGACCCCCTTACAGGTCAGGTCCGGGTGGGGGCAGAGAGACCTTTCTGGGGTCACATGTAAAAGGACAGGGGCCCCGATGGGGTGGGAGGACAGGTCAGGTCAAGGTGGGAGGGTGGCGAAGAGACTTGCCTGGGATCACATGTAAAAGGACGGGGTGGCCTGCAGGCTCGGACGCTGGTGGGCACATCTTCAGCCCCCATTAGCCTCCCCCTGCCGCCCCACGGAACGTGGGACTCAGGCCTGACTGAAGTGGATTCTGGAGCCACTCAGAGTGGGGCCAGGCGAGTGGGTCCCAGCAGGGGCTGCAAGGGGGTCAGTTTGCAGGTGGTCCCACCCTGGCCACTGGTGGTCCCTGGTGGTCCCACCCTGGCCACTGACTCCCCCGCCCCGAGCCCTGGACCCCAGAGCAGTGTCCCCCATGCGTCCCTGGTGTGTTCCCCACCTTGTCCCTTGGGCGTGGTCACGGGGGAACGGCCCAGGGGAGCCAGGTGTTCAAGGAAGGCCTTGAATTTTAGTAAAAGCCCTGTCTGTACCGGGGGGGGGGGGGGGGGGTAATATCCCTGTCCACAGAAAGGTGGAAGGTAAAACCTGGAGCTGTTGGCAATAAAGCCAGAGCCCAGGGTTAGGTGATGAGTTGAGGGTGAGCCCAGGCCCTGCCTGAGAGGTGGGACAGCAGGTTGGGGCCCAGGCAGCACTGGCACCTCCAGACAAGAGTGGGTGAATCAGCAGGAGGGTGGGGGGGGGGGCAGGGGCAGCGCACTCCCCCCCCCCCCCACTTCTCTGTAAGTTGGAAATGATTCTAAAATGAGTTTTCTTTTAAAACCTGTCAAAAAAGCCACAGCAGTGGTCATACTGGTTCAGGGGTCTGCTCTTTGGGGACCTCTTCTTGGATATTACACCTCCTCCTATGAAGCCTAGCCTGTGTTGTGAGGTGGCGGGTGACAGAGGTCCCCACCCCTCCCAGGACTCTGGGCTTTTGTAAACCTTCAAAGTAATTGTCACATTTTCTTCTCAGAACCCTGCCTGAGTCTCTCTTGCACTGGCTTTGTCTCCACGGGAAGTTAGGTCCCGAAGGGGCCGGAGGGGCTGAAGGAAACCGTGGGCTTGAAAGAAAAGGGGCGGGGCCTGGCGCCTGGGGTGTGGGAACCGGGGAGGGGTGGGGGGGGTCCTGGGGTCCTGGCGGGGAGGCCGTCCTGGAATTAGAAGCCAAATTTTGGAAGATCGGTGTCTGGCTTTGTGAGGGTGTGTGGAAACGTCAGGCCCAGCACAGCACAGAAGGTGGACGAAGAGGGGTCACGGACCCCGGACCCCAAGGGGGAGGGCCTGGGACCCACGCGGAGAGCCCCTGCCCCCCAGCTGCCAGCCATCCTCCTGGGCGTGTGGGGGAGAGGGGTGCACGTGCTGGGTCTCCAGGGTCGGGCCTGGGCCGGGCCACCACGAGTGGGGGCCGAGGGCTGCGCCCCACAGACCCTGCCGGGCGAGCTCCGTGGTGGACCTGGGCCCTGAAGACAGCAGGCCGCCCTCCGGCCCCACGGATGAGGGGGCGCCGCTCCCGAGCTCACAGGTCCAGTGGCTATCGTGTCAGACTTCGCCCTTGACGCTGCCGCGGCCCTGACGACGGTCCTGGGGGGCGGTCCCCGTGAAGCGTCTCCTCACCTGGAGCCCCGCAGGCCATCCTGGGAACCATTTCTAGGAGACACTGTTCCACGTGGGCCCCGTGGCCGAGGCAGCTTTAAGCGTCTCCCAGCACCGAAGCCGTTTACGAGGGCGTGACTGCCGTGGGGCATGCGGCGCGCACTGGACACCGGGGCGTCCGCGGGCTCCAGGGAGCGTTCGCCGCGGCTACCCTGCTTTCCTGGAAGGTGGTCGGTTCTTCTAGGCGGAGGGTGGTCTGCTAGCCTCGGGGAGTGCCCGGGGCTCAGTGTGTGACACATCGCCAGACTTCCTAAGAGGCTGTTGGCTCCGTGGAATGAGCCGGACGGTCCACACTCGACCTAGAGACGACTTCGTTTAAGGATGTAAACGCTAGAACGCTGCACCCTGGGAAGGTGGGAGTGGTGGTCATGAGCCTGGTGTCACTGAAGGTTCTGGAAGCTCCCGTTAGTTGAGGAAGGGTCTGTTCCTAACCCTGACCCAGGAGACTCCCTCAGCGTCTTGCTCTCTTCTCGTGTTGGTCAAAGTCTTTGAAAGCCCTTGAAGGCGTCTCTGAGCCCTGGGATGGCGGCATTGGCTGCTCCCAGCCCCTTGGGGGCTGCTCCCTGGCACCGGGGTCAGTGGTCAGCTGGCCTTGGTCACACCCAGAGGGGTGCTGGAAAGGCAGGGTGTTCCAGGAGCCGAGGCACAGCCGCCTTTGGCCGAATGTCCACCAGTTGCTGGCCCTGAGCGAGCAAGGCCTGGGGGAGGGACACGGAGACCAGCAGAAGTGAGCCCCAGCTGGTGGGCTGGGGTCCACCTGTGTCCTGGAGACAGCACAGTGGGGAGAGAGGGAAGACAGACTTGGAGGGAAGGGGCACAGGGAGGGGATTGGCAGGGGAGACAGGTCTGGAGGGGAGGGGCACAGGGAGGGGGATGGGGGGGGAGACAGACCTGGAGGGGAGGGGCACAGGGAGGGGTTGGGGGGGGAGACAGACCTGGAGGGGAGGGGTACAGGGAGGGGATTGGCAGGGGAGACAGGTCTGGAGGGGAGGGGCACAGGAAGGGGGATGGGGGGGGAGACAGACCTGGAGGGGAGGGGTACAGGGAGGGGGGTGGGGGGAGACAGATCTGGAGGGGAGGGGCACAGGGAGGGGTTGGGGGGGGGAGACAGACCTGGAGGGGAGGGGCACAGGGAGGGGATTGGCAGGGGAGACAGGTCTGGAGGGGAGGGGCACAGGGAGGGGGATGGGGGGGGGGGGACAGACCTGGAGGGGAGGGGTACAGGGAGGGGGGTGGGGGGAGACAGACCTGGAGGGGAGGGGCACAGGGAGGGGGGTGGGGGGGAGACAGACCTGGAGGGGAGGGGCACAGGCTGGGCTTAGGTCTGTGCATCCCATCCCCGGCCGGCTGGAGGTGTCACTGCCCCGTATCTTCCCGAGCATGGCCCCTCCTGTGATGGGTCTGTTCCTGGTCACACTCAGGGTCCCATGTGAGAGTCGGCCCTGCTGGGGGCTGTCAGTTGGTGGGGGGTGGGGGGAGGGGGGTAGTCCTCAGACCCTGCCTTGCTGTTCCAGACCGCCAACGGGAACGTGGAGGCCAAGGTGGTGTGCTTCTACCGGAGGCGGGACATCTCCAGCACCCTCATCGCCCTGGCCGACAAGCACGCCAGTGAGTCTGGGCCTTTCCTGCAGGGCGCGGGGGCCCACCTTCCCCGCCCCCTCCCCCTGGGCCCAGCCCCCACCTTCCCCTCCTGCTTCCCCCTGGGCTGGCCCCCACCTCCCCCGCCCCTCCCTGGGTCGGCTCGTGGGGTCCTGGGCTGGTGAGGCCACCTGTCCTGTAGCTGTAACCTGGGCTCTGGGCGCATGGGTCTCTGTGCTCGTCCCCCGGGGTCCCCTTCTCTGAAAGGTGGGCCTGCTGTGTGCTTGCTGCAGGACTTTTCCTGATATGATCGAGCCGTCCTGGGATGTTTCAGGGAGGCCAGGTGGGAGGGGGCTGCAGGGGGCGGGGGCGAGGACTCTGCTGGTCCCGCTACACCTCACTCCTTTCCACTTGGCCAGGAGGTTTACACTGGTGTCTGGAAAGTGCTTTTAGAACCAGAGTCTCTCTATTTGTAGTTCAAGCCTGAGTCTTGGAGTCACTGATGTTGGGGGCGGCTCCCAGCAGCCTGGCAGGAGCCCTGAGGTCTCCCTCCCCATCGGTGGCCAAGGCTCCTGATTGAAAACAGGCATCCACTGGGGCCCGGCCTGCATCTGCTCCCACGTACGTGGGGGTGCGGCTGCCCGTGTGCACCTCCAGCCCCGGGTCCTGCACGGCCCCTCCCACCAGGCAGCAAGGGGAGGGGTCCCAGACTCTCCCTCCTGGGATGGGGGGGCACACCAGTGGTTGTGACTGTGACTGACCCTGGCTCCCAGGTGCTTGCCTACAGGGCCATCCAGCCAGGGGACAGGAACCGTTCTTAGGGAGTTTACCGGGTATCGTTCCTGCATGGGTGAAGGCCTCCCCTGTGCTCCCCCCCCCCCCCACCCCCGCCGCCGATCAACCCTGGCTCCTCTGGGTGGAGGTCCAGACTCGGGGGAGTCACGACTTCCTGGTCAGGCTCCAGGTCAGGGCAGCAGTCAGGCCAGGGACCCCCTCTGCCTGTGTCCCCAGCACGGTGCTGTGAGAGGCAGGACGCCCAGGCCAGGTCGGGCTCCTCCGTGGGTCCTGGAGGGGTCAGAGGGTGCTCCAGGACTGGGTCTCCCAAGGCTTCAGGGGCGAGGAGAGAAGCAGTGAGGTCTGGCATGGGGGGCCGCACCCTTGCCAGGATCAGTGCAGCCTGTTCTGTGCTGGCCTCGCCTCGCCTGGCCTCCCAGGAGATGTCCACCGAGGGGACGTCTGTGGTCACGGGGAGGCCACGGGTCCAGGCTTCGGTGCATGTCCTATAACCGGTGGCCTTCTTGTGACACAGGTGGCTCTGTGTCTAATTGTGGACGATGAAGCGCCCCCGGGAAGCATACATTCTCGATCTTCAGCCCCAAAGCCTGCACCCACCACCCCTGCCCTCCTGGCCGTGGGTGTCGGGGCAGAGAGCCGGGGGTCTCGGGCCCACAGTCCGGAGGACGGGTCTGTTAGGTTGCTGGCCCTACAGACATCAGCAAGGGTGGTCTCTGTTCCATGCCACAGGGTGGGAGGGACTTTGAGGGGTGGGCTGGCCAGACCCCGGTGTCTGTGGCCCAGGTTGGGTGGAGTTACTGTTGACTTGCGGTGTTGATGCTCGAGGATCTCTTCCCCCGTGTCCGCTGCCTCGCCCAGAGCGACCGCAGTCCTCACCCCCTCAGTACGTGGTGGCACACCGTGGCCTCAGGGCCGGGCTCTCCTGCTGCCAGGCCCCCCAGAGGTCAGCTGGTGGCCAAGAGGGCTCTAGGAAGCACCTGGGGGGCGCTGTTGCCAGGACGACCATGTTGGAGCTGCTGGGAGGGCAGTGGCCTCCGCGGCTCCCCAGAGCGCTGTCCCGGGGTGCATGTCATGTGTGACGGGGCCCAGTGAGGCCGGTGGCATGGCCTTGTCAGGGCAGGGCCCTGCTGGTACTTTCTGGGAAGCCCCGTGCTTTGTGCTGGCCGCTCTGTCTTGCAGTGGTGTTCCCGGGAACCGTGTTGCATGGGGCTGTCTCTGCTCGTGCGTCCCTCCGTGAGCTCGCTGTGGCCAGGGTGAGGCTGATCCACCCTTCTGCCCAGGCCCCAGCCCAGCATCGAGGGGAGGGTGTGAGGATACTCTGGGGTTTCCCGGGGACCCTTCTGGTGAAAGGGAGACACCCAGGGGGCCCGCTGCTTGGTCAGGCAGGCCCCTGGCCCACATGGCCAGTCAGCTGCTAGGGTCTCTTCTGGGTCTGGGTGCCTGAGACAGAAGCCCTGCCCACCACTGCCAGGGCGTCCAGCCCCCAGCATGGGCCAGGTGTCCCAGGCCACGTGGGCATCCCCGCAGCAGTGAAGCCCTTCCTGAGGTCTCCCAGCCACCTTTTGTTCAGCCCTTGCCCCTTGTGGGAAACCACAACGACCTCCTCAGCCCATAGCGGACGTGGCCGCGGCCCCCTGCCCTGAGACTTGCGCGTGCACACGCGCTCACACACACGCACACGCCCGCACGCACAGGGCTGTCCTGAGACAGCAGCACCCTGTTGCCCTGGGAGAACGGCAGGCACAGGTGATAGAGTAGGCTGCAGGGGCTCACGGGGTGTGTGTCAGCCCCAGGGGTGCGGTGGGAGTGCAGGGCCTGCCTGTGCCTGGGAGGGCCGGCCCCCGACGCGGCCCGGGACCAGGACGCACTGGATCCCAGAGCAGGGTTTTCTGCACCACAGGCTGCCTTCCCCCACCTTGACCCCCTGGGTTCCTCGAGACCAAGTGCCCCAGTGCCACCCACACCCAGGGGTCCACCAGGCACGAAGGAAGGCTTGGAGCACAGGGGCTGTGGGAAGCTCGCTCTCTCCCCGTCTCCTCAGGTGCTGATGTGGCCCTAGCCGTGGCCACTCCTGGGGCCCCTCCTTGCCACTGCTGATGGTGGCCATGATGGGTGGGGGTCTCCCAGCCACTGTGGGGAGGGTCCCAGGATGATGGTCTCTGGCCCTGTTCCTAGCCATGCTGCCTGGGCCCACGGTGCCATCACAGGACTGCCGTGAGCATAAGGTGGGCTGGTTGGCGGGTGTCTGGACAATGGCAATGTCCCCCGGCTGGGGGTGCATTGTGACTGTGGGTCTGCAGGAGTGGGCAGGGCAGGCAGGGGAAGACAAAGCCAGTGGTGGACACTCGGACTCTGGTGGCCCACACGCCTGGAGCAAACACAGGACCACCTCCCCTGGTGTCCCTAGCCCGGGGCCTCTGTCTGAGCCGGGCGGGGGCTGGGGGGGGGGGAGGGGGGGGCCGGGGACTCCCTGCAGTCACCACAGGGGGGCAGCAGAGGGCTGTGGCGGGTGGGGAGCGGGGGCGGAGGGAGGGCCCAGGATGGAGAATGGGGTTCCCAGATGTTGCCCAAGTGCAGCAGCCCCTGTGGGATGGCCAACCTCTGCGTGTCCCTGCCCTGGCCCCCTCGTCCCCCGCACCGCCCCAGACTTCCGCCGTGTCTCCAAGGTCCCCTGATCCCTGGTACTGTGTGCTTCCTGTGGGCACCAATGTGCCAGCTCCGGAGGGGTGGCTGAGGGCGCCTGGGTCAGCACTCTGGGAACAGCAGGTGCACTGCCGACCTGACCTGGGGCTGCCCCGGGCCATGGGCGGCCGGGTGGGCCAGCAGTGCTCTGTTGCTAACCTGCCGTCTGGGTACCGTCTGTCTGTCTGTCTGTCTGTCTGTCTGCCACGTAGCTCTGTCAGTCTGCTATAGAACCGGACCGGGGGCCGACAGCGGCGAGGAAGGTGAGAGCTGCCTGTGCGGGAGGGTCCTCACGAGCCGGCTGGGCGGGTGCCAGGCTGGGGGCCCTGGGGCGGCGAGCTCATGGGAAACCCTCGCCCCCTCAGGGGAGACGGAGGAGGAGGTGGAGAACCCCGAAACGGCAGACCTGCCTGAGAAGCTCAAGCACCAGCTGCGGCACCGCGAGCTGTTCCTCTCGCGGCAGCTGGAGTCACTACCGGCCACTCACATCAGGTACCCAGCGGCCCGGCGGGTGCCCGGGGTCCACCCTGCCCCTCTGACGCCTGCCCTTCTCTTGCAGAGGGAAATGCAGCGTCACCCTGCTCAACGAGACAGAGTCGCTCAAGTCCTACCTGGAGCGGGAGGTGAGGCTGGCCGCCCCGCCCCCTGCCAGCCCGCAGCCACCCCGCGGGGGCTCAGCCGGGGGTGTGGGCCCCTGCAGGCCACCCGCTCACACCGTCCCTGGGCCGAGCCGGAGCCAAGGCGACCAGGCCACGGAAGGGTTCCCGAGTCTGTAGTATCAGCATCGTCAGTGTTGCCAGGAGTTGGGGCCATGGGACCGCCTCCTGGTCCCACAGACACGCATGAGGACCTCATGTGCTTGTGGGATGGTCCCCACTGATGCCACCCCCAAGTTGTGACAGGTGAAAATGTTCCCAGACAACGGGTTTGTCCCTGGGGAGCTGCATGGCCTGGGCAGAGCCGGCACTGAGGACGTGGAGAAGGGGTCTGAAGGGGCTGGGACGCTATGAGAAGGACAGGTTGGGGCAGGTGGCCATGCAAGGAGATCCTGGGGCAGGTGAGGGGGCTGGCCCGAGGCGACCCGCTCGTTCTCAGCCCCGGTCCCTTCCCACCATGCAGAGCCCGGCTCGTTGGGGAGCTGAGGTCTGCGGTGGCTGGGGGACGGGGTGCAGACGTGAGGACGGTGGTGCGGCCGCTCTCAGGCTCCTCGCCGGGAGTCAGGGAAGCCACCGGGGGGGACAAGTCCCCAGGTCAATCCTGCCGAGCGGGCAGGGAGCCACCAGCCAGGGGACAAGCCCCAGGTCGGTCCTGCTGAGTGAGCCAGGAGCCGGTGGCGGGTGAGAGCCGTCCGGAGGGAGCCGTGGTGTCAGTCTCACAGGATGATCTGCTGTGGGCTGTGGCCCGCGTGTGTCCCCGGGGCGGGGGCCTGGCCCTTTGCTGGTGTCCCCTCGCCTGCTTGGGGAGCGCGTTGTCCTCAAAAGCGTGAGGACTGGCCGCTGAGCCGTGGCAGAAACGAGCCCTGTCTGCACACAGCCCCTCAGGAGTCAGGGAAGTAGAGCGGGCAGGGTGGCTACAGGGGGCCCAACAGAGTTGGGGGCCTAGGGCAGCAGAGGGTCACCGGAACACCGCAGGGCAAGCCCCGAGGGTGGGCCGGTCAGGCCTCTGAACTCGCTGGAAATGAGCAAAGCGGCTCGGTGCGGTTCCTGAGAAGCACGGCCCTAGGCACGGAGTCCAGAACCTTCTGTGGCCCCGTGGTGCATCCGTGGTGACGGCTGCACGTGAACTGGGCCGGACGCTCCCTGGCCACGGCCTGCCAGCCTGTGCGGCGTGGGGTTTTGTGTTCCTGCTTCCTCACGGCCCCGCGGCGGCGGGCTCCGGGTGAGACCTCTCTGGCGCCCTGCTGACGCGGTCTTGTGTGCTGTTTTTCAGGATTTCTTCTTCTATTCTCTAGTCTACGACCCCCAGCAGAAGACCCTGCTGGCAGATAAGGGAGAGATCCGCGTGGGGAACCGGTACCAGGCGGACATCACTGACCTGCTGAAGGAAGGTAGGGCTCTGGGCCGCCAGCAGGGCGTCCGCGCACCAGCTGCGTTTCCTTTGCGCGGCTCTTGGAGCTTTGTTTCCAAAAAACTTGGTTGGATGAATTGGCTCACCTTGCCTCTGCCGGTGGGCAGCGCCCTCCGGGACTCCGTGCGCCAAGCAGCGACCAGAGGGGCTGTGCGTCCTGTCTCGGCAGGAGGTCTGGCTAGCGGCTGAGGAGCAGCTGTGGGCGGCTAGGGTGCTGGTGGCCGGGGCTCACGGGCGTGGAACCCACGCAGCCCTGCGTACTCTGCGCCCCTTGGGTCTAATGGGCCGCCCGTGGCCGCCATCCACTGGGGAACCACCCCGTGGGCCTCCCCGGCCCCACCCCTCCTCGCAGGTACCCCTACCGGACTGACAGCTAACCCCAGGGCCCGTAGGCCGTGATGATCTCCTTGGGGGTCTTCCTCACTTGAGCTCCTCCTGTGGCGCCAGCCCGGCCTCGGTCCTGTGTCCCACCCCACCCCCCCCCCCACTCGAGGCGCGGTCTTGGGTCTCCCGGCCCTCAGTGAGCTCCTCGGGACCGGTGTGTGCTCTGTATGCAGCGAGCTGTGTGTTGGGCCAGTGGGTCTGGGGTCCTGGGGCCCCTTTCTCTCCTCCTTCCCTCTCTGCTGCTCTCTCAGGACCTCGCTCTGCAGACGTAACGGGCTATTTCTCTGAAGCCGATTTAGTTTTTTAAAAACGTCTGGTCTCGCCTGGCGTGTGTTCTTTTCTTTTATGCGCATACGCGCCCCACCCCCACGTACATGCCCACGTGACGTACGACATGCATGCACACGCGTGCTCACACGCATGTGCTCACAGACACGTGTGGACGCGTGCACACCCATCCGTGCATACACGCTCACACACGCGCGCTCGCACGCTGGCTCCCCCTTGGCTGGTGGTGCGTCCAGTCGGAGGTGAGGCGGCGTGCGGCCGGGGACCTACGCCAGGAAGCGCACGGGTGCCCTCCGCCCTATGTCCCGCCCTCTGGTCCTTGGCCGCTTCTGGGGGCTGCCCGGAGCCGCACGCTCCCCACCTCCCGCCCCCCCCCCCCCCCCGTACTGTTCCGCTGCTTGCCACGTGACGGTGTCCCCGTGGCAGCCCCTGTCTGCCAGCCTGACCGCGGCCGTTGCCGGGTCCCGCCTCCCCGGCCCAGCTGAGGGCGACGCGTCTGGGGGTAACTGGAGAAGGACCCCGAGCGGGCGGCTCGAATGTCAGCCAGCCTCAGTTTCCTGGGCCGTGACCCGGGTGCCGGGCAGGAGACGACCTCGGCCCCTGACCCGCAGGCCCGAGAAGGCCGTGAGGGCTGCGCCGGCGGTGCCGGGCCTGGGTTGAGCGGCACGGGGCCCCCGCCCCCCAGCTCCTGGGTGCTGCGGCAAGGCGGGCACAGAGCGAATGAAGGCACACGCTCTCCCCTAACACGTTTAAAGTCTGACGCGGGTGCGCCGTGGCACCCAGCAGGTGCCGGTTGCAGCTCGTGGCCCTCAAACCGTGGAGGCCAGGAAGCGTGGGACCCCAGATATCGGGGGGCGGGGTATCTCAAGGGGAGTCCCCCTAGGAAGGGCACTGCCTACAACGCCAGGAACATCCCAGCCGTGCTCCGCCTGTGTCTCACGGCAGCCCGCGGGCCCCAGCCACCTGTTCACCCAGGCTCCCCGGTGGGCGCCCTGGGCACCGACTTCGTGGGATGTGCCCGCGAGGGCTCCTGCGCGTGGTAGGGAGCCCATTGCCGCCACAGTCAAGGGGAGCGAGTGCGTCTCCTGCACGTGTGCAGCCTGAGGGCCTGAGCCGGTTGCGGACGTGGCCTCGGCCAGGGAGCCGGACGGGAATGGCTGTGAGGTGTTCACCCACAAGGGCTGGCCACGTTGGGACGCCAGCTGTTCCCGGGCGTCTCCCGCAGCTTCCGCTCTGTTCTCCGTGAGTGTACTTCCCGCGAAGCGGCTGTGCCTGAGGGGTTCAGGAGCTCTGCCCTCGCGTCTGCACAGGACGCGGCCCCCCAGAGACGCCCCGACCCTGGAGTCTGCAGTGTTGGGAGCGGCCAGGGGGGCAGGGGGTCACACAGATGGAGGATAAACTGAAATGCAGCCTTTTGGGTACTGTGAGGGGCCCTTGGGTGGCAGACGCCAGCACTGGACGAGGCCACGTCAGAGTCCCCCGACCTGGCCATTGAGTGGACCGTGTGGCCCCGTGGCGTCTCGGGATCAGGAGCTTGATTAGACCCAAAGCGAGCCTCCTCTGCCTTGTCCCCACGCCTGGTTGCTTCGGGCCACAGGCGCTCCCCCGGCCCCCAGGCGCCTCCTCAGCCTCCTCCAGAGCCGGGCTGGGATGCTCTGTGTTTGCAGAGGTGAAAACCCATTGTGTGCTGAGCAGACCCGGAAGTTTGGGCCGACAGCAGTGTGAACGTGTGCTGCAGCCTTGCACCCCGGGCTCAGTGAGCCCTCCCGAGTCCCAGCGGAGGCAAGGGTGTTGTGTGGCCCTGCAGCCGGGAGGCTGATCCCCCAGGACCCTTGGCTCCAAAAGGCTGCAAGCCACGGGCTCTTCTTAGGGTCCTGCTGGCAGCCTATCACGCGTTTCTCCTAGGTGAGGAGGATGGCCGAGACCAGTCCCGACTGGAGACCAAGGTGTGGGAGGCCCACAACCCCCTCATAGACAAGCAGATCGACCAGTTCCTGGTGGTGGCCCGGTGAGTGGGCCTCAGGGGCAGTCGGGGTTCTGCCTGGACCCCAGGCACAGGGGCTGAACGGCTCCCCTGCCCCTGCTGGCTGGGCCCTTTGTGGAGACACCCCCTTCCCCAGTTCCAGATAGGTCCGGGCAGCCTTTCTCGTCCCTGCTGCTCTTAGGAGCCGCCTGGGCTGCTGCGGGAGCCCTGAGGGTCCTGGGGGCAGCTCTGGCTTTGAGGGGCTGGCCCCGTGCACCTGCCTGCTTACCTCGGGGCCTTGCAGGCCAGGCACGGGCAGGGCTGGTCCCCAGGACTGAAGGACTGGATAGAGTTGCTAGGCTTGTGTCTGGATGGGCTGTGGGCTATTGTCCTGGAGACGGGGCGGGGGGAGGTAGCTGAGAAGGGAGGACGTGGCCCTTAAGACCCGGGCCTTAGAGCCACAAGGGAGGCAGTGCTCCAAGAAGCAGCCTTTGCTCCAGCAGACCCCCTGGGGGAGCCCTGGGGCTGGGCCAGCGGGAGGGGAGGCCCTGTGAGGACACAGGTGCCCCCTGGGCACACAGCGCCCGGAAGGCTCCCATGCATCTCCTCTGGACCCTGCGCCTTCACTGTGGAGGGAGGGCCCTGCAGTGAGCTGGGGAGGTGGAACCCCAGGCGGTGGTGGCCGGCGGCAGGCTCTGTCCCTGGTACCTGGGGCCTCCTAGCCAGCCGTGTCCCCTTATCTTGGTGTGCTCCGGGTTTGGCCAGGGTGCCCTCTGTACGTCGGGCTCCGTGGTCAGTGTCTCCCTGCCCCCCCCCCCCCCCCAGCTCTGTGGGCACCTTCGCAAGGGCTCTGGACTGCAGTAGCTCCGTCCGACAGCCCAGCCTGCACATGAGCGCCGCGGCCGCCTCCCGGGACATCACCTTGGTGAGGGGGCCGCATGCCGGGGCGTCTGCACGGGACCCCGTCTGGTTGTTGCCGGGGCCAGCTGTGTCTGGGCTCCCGGCCGGTGGCCCCATGAGGCTGGGGTAGTCCATCCATCCCGTGCCCTCCCGGAGAGCCCACCGGGCTAGGCGTGGGAGCGAGCCCCCCTCCGTCTCTCCTGTGCCCCCGCTGCCTCCTGCGACCGTCCTCATCTCTTCCCGGGTGGGTGGGCTGGCCGGCCCTGCCTGGGGCGTCTGCGGGTCCTCGCGGCAGCTGGGACATGACCCGGGTGACCTCCGCGTGTCCTGCTACAGTTCCATGCCATGGACACGCTGCACAAGAGCGTGTACGACGTTGCCAAGGCCATCTCGGCGCTGGTGCCACAGGGCGGGCCCGTGCTCTGCAGGGACGAGATGGAAGAATGGTCCGCCTCGGAGGCCAGCCTTTTCGAGGAGGCCCTGGAGAAGTACGGGAAGGACTTCACGGACATTCAGCAAGACTTCGTGAGTGCCACATGGTGGGCTCGGGGCCCCACTCCCCAGGGCCACCGTGTGTCGGCCCCACCGTGTGTTTGCGGCTCCCGGAAGGCGGGGCCAAGAGCTGCACCTGCTGCCAGGTGCAAGGTCAGCGGCGCTGGGCATCACGCTGGGCGTCACCCCGGGCTCCCGGCACTGACCTCTGTGCTTGTGTGAGTTGATGGCTGCTGTTAAGCAGCTGAGCTTGTCTTTAGGCGGCTTTGTATTGTGTCCCTGGAGGGTGTCCCTCCTGGGAATGACTGTCCGAGCAGGGCCCGTGCCCTCGGGGACCCCTCCCAGCCCTTATGACCTGTGCAAACACACACTCGTCTAAAAGGAGATCAGCCTCCACCCCAGCGAACCCAGTGGGTCGCCGGCAGGACCTCCAGGTGGGGCTGGGACACACAGGCAGGCCAGTATCTGATGTAGCGTCACAGGTGGGCTGGCTTCTGGGAAGCCTCCGGAGGGCAGACGGGAGCCGCCAAAGGTGGAGGGGCCCAGCGGAAGGGAGAGCCGCTGTCCTGACGCGCCCAGAGTCTGACAGGAGTGACTCAGAGTCCCAGATACAGGGAGCAAGGCCCTCTCAGGAAATAGCAGCCGCTCGAAGACGGGGCCGCAGATGACGCCCAGCCAGGCTCACGTGGCGGCCACAGGACGGGGGCCCCAACTTAGAGACCACGCTGCCACCTCCGTGACAGGTGGAGTGGACGCAGCACAGACGGGTTTCGTAGCTAAATCCCTGCCACGGACGCGCTTCCTCTGCGTTCAGAGGACGCTGTTTCCGTAGGCAGAGCAGGAAGGGCTGGCCCGACCGGAGCCCCTGGGGTTCAAAGCTGGTGCCGGAAGCAGCGGTGTGAACAGAACTCGGGAGTTGTGTTGCTGACGCTTCGGGAACTTGGAGTCCTTGGGAGGGGCGCCGCTAGGCCGCGTGTGCAGGGGAAAGGGACTCGGGGGCAGGGGGCGGGGGGCGGGGGGGTGGGGGGGTGGGGGGTAGGGAGGGGCCCTGGCCGGGGAGGGAGGGGCCCTCTGCGGCCTCACGCCCCGCCCTCTCGTGCAGCTGCCATGGAAGTCGCTCACCAGCATCATCGAGTACTACTACATGTGGAAGACCACCGACAGATACGTGCAGCAGGTGGGTGCCCGTGGGGACGCGGGGGACACGGGGCCGGTGGGCCGCCCTCCCCCGCCCGCATCCCCTCACACGTGGCTCCTGTTTCCAGAAACGCTTGAAAGCAGCGGAGGCGGAGAGCAAGTTAAAGCAAGTGTATATTCCCAACTAGTGAGTGAGCCCTCCACCTGTCCACCTGTCCACGTGTCCACGTGTCCTCACCACCCTTGGGGCTGCGGACCGGGCAGGCCCCTGTCATCCCTTCGGCCGCTGGGGCGGGTGTGGAGTGGCCCTCAGGAAGCACGGGCTCCAGGACTCGAGCCCACCCGGCCTGGGGCTCCACTCGGAGCTGAGCACAGCTCTGGTGGCCAAGAGACCGCCTGCCCTGGGCGTGGACGGGGGCCGCCAGTGCCTGACAGCCTCAGTTTCCGGGGAGCTGCACACAGGCGGCGTGGCACTCCCATGACGTCCTCCCTCTCTCCCTTACCCTAAGTAACAAGCCAAACCCGAACCAGATCAGCGTCAATAACGTCAAGGCAGGCGTGGTGAATGGGGCCGGGGCGCCAGGCCAGAGCCCTGGGGCCGGCCGAGCCTGCGAGAGCTGTTACAGTAAGTGCCCGCCGCCTGGCATCGGGGCCCACCCCCAGCGCTGGGCGCCCTGCACCGTCCTGGGGTCCTGGCCAGGGCGGGGGGCGGGGGTCACTCCCTGCCCGGGGAAGCCCTCGTCTTGGGTCGGTGGGGCGGCTCGGCGGGGGGCGGGCGACACTGTGGAATGCTCTCTGCCGTCACTGGTTCTGCTTAAGGACCCGTCTATTTCCAACTTTGTTGTTCGTAGCCGCCCAGTCTTACCAGTGGTATTCTTGGGGTCCCCCTAACATGCAGTGTCGCCTCTGCGCCTCTTGCTGGACATATTGGAAGAAATATGGTGGCTTGAAAATGCCAACCCGGTTAGATGGAGAGAGGCCAGGACCAAACCGCAGTAACATGGTAAGTGGGCGCCCCTCCCCGCCCCCACGCGTGGCCGTGCGCCCGGCCCGCGGTCATGGCGCTGTGTCGGGGCGGCGCGCCCCCTTCCGCAGAGCCCCCATGGCATCCCAGCGCGGAGCAGCGGGAGCCCCAAGTTCGCCATGAAGACGAGACAGGCCTTCTACCTGCACACCACCAAGCTCACACGCATCGCCCGGCGCCTGTGCCGAGAGATCCTGCGCCCGTGGCACGCGGCCCGACACCCCTACATGCCCATCAACAGCGCGGCCATCAAGGCTGAGTGTGAGTGGCGCCCTCCCCCTCCGTCCCGAGCCCTGTGCCCTGTGCCCTGTCCCCGCGGGAGGGGCGTGCCGGTGCTCTGGGGGTGCCCCATTGGGAGCTCTGGCCCCGGGCCCCTCTCACGTATGCCGGGCCCCCACACACAGGCACAGCCCGGCTGCCCGAAGCCTCCCAGAGCCCACTGGTGCTGAAGCAGGCCGTGCGGAAGCCTCTGGAAGCTGTGCTCCGGTACCTAGGTAAGCCTACCCCAGCCCTGCACGGCCAGCGAGGCCAGCCAGCGGCCGCCTGTGGGGAAGGGGGCATGCCTTCCCACAGCCCCCGACCGCTGCCCAGGCCCCTGAGCTACCTGTGTGTTGCTGCAGCCTGTAGGGGCCTGGGGGTCCTGGGTTTGGGTTGGACACACCCAGGACAGGCGCCCCCTGCAGACACCCACCGGGGTTCTCCACCGCCCGTCCCTGAGGGAAGGCCCACTGCGGGGTGAGCTGAACCGAAGCACCTGGCCAGCAGCTCCCAGCGCGGGCTCTGGTGGCCTGGGGACCCTCAACGCCTTGGCCAGGGCCCTTTGCCTCAGCTTTGCCCACCACTCTGCCAGCCGTAGGCGGCTTGTCCTGGGGGCTCAGCCAGCGAGCTTGGGCAGGAGGGAACAGAGCCAGCCCCCTCTCTGGGCTCGGGGCGGGGTCACGAGTCAGTCCCTCCCAGCACGGAGGTGTCTGACCTTCTGGGAAGGACATTCCAGAACCGTGAGCTAAGCGTGTTCCGTGTAGACACGAGTGCATTTGGCGTCATCGGATGTCTAGGGTCTGGGTCTTGGGGCTGGGCCTCAGCCCCCCTGAAAGCCACGAAGGGCTGGGAGGCCTTGGCAGGTATGAGCCTGAGCCTGCCGTGGCCAGCCCTCAGTGGGGCGTGTCCTTGGCTGGGCCAACCCCGGCTGTTAATTCAGCGTCTGGCCAGCGGCCAGCCCTCTGCCATCAGCTCCGGTGGCCTGGACCTGGACGCCTCTGATGGGCCTGCTTGTTTACGGGCCTGTGTCTGGAGCCTGCGAGCTGCTGGCAGTTACCCAGTGACCCGCGGGGCCCAGCCCTGCTTGCGGGACGCCCAGGGGTGCAGGATGGGCGGTGTCTCCCCGGTGGGCCCTGTGGTCGTCCTCCGCCGGGATGGGCCAGGGGTGCCGCCGTGTGCGTTCGCTGCCCGCAGACCGGGACCCTCCCGTGTTGCTCCCGACAGAGACCCACCCCCGCCCCCCCAAGCCCGACCCCGTGAAGAGCGTGTCCGGCGTGCTCAGCGGCCTGACCCCTGCCAAGTCGGCCCCCGTCATCAACAACGGCTCCCCCACCATCTTGGGCAAGAGGAGCTACGAGCAGCACAACGGGGTGGACGGTGAGTCCCCGGCGGGGCGGCCGGCGCGGCCTGCCGGCCCTGGGGTGCCCGGCCCCGCCCCCGCCGCACCCCTGCGTGCTGACCGTGTTCTCTCTCCCTCTCTCTCCCGTCGCCGGGCGCTGGCAGGCAACATGAAGAAGCGCCTCTTGATGCCCAGTAGGGGTAAGGCCCGGGGCGGCCGCGGCGCGGCTGCTGTGCTCTCGCGTGCATGGTGCACGGCGGGCGGCTCAGGGCACGCCCGCGGGGCAGTCCACGTGGGCTGGGCCGCACCCCGCTCCCCGTGCTCCCCCCGACTCGCCCAGACGCCGCCTCCCGCCCCGGGGCCTCTGGCTGGTGGGCCGTCCCCTCCCTCCCGGCCCGGTGCCCGGTCAGTGGACTGTCCTCTCGTGTGGCCCTGGCGCCCCCGCCGCCTGCCTGTACTGTCTGCCATCGCGCTGTGACCGCCCGCATGCCGTCAGCCTCAGCTCGCGTGGCTGCCCGTGCTGTGCCTACGACCCTCTTGTGCGCCCTGCCCGTTGGGGGTGGGGGGGGGGTGGGGGGCTTTGGGACCCTGGCCTCCCCAGTGGGGCAGATAGGACCGAGCTGTGGGCTGCACGTGGTCCGCACGGCACAGGGAGGTGCCCCCAAGGGAAGGGGTCCCAGAGCCGAGGCAGCGACACCCTCTCCCGAGTGGGGTGGGACACCCAGGGGAAGGGGACTGAGGTCGGCGGAGGGGGGGGTGCGGGGCGGGAGGGGCAGGTGATTTGAGACCCTGCCACCACAAGCACCCAGGTTGGCAGTGCCTGGGGGAGCAGGACTCTGGGTTGTCCGGGCCCGTCTGTGGTCGCTCCCCCAGTGACTCGGGGCCTTGCTTTGCTCCCTTAGCTGGGCAGGGGGCACCCACGGTCTCTTCGGCTGCTCCCAAAGAAGGTGCTAGGAGAGGGGTGGCCACGGTGGCAGGGAGGGGCCTCTGGGCCCTGGAGGGTTGGCCCTCAGCAGGATCCGTGTGGGAGGGAGGCAGAGGGGGGCCAGGAGGGGCGATCTTGGGAGGATTGGGGTCTCGGCGTGGGCGCTCCACACTGTGGGCCGGCAAGCGTGGTCATGCCCGGAGCCCTTGCACAGGCTCAGGACCGACGAGCTGCTTCTCGGGGTGCCGGCCACGGTGCTGGGCCAGGCATGGGGACCTGTGGGTGGCAGCAGGCGGCGCCCATCCAGCCCGGCCTTGTCCTTGCCTCTCGGCCGCGTCAGGAGCCCCGGCAGGCGCGTCCTGTGGGGTCAGCCGGTGGCTCTGGTGCCAGCTCCTGCCCTTGCACTCCCTGTGGCCCGCCCTGGGTCCCCGGTGCCCCTGCCGTCACTCCTGGCCTGCCCACCCTTCTCTCGGCGGCCGGCCCCCACCCCGTGCCCGTCTCCGCAGTGGGGGCTGGCCGGCTTGCTCTCTGCTAGATACCCCGTGAATGAGCTCATTCCACAGAAGTCAGCGGGCGTCTCTGGGGCTTCCTTTTTAAAAAGCACTTCACGAGCAGGGTGGATAAAGTTAATTACTTCTACCGGTTTATCCAAATCGGTGTGCTTCTGTGTCTCCCTCAGTCTTAGCGTGTGGTGGTGTGGTCGGGGGTGCCCCCTGCCCAGGAGGCCACAGGCTGGCCACCTGAGGCACCGCCGGGCAGCCTAGGCCCAGGGGCATTGCCAGACTGTCGGGCAGGCATGAGCTGAGCTCCGGGCCAGGGCCTGGACTCGGGTGCCCTTGGGGCCTTAACTCACTAACCCAGCCCACCAGGCGCACGCGCTCTGCACCCACCGCCCGCGGCCCCCGGCAGCGCCCACGCTCATTGTCTAACTAACGCTAACCGTGTGTTCTCTTTCCTCCGCACCCATCGCTCTGATAGGCACTTACCTGGGTAAGTAGTGCTGGGTCTCGGGCTGCAGGCCACGTGCCAGAGCCCCTCCCTCTGCCCTGCCTAGGGCTCCCCCAGCGAGGAGGGGGCTTGCAGGGGGGCGGGCCGGGCAGCCGCTCGGGAAATGGACCTTGGCCAAGAAGCGTATCTGGGAAGAGCTGGTTCTGGGGGGCCTCTGGCAGGACTCGCTCACGCACGGGCACGCTCACGTCCGTGTGCGTGCTCGCTGGCACAGGCGGAGCAGGGGAGACAGCGGCAGGCCTGGGCTCACCCGGCTTCTCTGCCCAGGTCTTCACCGGCACGCATTCGCAAGTCGGGAGCCTCGCGTGCCCGTGGCAGGGGTCTGGGAGACCGTGACCTAAGACGGTGACTTCTCCAAGTCACGGGCCGAGGCCTGCAGCCCCAGACCCTCAGCCCGTGGGGTGGAAGCGCCTGTGTCCTGGCCACTGCTAGAAGCTCCCATCTGCTCCTCCAGGGCAGCCAGCCCCAGGGTCGGCGAGGGATGCTTGGAGCCCCTGGGGAAGAAGCCCAGTGGGGCCCGAGGAGAGGCCGCCTTGGAGAGGGGGTCCCGGTGGCGCTGTGTTTATCGCTGTGCTAGGCGTTGCCTGGCTGCCGTGTAAACCAGGCTCCCACCGTCTTGGCCCCATCCAGGGCAGGCAGCCCGCGTGTCAGGGACTGTGCCGTCAGAACCGAGACTCCTGGCCTTCCGCCTAGAGCCCAAGCCAGCGCCGCCCTCACTGGCTGGGCCAGAGGTGGCCCTCAGAGCCCCCAAGAGCTGTGGGATCGTGTGGGGGCTGCTTGGGCTAGGCTGGGACCACGGGAGGACGTGGCCCCAGGTTTCCCGCCCTTTGGCTGAGGGGGCTCACGTTCTCTTCTCCCCGTTGTCAGGTCTGGCGAACCACGGGCAGACCAGGCACATGGTAAGAGCAAGGCCGGGCCCCAGCGGGACCCCTGCCCCTGCCCCCGCCCCCGTCCCCGCCCTGGCAGGACCCCCCGCCCCAGTGCACAAGCACGACGTGTGTCCGTGCACGGCTCCCTGGGCTGGTGGCCGGGAGGCCTGGGTGGCCCTGTCGGGCCCTGTGTCAGGAGCATCAGGGAGGCTCAGCGGGACCGGGAGGGGGCCGGCTCCAGGGTGCCCCTGGCCCTCAGTGGGTCCCCTGCCTGCCCAGAGGGCCAGGCCTACATGCCTCCTGCTGGGACTGCTGCCTTGGGGGTTTCACGGTGCAGCGTGGAGGCCCCCAGGGCGTCGTCCTCAGGCCTCCCCTTGCCACAGGGACCAAGCCGGAACCTCCTGCTCAATGGGAAGTCCTACCCCACCAAAGTGCGCCTGATCCGGGGGGGCTCGCTGCCCCCTGTCAAGCGGCGGAGGATGAACTGGATCGATGCTCCTGACGATGTGTTCTACATGGCCACCGAGGAAACCAGGTGGGGGCCTCCCCGAGGCTGGCAGCGTGGGGGGGTCCAGGGGACCTCCCTGAGGCTGGGAGGGGGCCGGGTTGCCTCCCCGAGGGTGACGGAGTGGAGCATCCAGGGGGGCCTCCCTGGAGGCTAGGGGGGCAGGGGGCCTCCGCTCCCTGGTCACCTGCTGGCGTCGCTGCGTTCACAGGAAGATCCGCAAGCTGCTATCGTCCTCGGAGACCAAGCGTGCCGCCCGTAGGCCCTACAAGCCCATCGCCCTGCGCCAGAGCCAGGCCCTGCCCCTGCGGCCGCCCCCACCGGCCCCCGTCAATGACGAGCCCATCGTCATCGAGGACTAGGTGTCCCGCTGCCCGGCGAGGCCACTCCGACCACAGCCCGCGCCCCCGCCCGCCCACCCACCCGCCCACCCCTGCCCGGTTTTGGTAGTGCTCCCCTCCCGCCCCCTCCCCTGCAGAGAAACTGCTCCTCCGGGCACCTCGGGGGCAAGTGCCCTTTCACTTACTCCCAGAAAGCCCGGGAGTCGTTTTTAGCTTTGTGTTTACTTTTTGGCCGGAGCGGAGCTGAGGAGCCGCCCGGGAGCCCGCACCACCCTGTGGGCCTCGCGTGCGGCCGCAAGTTTTGTTGTGTTCTGTTGAAGGTGCCATTTTAAATTTTATTTTTATTACTTTTTTTGTAGATGAACTTAAGCTCTGTAAACTTACATCTGGAATGTTAGGATCGGCATGGCCAGCGGCCGCCGAGCTGCCTGGTGGGGTTGGCCCCTGGTCTTTTCAAGTAATTTTCATATTAAAAAAAAACAAAGAAAAAAAAAGTTATAAAAAGAAAAAACCAACTGGCCCTTCCCGTGTCTTTTGTCTCCTGTCCCTCTCCTTGCCTTGAGCCTTGGGGCTGTCCTGTCCCCCCCAGCACCCCAGGGCAGAGCTCACTTACCAGGGTTGGGTCAAGGGTGGCCTGGCAGTGTGCCAGGCAGGTGGGCACCTCAAGGCCAGAGATACCGTCCATAGGCAGGAGGACCCTTGAGAAAAAGCCCCAGTGAGCAGCATGTGACCCTTGGCCTTCCTGGCCTCCAGGCTGGGCTGGGGTTTTGTCCTTCCCTCACCTCTACCCCCACACCTGTCTTCTGCAGGGCCTGGCCCAGTGACCCCCTGTTTCCCATGGAGGAGCTGAGACCCCCCCCCCCACCTCCCCCCCTGCCACAACCATGTCTGGCTGAGGCAGGGAGTGGCCTGGACCTGGCCTTGGACCCAGACTGGCAGGTGCCTGGCTCCCGTGGCCGAATGGCTCCCCTCCCAGCAGGGCAAGCCAGCACAGCTGGGTCAGGCCAGCCCACTGCCCTCTCCTGGCAGAGCCCTGCCCCAGCTGTCTGAGGATTTCTGCCCAGACCTGCAGGGTCAGCCCCCAGCAGGTGTGGAGTTTTCCAGAGTGAGAATTTGCTCAGATTTCAGCGCAAGTACGTTGTTTTCAGAAATTCTACCTCTGGCCATTCCTCGGCACCCACCTTTGCAGGCCGGCAAGACAGGTGCAAGCCGTCTAACCACTGAGGAGAGGGGTCTGGGGCGGGGTGGGGGACACCTCTCTGCCACCCCAGCTGGCCCGGAGAAGGGTGAGTTGGGCCCTCCCGGGGCGGGGCTCCCACCTCCTTCCTCCCGGAGCCCCGCCTCCTGCTCTCCCAGCCCTGCTGTGACAGGGTGCACATCTCAGCCAAGAATTCAAATAGAAACTGCTTGTGCTCCCCCGCGGGAGACAGATAAGGGAGTCCTGGCTGCCCACCTCGAGCCCGTGATGGGGCCCCGTAAGGTGACAGGCCGGGGTGTCGAAGAAGTGGCCCCACCCAGCCACTTCAATCCGCGGCCTGGCGCCCCTGCCCTGCCCGCTCCGAGACTGAGGTGTGGCATCTCTGGCGGGCGCCAAGCTGACAAAACTGAGCTTCCTGGGAGCCTCTTCCCAACCTGGGGGTCTGAGGAAGGGGCAGAGAGCTTCCTGAGGCCCCCTTCCCTCCTCCTCGGGGGGGGGGGGTGGCATTTCAGGCGAGCAGGAGTCGTCCCCATGGGGGCCCCGGCCTGCACACCTCCAAGCCCCCTGTCCTTCCCGGGCTTCCTGCCACCTACCACCGAGCCCAGCCCCGGGGTCCCCACAGCAGAGCCAAGATGTCCCCCGGGTGCTATTTGCCAACGTCGCCAGGACGCCGTGCCACTGTGGCCCCGGGGGAGGGACCTGCGCTCACGCCTGGCTGGCTAGCTGCTTTCCTGGACACCCTCTGTCCTCATCCATCCCACTGCCCGGTCCCTGCCCCCATCTGTAGCCTTCTGTGGTCTCAGAGGTGGACACTGCTGTTCAGTGTCCATCCATCCAGAATAACCCCGTCACATCAGGGAGCCTCCAGTCAGGCCCAGGACTGTAGTTGGGTGCGGGGCACCTGTCCCCCAACCTGGCCCCCCCCCCCTCCGTCCCTGGGGTGTCTGGCCAGTTCCAACATAGTTTCCTTTGCTATGCCTCCTCACTCTCCAGGCAGGGCTGGGCCCTGGGCCCCTCCCACACAGCCTCCTTACAGAAGACACCTGATACCTGATGCTGAGCCTCAGCAAGCAGGGGGCCGTGAATGCCTGACCTGTGGGGAGCCCCATCGCGGGCCACCCTATCAGGAGGAGGACCGAGGAGGCCTCCCCACCCCCCTTGCCTGCCTTGCCTGGCAAGAGGCCAGAGTCAGGGTGCAGACTGGAAGGGGGCTGGTCAGGCTGGTCAGTCAGGCTTGGGACCACATGTTTCTAGGCTGCTGTCCTCACAGTAACAGCAGTGGATAGAGTGTGAGTGCAGGGCATGGCGGCGGGGGGGGGGGGGGGGGGGGGGCGGGTGCAGGAGCTGGCCAAGGCAGGATTGCCATGAAAGTCCAGGTTCTGGAGGGCCTGGTTCTAAGGGCCATGGGACACTGGCTTGCTCACTCCTCTAGTGTGCAAATATGCCTGGCACCAGGGGCCCGGCGGGTGCATCCGGCAGAGGAAAGGGGGTGGGGGTGGGGAGGCAGACCTTGGTGTCCAGCACAGAACCTCCAAGATACACGGTGGGGGGCCCAGGGGCCTGGAGGGAGCTGCCCAGACTGGATGGGGTCATTTGGGCTTGGGGTTCTGTCCATTTGCCAGGCTGGAGGCCCAGGGAAGGGCTTATCGGGAGGTAGAGCCCCAAGGGAGGAGACCAGGGGGTCCTCCTGGGCCCCACGGGACGGGTAGGACCCGGACGGGTAGGACCGGGTTTTTCAGACTCCACGATGGGGGCAGGGAGGGTTGGGAGGGATCAGGCAGGCCCCTGTTGGGAGGGGGACCTTCAGGGGATCCCTAGCTCGCGGGGTTTGGGGCCAGGAGGCTGGAGGTCAGAGGCCCCTGGGCACGGAGCTAGTGGCCCCAGAGGAGGGATGCGGGAGGCATCCTGCAGCGGTGGTGGGGGCGCAGGCGGATGGCAGTGCCAGCCCGCTGGACACCTGCACGGAGAGCACGCCGGGGGGGGGGGGTCACCCCTCTTCTCTCCCATTTCTACTGCCCCTGGGTGGAGAGCATGGGGAGAGTGCCTCCCAAGCCGGCAGCACGCCCAGGTCCCCTGCTGCCCGGCGCCCTCCCCCTCTTTCGCTTCCAGCAGTTTCTCTCCCGCTGTTTTTGGAAGCGTCGGGCGCCCTGCCTTCCACCCACTGAGCTTCAGCACCGTCGACGGTGTCAGGCGGGGGCGGGCGGCGGGGCAGGACCAGGGCCCGGCCAGGTGGCCGCGCCCCGCGGGGGAGCCGGCTCCGATCCCGCCGCGCGGCCATCCCTATAGAAACCGAGCAACAAAGGGACTCGGGGCGGGGGGCGCGCGGCGGGGTGGGTGGGGTCCTCCGGGGGCGGGAGGGGGGGAGCACCCGGCGCCGAGGGCCGCCGTCCGTCTGCGTGTCCGGGGGCCGGCCTTCCGGGCCGAGGCCCTAAACAGCCAGGAATGCCCCCGAGCCGAGGGGGCTGCGGACCCCCGCCCGCCCCGCCCCTGCCCCGGCGTTGCCATGGACACGAGCGAGGCACCGGCGTCGGGGCGCCGCCGGGCGGGTCTGGCCGCCCTCGCGGCCCCGGCAGGTGCGCCCCCGCCCCCGCGGCGCCCCCCGCCGACCCGGGGAGCGGGCTCCCGAGGCCCCGCCCCGGCCGCGGAGCCAATGGGTGCGCGGGCAGCCGGCGGGCGGGGCGGGGCGGCGGCGCGGTGGCGGCGGCGCGGAGAGGGCGCGGGCTGAGGGCCGACGGGCGCACGGACCATGGCCTCCAAGTGTCCCAAGTGCGACAAGACGGTGTACTTCGGTGAGTGCTGGGCCGGACCAGCGCCCGCCGCACTTCGCGGTCAGCCCCGGGCTGCGCGCCCCGCCTCGGGCTGCGCGGCCCCGGGATGCGCGGCCCCGAGGCCGGCTAGGCGCGCTGCCCACGCGGGTGCGGCCGGAGGGTGGAGCTGGACGAGGTGGGGGCAGCCACGCCCGAACCCCGCAGCGGCCGGTGGGCCCCGCGGGAGTGCGTGAGCCTCCCAGGATGAGGCCGGGCTGTGGGGGGACGTTCGGGGTTCGCGGGCGCCGAGTGGGGCGGGGTCGGGGTCGGCGGGGCGCACGCTCTGGGAGCCCCCCGTGCGCTCCTGCCTTTCACGGCCCTTCCCGTGGACACGTGGCTGGCCCCCAGCAGTGACCACCCCCCAACCTCCACCTCGACCTCTGACCACAGCGGGCCCGGGTCAGATATGGGCTCTGTCTGGACTCGGTCCACGCGGGGGCGACCTCGGCCTCCCAACTCCTGCGTGTCCCAACGTGCTCCCTCCCTTGGCGCGAGTTCCCTCAGGACTTTGCTGCGGGTGAGGTGGGATGACAAACGGGTCCCCACAAGCATGAGAGGACACTGGAGCCCAGGTGGCCAAGTGCCCCTGCCTCCTCAAGGTCAGAAGAGCCCTAGACGGGAGGGTGTGGCGGGTCTCTGCCAGGATGGCCCCCCAGGGTATGCGGCAGCCCCTGGCGCTCACCCACTCTCTGGCGATCACACCCGCCTGTCTGGCTTACTCAGCCACTCTCTCTTCTCTTGGCTGATCCTGTCCCGACTTTGCCAGGGTGGCAAAGTCCCTGCCCCCGGATCCTTCCACTAACACCCTCCTGGAGCCACAGACAGGGGGCCCTTCCCTGGTCATTGTGGGGACAGTGGTCGGGGTCTGGAATGTGGACAGGCCAAGGTGAAGGAAGCCACTTGGCTTCCCTGCTGAGGGAGGTGGATGGTTGTTTGCTCTTCCCAGAGGGGAGGGACCGGATTTGGCCTGGAGTGCTTCTGGCCTGGCTGGGAGCCCAGGGGCTTCCGGCCGACTCCCCAGTAGCTGGCCCAGTCCTCCATCCCCATCCCAGAGGGGGGGCTCATCCCCGTAAGGCTCACGGTGGGGGACAGCCCTGGGGTCCTCCTGCCAGGCCCGCTGCCCACTACTTGGCCCCGACCAGGCCAGCTCAGGGCTCTCCAGGGCTGGGGCAGACAGTTCTGTGGACAGCCGCGGAAGCGTCTCTGCCTGCCTGCCTGGGCGGTCACTGGCTCCCAGCAGAAAACAAAGGCTGCTCAGACCCGCCTGGCTTCTGTCCTGGGCGGGAGGCGCTGGTGGAAGGAGGGGGGCCTTTGGCCTGGGATCCTGCCCATCCCCCAGTCAGGCACCCCACCCCACCCCTGCCCCAGCAGCCCACACCCTTGAGCAGAGTGAAACCTGGGCCAGGACACCCCAGAGTGGCCTCAGAATGCTTTGCCTTTGTGTCCTTAACAATGGTGCCGCCCGTGGGGAGCCCGGTCCCTTCCATGCCAAGAGACCCGATCAATTCTGTCTTCCCAACGGGGTTGGCAGTATGTGGCCATCTCCCCGCCCAGTGGGGTCTGGGGGTCATTCCCCTGCCCCCGCATAGCCGTATGCTAGTGCTGGCCCGTGCGGCGTGGCTTTGGCAGCCCTGAGTGCAGCTGCCACGGCCGCTGCTGGCCAGCGGGAGGACTGGGAGAGGGTGCCGGGCTGGCGTGGCACCCGACTGCCCCAGCATGGACACGGGAGGGGTGGCTGGCCAGCCTGTCCCAGCATCCTCGGGTAGAGTGGCCGTAGGGATCAAAGCCCCAGCTGCCTCCAGGAAGGGGTGGGTGTGGGTGGCGGTCCAGCAGGTCCTGCCAGGGCTATGGGGAGCCAGCACCCAGGGCCCCAAACCTGGGCCACCAGCAGCAGCACCCATGGACCTCTGGGTGTGGGGAGTGACCCGGCCGGGCCCTCTCTCTCCACTCTGCCAGGGCCCTGGGGGAGGCCTGGCCTGCACAGCAACCTCGCTGCGAGGGGGCCAAAAGATCCGCTGGTCCTGGGGCTCGGCCAGTGTGGCAGGGGCCCAGTCCGCCTGACCTCCGCCCCCGCCTCCCCCCCATGCTTCTGCTCAGACCCCTTCCCTTCCCTTCCCTTCGGAATTCCGGCTTGGCTCCAGCCTTTCTTCCTGCCCTCTCCTCCACCACCCTTTTCCTGCCGCGCTCTCCTGGGGAGGCCCCCCACACTTCCGGCCTTTAGGAGGTGGCCCAGTGGGCAGGGGGTGGGGTGGGGGTGACTGGGCCCTTAGCAGCTGGTCTCTGACCTTGAGTGTGGAAGCAGCAGCTGGAGGCAGTGCCTTATCATGGGGAAACCAAATATAGACAGGTAGGCATTCTGTCCCATGGGGTGCAGGGGGCACGGCACAGCCATGGAGGGTCCACAGCCGTGGAGGGTCCGGAGGCTGGGGCTGTCCCCTCCGCAGGGGGCTCTGCCCACCCCTTCAGGGCCCAATTGGGAGCGTTCAGGAGTCTGTGAGGGATGGAAAGGTGTATGAGTGTGAGGCCAGTGTTTGAGGGAGGGGCAGGTGCGTCGTTGAGAGGGTTCACAGGGGTGTGAGGGTGACCGAGAGAGACCCAGCAGGGGCTCTGAGGGGCAGAAGGTGGTTCCGGCGTGTGGTGGGGGCTTGGAGGTTCCTTGTGGGGCTGGAGGGAGGGCTGAGGAGTCTGCCCACGCCAGGTCCCTGGGCGCTGGCCCTGACCTCCTGTCCTGCCCCCAGCTGAGAAGGTGAGCTCTCTGGGCAAGGACTGGCACAAGTTCTGTCTCAAGTGTGAGCGCTGCAGCAAGACACTGACCCCCGGGGGCCACGCTGAGGTGAGCCCCCTTTCCCGGGGCAGGGCGGGGGTGGGCGGCAAGCCTGGGCCGTGGGCGGGTGCCAGCCCTCACGCCACACCCCTCTGCCTAGCATGACGGGAGGCCGTTCTGCCACAAGCCCTGCTATGCCACGCTGTTCGGACCCAAAGGTGAGCTTGGGTCCCCGCCCCCAGCCTGGGAACCGTTCTGGCCCCGGAAGGGGCGTCCGGTGTGCCTCCTGGACCCGGCACAGACTTGGGCCCGGAAGACACCAGCAGCCCCGGGGTCCCCTGGCCCCCTTCTCCCCTTGCCCATTCTGGACCCTCCCCCGACAGCCTCTTCCGTCCTGGTGATTCTAGCGTCCCCCACGCCCCTCCCAGAAGTCTGCCCCAGCCGGCTGGCACCCTCTGGGAGGGGGGGGGGGGTCCCGACCCCACAGAGTGGGCTGTGGAGAGAAGTGCAGTGGGGTGTGGGGGCTGGGGGTGGGCGAGGCCGCTCACCCTACAGTGTCTGCCACTCCGCAGGGGTGAATATCGGAGGGGCCGGCTCCTACATCTACGAGAAACCCTCCGCCGAGGGCCCCCAGGTCACCGGCCCCATCGAGGTGCCCGTGGTCCGGGCTGAGGAGCGCAAGGCCGGCGGCCCCCCCAGGGGGCCCAGCAAAGGTGGGCTGGGCTCCGTGTCCGGGTGGAGGGGTGTCCCAGCGGCCAGGCCGTGCCCTGCCCTGACTCCTCCTTCCCTCAGCCTCCAGTGTCACCACGTTCACGGGGGAGCCCAACGTGTGTCCTCGCTGCAACAAGAGGGTCTACTTTGGTGAGTGAGAGCGCTGGCAGCAGCCTCTGGGGGGTGCCGGAGGAGGGCCCCTCAGCATCACCGTCTGTCTCCCCTCCCAGCCGAGAAGGTGACCTCTCTGGGCAAGGACTGGCACCGCCCGTGCCTGCGCTGTGAGCGCTGTGGGAAGACGCTAACTCCAGGCGGGCACGCGGAGGTGAGGGGGCGAGCCTGCGGTGGTGGGGGGCGGGCCTGCGGAGGTGGGGGGGCGGGTTTGCGGAGGAGGGGGGCGGGCCTGCGGAGGAGAGGGGGCGGGTTTGCGGAGGGGGGGCGGGCCTGCGGAGAAGAGGGGGCGAGCCTGCGGTGGTGGGGGGCGGGCCTGCGGTGGTGGGGGCGGGCCTGCGGAGGTGGGGGGGCGGGTTTGCGGAGGAGGGGGGCCGGCCTGCGGAGGAGAGGGGGCGGGTTTGCGGAGGGGGGGCGGGCCTGCGGAGAAGAAGGGGCGAGCCTGCGGTGGTGGGGGGCGGGCCTGCGGAGGTGGGGGGGCGTGTTTGCGGAGGTGGGCGGCACATGGAGGTGACGCCCCCGGGGTGGCCTGGGGGTGGGGTTGGGGGTGAGCCAGCGGTGGGTGCTATCCCCCGGTGGCCAGAGTGGAGGCCTACGGGTGCACTGCCGTCCCCCCCATCCATCAGGTGAGTGGAACCTGGCATGGCTTTGGGGTCCTTGAAGGCTGTAAGGGAGGGCGGGGTGTGTGGACAACGAGGAAGCCAGGTGGGGGTGTGGGGAGAGGAGCGCAGAAATCTCAGCTCTGTCCCTGTTCTGCACCCAGCATGATGGCCAGCCCTACTGCCACAAGCCCTGCTACGGAATACTCTTTGGACCGAAAGGTGAGAGCCGCCAGGAGGGCTGGGACTCTGGTGCCCTCCTCCCCACTCCTCCCTACCGCCTTTGTGCCCTTTTCTGCAGGAGTGAATACCGGAGCCGTGGGCAGCTACATCTATGACAGAGACCCAGAGGGCAAAGCTCAGCCCTAGGGATGCAGCCCGTCCAAGGAGCCGGGGCCTTCTCCTCTGCCCGCCCTGCTCCAGAGCCTACTGCTTGGCCCTATGGGGGAGAGCGGCCAGCCGTCCGGCCCTCCCCCTGCACGTCCAGGGCCCGGGTGTTGTGCGGGAGGAGGCCCGCCTGCCTATCCCCGCTTCTCTCCCCTGCCCGTGGTCCCACACGGCCCCGCGTGTCTCCTGGCCCTCCGTGGGTCTGTCTGAGGTGGGCGTCCCGCTCTCCCCCTCCTACTGCCCCAGGCCTGCCTCACAGTGTTATTTCTGCTCCCCTCGCCGGTGACGCTGCCACGCTCTTCACGGCGTTCCCAGGGCGGACCCAGGGCGTCCCTGCCAGGAGCCCTCTGCCCATCGCCCCCACCGCCTTGCAGTGCTTGCCTGACACCCTCACGCGGCTCACATGTAACTGCTGAGATTGCCGTCAATAAAGGTTTGAGGATTGGGGGACCCTGCCGTGCCTCTGTTGGGGGATGGACGTACGTTGGGACTGTAACCCCTCGTCCCATCCACAGACGGTCCCCACACCCGCGGGCTGGCTTCTGGTGGGAGTGGGGTCCTAGTCCCAAGGCTGGTAGGGGCGGGTGGGGAGGCAGGCAGCTCCACTGTGGACCGTGGTGCCAGCACCGAGGTGGAAAAGGCGGCTGAGACAGGGACCAGAGCAGGCGGAGGTGGGAGCATGGGAAGCATCCTGGGTTTGGGGTCCTGGTCCCCAGAAATGTCAGCAGTGGGCACTAGAGCCAGGAGATGCCTCCATCCATCAGGGCGGGGTCTGCCTTGGGACAGAGAGCCAAGGGCATGGCACATGGGGGAAAGGGGGCAGGTGATGGGAGGACGGTCCTCTCTAGGAGTGCAGGAGCTGGGGAGTAGGCAGAGGCAAGGTGGGCCTTCAGGACCCAGCCTGGAAGTGCGGTGGCTTGGATGGGGAGGGGGTGTGGTCAGCATCAGTGGGGGCCAAGGGACAGAACGGGGGCAGTCTGAAGGCCAGGGCTTGAGGGCTTGAGTCCCCCTGTTTGGGTGCTCCTTCCCAGCCGGTGTCCCTGTGTCCGGGTTTGCAGTGAGAGTGGAGTCACTCCTGGCCTCCCCAGGCAGCCCAGTCTCTGCCCTTTGAACCTGTCAGGAGCCCTCCCTCCTGTCTTCCTTTTTCTGCCGCTTCTGGACAGCCCAGCAGAGGGCGCACCTTCTGTTCCACTCCAGGCTCCGGCGGAAACTAGGCCGATCTACCCTGACCTGCCCCTAGCACCGCAGCCCCAGAAGCTTTGCCCTCCTCAAAGCCAGGGCATCTGGGCCCATGTGCCCTGCACCCCAGGACCAGCTCTCTGTGCCTCAACCCTTGGCACAGGGCCCCTCCCCGGCTCTCCCTCCAGTCCACCAGCTCAGACACAGCTGAGCCTGCGTGCATGCCATAGCCATTGTCCTTGGAGCGGCCATGCGTGTCCCTGGGGGTGGATCGGCCGGCTCGGGTTTCTAGCGATGCCAGGCCGTCCCATCGCACTGTGGGCAGCAGTGTCTCCTCTCACCTGGCTAGCCCTGGAATGCAGCCAGAGTGTGCAGGGCAGGTGGCCTGGGGGGGGGGGGGGGGGAGGGGCCGCTGGAGCAGGCACCCCAGGGGCAGCCAGTGTCCCCCCCCCCCGCCCCCCCAGGGCAGAGCAAGTACCACCGGGGCACTGGTGCAAACTGGGCGGAAGGCCCCCACCTGCCCCAGGCTGTGGCTCCATGGTTGGGGGGACCTTTGGGGGAGAATCCAGACTTTCTGAGCAGCACACGCTCGCCCTGGCTGCGGTGTCGGATGGGAAATTCCTGCCCTCTGCCGGGCGGGGAGCTGCTAAGGGCGCAACTTGGGCCCTCCCTCGGGAGCCTCCAGTGGAAACTATGTGGGGAGGAGAGGGGGTGGGCGGCGCGCCGTTTCCCCAAACCCGGGGCGGAGGGGGCTCTGGGTGGGTGAAAGCCCGCCTGGCAGCGCGGGGGCGAGGGTGCCGGGACCGCCTCGGGGAAGGTCGACTGCGGCCCGCCTTGGGACGCAGCGGCCCCCAGCTCCCGGGGCCGGCCGGGAAAGCGCGTCCCATTTCCTGCGGGCGGAGCAGGACTCGCCGCCTTGTTTGTTTCCAAGGGGTTGCCATGGAAACCGGGCGGTGCCGCTACCACTGGTCTCCGCGCGCGTCGCTAGGCGCGTCGTTGTGACAACGGTGTGACAGCGGTGCCCCCGCGCGGCCGCGGCCTTCTCGATGGCACCGGCTCCAGGAAGCCCCCCAGCAAGTCAGGTGCCTCCTCCGTCGTCCACGGCCCCGGACGCTCCCGCAAGATGCGGGAGAGGCGGCAATGGGCCTGTGTGCCCGGGTGTGCCGCCTTCTCCACTTCCCCTTGCCTGACCTCCACCGCCGCCGCCCCGCCCTCCATTCGGTGCCGGCCAGGGAGGCGGCCCTGAGATGCCATCTAACAGCCTCCTTCCCCGTCCAGAGCCCAGGGCTGCACATGGCGCGGGGGCCTCCTTCACCATCCTCCTCCCCAGCTGCACCCCACCTCCTGCCAGTCCAGTCTTCCCCGGCTTGGGAAGGCTAGGCCCCTGCAAGGTCGCATGCCTTCCACCCCCTACGTGGGCCAGTGTGGCCCTGGCTGCTGTCACCAGGCAGGCATCCCGGGGTGGGGCCAGGGGCGGGGGGCTGCTCTGCCTGCACCTCCCTCTGTCCCCACTTCGCTGAGGTCCAGACCCTAGGTTCCCATGTCCTGGATGCCCAGCACCTCTCCCTCCAGGCCCCGCCCAGCTTCCCCCCTGGGTCAGTGACCCCCAGCATCAGCCCTAGGCAGCCCTTCCCCTGCTAGAGGCTCCCTGAGAACCCCACCCAGCCCAGGCCAGCCTCCCTGAATTTCTTAGGACTGGCGGAGGGGGGACTGACTCCCTCCCATCCCTGGGTCCAAGCAGCAGCTCACTGACCCCCAGCTGTGGCTCCAGGGGCTGAGTGTCAAGAAATCAGCAAGGGCCGATGACCCTGGCTCTGGGCTGCTGGGGGCTGGGCCAGGTGAAGACTGGCGGGGGACCAGGGCAGCCAGGTGTGGACAGCACATTTTCCCAGGGCTTGGCTGCCCTCTGGCAGTGGTGAGGAGGGGCTCGGCCGGCTGCCGGACCTGAGAGGCTGGAATTTGAGGCGGTTCTGCATGGTCTTTGGCTCCCGGACATAGATTCTTGGAACAAGGCTCAGCCTTCGGGGGAAGGGAGGGTCACCCCATCTGTCCAGACTGTCGACTCCAGTCGAGGTAGGGCTGACTGAGGGAGCTCAAGGCCACGTGTGCCCCCCATCCTCTCTGCATGCCGCCTCTGCTTCCAGGAGAGGAGGACAGGAGCTGCCCTCTCACCTGGTCTGGGGGGTCCTGGGTGGACAGGAGCCAAGTCCTGGGAAAGTGCAGTGTCTGATCCCTTCTCTTGCCTCGGGGCAAGGAAGGTCCCTCGAAGGCCCAGCAGGCCCACTCTGGGGCAGAACCTCAGAGCAGACTGGGGGGTCCCGGGGGACAAGCTGCTGAAAATAGGCCCTGGGAACGTCTGAGTGTCCGTGACTCAGCTGAGCCTGGGGGAGGGGGGGAGACCCTGGAGAGGGAGCCAGCAGTTGCCCTGGGGCATTTGGCCCTTCAGCCCTAGGAAGGGACATCCTTGTCCATATTGAGGAAGGGGCCTGGAGGCCAGGGCACGGGGTGGGGGCTTCAAGGATGGTGGGGGGAGGCCAGAGCACGTGCCACAGAAAACAGCGGGAGAGAGTGCAGGGGTGCTGTCCAGCTTGAGGGGCAGAGCTTTCCCAGTGGGTGAGGGTGGCTGGCCCCAGGCAGGGACTCCTCAGTGGTCACTGGCTCTCAGGTGCCTGGAGCCCAGCACTGCTGTGGAGGTACATCGGGGCCCTCTTGGGAATCGTCCTGCAGGGCAACGTCCCTCCTGGTTCCCATCTGGGTCCCCAGCCAAGCTTGGGTGGTGCATGAACAGCCAAGGGCATGGGGGTGTGCAGACAGAAGGTGAACATGGCCTCAGCTGATGCACCCAGAGCCCCACAGCCGCCTCCCACAGGTCTTTGGGCCCCGGGGTGCCCTCATGCTGTCCCTGTGCCAGGCAGGATGTTGTGGGCACAGAGGCAGCCTGGGGCAAGTGGCTGGGTTGCTCTGTGTTCCTGTCCTGGCCACTTTGTCCCTCATGCTCCAGACACAGCCCCTGTGCCTGCTGGTAGCACTAGGGGGCAAAGTGGGGGAAGGCTACACCTTGGGGTGTATTAGGGGGCTTACTGTGTCCTCCATTTGTTTGGGAAACAAATGCAAACAGCACCCCCAAAACAGTGGGGCAAGGGGTAGGCGGCTGAGCAAGGCAGATTTGGGTCTGGAACTGGCCCCTGGGCCAGGTCAGTGCCCCTCGCCCACAGGTGCCCCCTGAGCCAGGTGAGCTGATGGAAGTAGGATGTCTTGCACCTGGTGGGGCCCAGGTCTCCGGCGAGCTGTCAGGGCCCTGACCCGTACCCAGCCGAGCCTCAGACGGAGGCTGAGGTACAGACTCTGGGGGGAGGCACGATCTCCTCCAGGAGGTGTGGGCGGCTGCTGGTGCGGGGCTCCCATCCCCTCAGGTGGGCAAGATGGGTAGGGAGCCGAAGGGAATTGGAGGAGCATTGCCAGCCTGTGGCTGAAGATTTGAGAGGGTTCCAGCGAGCGTGTGTGTGTGTGTGTGTGTGTGTGTGTGTGTGTGTCTGTCTGATGTCTGGAAAAACTGCTGTGTACCAGTTAGAGGGCGAGGCACATGGCCCTTGGCTACTTTTGGCATTCCCCCCCCCCCCGCCCCCGCCCCCGCAGCCCTGTGACCATGGCAACAGGAAATAACAGCAGAGAAAGCTAGCCGGAACCTCACCACCCCAGGGATGGTACTCTCTCATGCTCCCCCATGGTGGGAGGGGCTGGAGTCACAGCGTGTGGGTGGGGGGCATCCCAGGGGCAGGGTGGGTGGACAGGTGGGCAGAGCTGGCTCCTGGCCCCACCTGCCTGGAGCCTTAAGGTGGTGCTGTGGGCCGGACAGAAACCTGGGGAGGCAGCTGGGGTACCCGGACAAGTGCACTCACACAGTGATGCCCGTGGGCACCGGGACAGAGGTGGGTGCTTCCGGGCTCCCTGTGGGGCTCACTGCACCCCTCTAGCACATCACCCTGGTAGGGGTGGAGGCAGCCCTGCCCTGGAGCCCCAGGCCTCCACCCAGCACATGCCGCACATCCATGCAGGGCAGTCTTCTCAGGAAGCTGCTGGTGCTACGAGCAACATGTGTGTGACCAGAGCCCCATGACGCACTGTGACAGCCCCCCCCCCCCCAACCAGTGGGCCTCGGGCCCTTCCCGCAGCCCCTGCCTCTCTGGGCCTCTCTGGCCTGTCTACATTTCTGTCCCCTGCTGTGTGTGTTTCTGTGCGCTCATCCCCCCCCACCCTTGCTCTTCCCCATCCCGGCCTCTTTCCAGATCCCGGAGCCAGGAGATGAGGGAAGTCAGGATCCACCCTAGTGACCCTATCTGTCTGCAGCAGCATCTGGCGCAGGCCAGGGAGACACCAAAGGATGGGATGGGGGGGTGGAGGAGGTCGGGCTGGTGGCCTTACCTCTGGAAACCGTGCCCAAGTGCCCCAGCGCTGGGCAGGGAGGGCCACGGGCCCAGACGTGGCAGTGAGTGTGGAGGCTTCACGGCTGGAGCAGGCCAGCATCGATGGGTGGGAGTCCGGGGCTCCGGTGGTGCGTGGTGTGCACCCCCACTCCTGGGGGCAGCAGCCAGCCAGCCGCTGAGCGTTTAGCGATGTGGTGCAAGCCTTGCAGGCCCCAGGGCTCCCAGAGTCCCAGCCGGGGGCAGAACTGTGGTCTCAGAAAGGGGGTCTCGGGGAGGAGGGGGTGACGCAGGGAAGCATGAGGGGCAGGACGTGAGGGTGTGGGAGCTAGTGTGCCCTACTCACCGAGGGCTCACTCTGGAGGTGGCCTCCGTGGCCCTGCATCCCTGGCCGCTGCCACCCTTACCCCAAGCCAGGCCTCTTTTGGGGGGCAGAGGGCGGGCCCTGTGGGGTGCGGGTGGGGGCACCCATGGTTTCCCTCCTCCCTCCCAGTGCCAGGCCGGAGGCCTATGGTGGGGAGGTGGGCTTCAGGGAGGGTGATGTTGGAGTCGCTGAGTGCCTGTGGGGAGGCCAGGAGCCCCTGGGTCCTGTCAGAGGATGGTCTCCAGCCCCTTCCAAGAAGATGGGGCCTGGATAGGCCCAGGGTGGTTTGGTGTTGAGAGATGGGTGTGTCAGCAGATGAGGAGGAGGGTGGTAGCCTAAGGGAGGGACATGGGCAACCCGGAGAAAGGGAGGAAGGGTGGGGCGCTGGGGGGCCGGGGCGGGGGGAGGGGCTGGGGCGCTGGGGGTCCTGAGGTCTTGGACGTCGGGGCCAAGGCGGGGAGGGGGCTGCGGCGCTGGGGGGCCAAGGGGCTGGGGCCTCGACAGGGGGCTGGAGCTTAGCTGAGGAGCCAAGAAACCGGGTGTGGCCGGGGGAGGATCCGCTGAGCAGGCAGAGGGGACAGGCCCCCTTCCCCCGCCCCCAGCAGAGAGGACTGTGGCCAGGGTGCCAGTGGCCAGGAGGGAATGGCCCAGCGGGCAGGGACTTCCTAAGGGGACATGGAGGCCGGGACCCCAGCCAGGCTGAAGCCTAGGTCTGGGCTGAAAGGCGGCTGGGAGACCCCACCAGCCCCCTGGACACTTCCCACTCCCAGGGTGGGTGGAGTAGGACGGTCTCCACCTGGCACCGGCCCGCACTTGCCCTGGGCGTAGGACTTGAACCACTCCCGTCGTGCGCTCTCGTGCTCTTCCCGCAGAGATAAGGAGCCCTTCCGGCAGAGATGCCCTGTGCGTGGCCGCGCCCACCCCCGCGCTCACACTGGTCACTGTTACCGCGGAGGGGAGGGAGGGGACGTCCCGTCTCGAAGTCCCCTCTTCCAAATTTCCCGGGCTGCTGTCCAATGGACTTCCCAGGCAGCGGCGGGGGCGGAGGGCTCGCAGAGGCCGGGATGTCCCTTGGGCGTGGGGGGCTGGGGAGGGGTGGGCGTCCTAGCTCCGCGTGTGATGAAGGCCGGAGGGGAGATTCACGGGGGGAGGGGCTACAAGGCTGAGACGTCGCTGGTCCCCAACCCTCTGTCTGGGAGAGGGTCGGGTCAAAGTGTGTGGGGAGAAGGAAGTCCGCACACGCTGGTTTGCATCTATTTGCATTTTATCGGTGACTCCCTGGATCCCAGCTATCTGGGGCTCGGAGGACTGGTGTCGGAGGACTGGGGACGGGGGCTGGGCCGCTGGGGGGCCGGGGCTTCCTGGCCCTGGGGACCCCCTTCCCTAGATCCTGGACCCTGGGCAAGGGGCGGGGCAGTAGCCCCCGGAGGAGCCCCGCCCCTTCAGCGCATCCCCAGGGATCCCGTGCGCTCCTTGAACCGCCCCCCTACCCCGTCGTCGGTTAGGCCTGATGCTGCCTGAAGGCGGGGGTGGACCAGATGACCTTTCTTGGCTGGTTGGCCTGGAATCCAAGTCCACGGGTCCAAATCCTGGACTCAGGGGGCGGGGCTCGAGGGGCAGGTCCCAAAGGGGCGGGGTCTTGGGGTCCCTGAAAGGCGCACACCCCGCGGGACCCACCCAGTCCGGCTCTCCTGTCTGCTCCTGACCGGTCGTTCACGCCTGACCCCTTGCCGCCATGCCCAAGTGCCCCAAGTGCGACAAGGAAGTGTACTTTGGTGAGCGCACCCCTCCCGCCCCCTGCCCCCCCGCCCCCCGCCCCGGCCCACTCCCGGCCGGGACCGCGGTGCACCCAGGGACTACGAACAGGGCTTCTCCGGAGGGCTGGGCGCGCTGGGGACCCTGGGGCAGCGTTGCCGGGAGCCCACACTTCAGCCCTGCCGGCGACGGCTTGGGTATGCGGATCAGGACCCCTGTGTGGGGTGGCCCGAGGTCTCTGCTGATTCGGCGTCTCTGGCCCGCTCTCTTTCCTTCGGTCCCGCTGGGTCTCCCCGATTCTGGGTTCCCCCTTCTTTGGGTCTCCCTGACTCTGGGACTCCCCGTCGCCGGATCTCCCCAACCGTCCCGTTCCCCCTCGGCGCGCCCTGGGCGGGGACCGCGCCGCCAAGGAAGAAACGCTGCGCTCTGGCCGCCCCTCCCATAGCTAAGTAGAAACAGACGCGGAAACCGGCGCCCGGGGCGCGATCCCGGGCGCGCTCACACCCCGGGTGCCGCCTCCCTGCCCCGCGCCCCGGGGCCCCCCCAGGAGAGAGGCGGGAGGAAGTGGGAAGGGTCTCCCCCGCCTTCGCCCCGGAGAAGGGCGCCTGCAGGCCCCATCTCCGACCACCCCCGCAGGTCACCCAGGCCCCCCACCCTGGCCCTGGAGGCTTCTTCCTGCAGCTCCACGCAGCGCCCCCTGCCGTTTGTTTGGCTGGACACGCCTAGGGGACTGGGGGTGCCCCTCCCCACCCACGGGCACGGAGGCCAGCTGAGACCCTGGGTGGGCCACCAGGCGGGCTGGGTGAGACCATGAGCAGAAGGAGCTGGAGAAGGCTGTTACTCTAGGCTGTTATGTTAGCAGACGGGTGTGCCCTGTGGCCCCAGAGCAATGTCTTACAGTAGGGGAGGGGTGTATGTACCTCTGCAGCCGAACGGGTGACCTCTCTGGGGAAGGACTGGCACCGGCCTTGCCTGAAGTGTGAGAAATGCGGAAAGACGCTGACATCGGGGGGCCACGCTGAGGTAGGTGGGGCCCGGAGGGCAGTGGCGGGCGCAGGGTGAGGGGTGACAGCCCCTCATGGCCCTTGTCTTTGCAGCATGAAGGCAAGCCCTACTGCAACCACCCCTGCTACGCCGCCATGTTCGGGCCCAAAGGTACGCTTCCTACGCATGGCCCCTGAGCTGCCTTCCGCCTCCCCCCAGCCTCCCCAGCACCTCCCCCCCCGCCCCCCCCGCCCCCCCCCCCCCCCCCCCCCCCCCCCCCCCCCGTAACCTGCCTACTCTTTTCTCTGCAGGCTTTGGGCGGGGTGGCGCTGAGAGTCACACTTTCAAATAAACCCAGGTACACCCCCATCCCCCAGCGCAGACCCTCAGCCCTTCGGGATGGTCCCTGCACTCCCGGGTGAGGCCTGACTGCTCACTGGACCTGCACTCACTTCTGTCCTCTGACCTCTCTGCGCAGGTCGTGGAAACGCTGTCCCTGGCTGTCCACTGGGCCACTGCCCTTCCAGGCCGATTCCAGGCCTTATCCCCAGGCACCCGGGGCTCCCCTGTAGTCTCCCTTGCCCTCAATAAAGCTGAGCACTCAGAAGCCCTGCCTCTGTGTGTGTGTGTGTGTGTGTGTACATGCCCGCAGAGTGCACTGACAGGGTGACAGGGGGTGGTTCAAGGGAGCCGCCGCTGGGGGTTCTGACTCCTGGCCCTGCCAGGAGCCCTGCTCTTCCTGCTGTGCTGTTCCCCGGGGCTGCCACAAGGCTGAAGCTTCCTCTGCAAGGCAGGTGGCTGGCCACCCTGGAAGGCCCCGTGGTGGCTCAGCTCCCCAGCTCCCAGGCCCCCTAATGCCCCCTCGGTTCAGGGATGGGGCTAAGGGTGGGTCAACAGGTCAGCGGGAACATGAGGCCTGGTAGTCGGTTGATGGTGGCCACAGGGTGAATCAGCTGTGCTCAAGCTGGTTCCGTTTTTTGAGAAGCTTTCGGGGCCTTGTGGTGGGGAGTCCTCGCCTGCTCTCTCCACTTCCTGCCCACCCTTGTCTCCATTCCCCACCTGCCTTGGTGGACCAGGCCAGCCACGTTCCTGCAGGGGCATCTGCCTGGACAGCACCGCCCCTCTTTTTGTACACCCTCCCTCCAGAGTAGCAAGTAGCCAGCGGCCAAGTGGGGAATTTGAGGACTAGCTGGGCAGTGGATAGTTGGGGGCTTTCTGGAAATGCCCATGTCAGTTCTGGCAGCAGCTGCAGACTGGACCACACTTGGAGCCCTCCTCATTACCCCCACTGGCCATTCAGTCTCCAGTCCTGGCAGAGGGCCACCGCTCCCAGGCCTTGGCCCTACCCAGGCCTTGCAGGGCTGAGCTGGACGGGCTGTTGGGGGCCTCAAGGGCTTCGTGTAGGGTGTGTGTGTGTGTTGGGGGGGGGGGCGTTGTTGGGTGGCTCACAGAGCGCCAAAGGGTGGGAGCCATAGTGCATCTGGTGGGGAGGGGGTGGGAGAGAACAGATGGTGCTAAGGTGAGGCGGGGTTTCTCAGCACAGTGGAAGGGTGGGGGTGGGGCTGAATCTGAGATTCAGCAGTGTCTTGTGCCACAGTGAGGAGTGGGGGTACCCCGGAAAATCTGGGCCAAGTGCCGGGGGGGGGGGCAGCGCTGCCCCCGTGTAGCCCACAGCCAGGTGGGACAGTTGAAGGGATGAGGCCTGCCGCCAGAGGGGGCCTGACCAGGCCAGGACGCAGGAGAGCACTTCAGGTGGCACGCTCAGAGAGAAGACCCGCTGGGCTGGGCGGGTGGCTCAGGGGTGTGGTCTTTATTTTGATGGCCGCAGGGCGCTACGCCTGGCTCAGCAGAGTGGCCTGCCTGCGGGACCCGGCGCGGCGAAGCTGGGGGACCGGCAGTAGTGTCCCCTCCCGCGGGGCAGGTGACCGGCTCCGCGACGGTGTGTGGGGTGGGGATGGAACACAGGCCAAGGAGCGGGCCGCGCGGGAGAGAGGGAGGAGGGCAAAGGTGGGGACCTGGGGCGCCGGACCCGCCGCCGACGCACTTCCTGCGGGCGTGGCCCCCGCCGGGGGGTGGGGGGAGGTGGAGGAAGCGTAGGAGGGTGGCGTGGGCAGGGCGAGGATCGGAGGGCTGGTGGCTCCGTCCTCCCGACCTCTTCGCTGAGGTGTAATTCACGTGCCACACGTACAAAATTCGCCCGTGCCGTCCGTCAGCTCTAACCGATGTGCAGGGTTCTACAGCCGCCCCGCGTGCCCGCGCGCGCCACCTGCTGTGTGGGGCGTTTCCTACGCGCACCGTGGACACGCGACAGCGCTGCGCGCCCGGCGCCTTTCACGAGACGGGGCGTCCGTGTGCACTGCCGGGCTCTGCGACCGCGGGCGAGCGCTTCGCTGCCCTCCCTGGCACCGCGTCCTCGGCCGCTCCTATGCGGCGGCGGAAGGAGACTTCCTGGGTGCAGAACAGCGAGGCCGGGAGGACCGGGCCGGGGTCCGGGTGTAGGTTTGGGGTGGGAAGGGGGCCGCCCGCATCCCGCGGGAACCCCTGGTGAGCGGGCCGGCCGGGCTCGCGGAGGCACAGGGACGCCCGCGAGGGTCGGCGGCGCCTGTCTGCGTTGCGCTCCCGGCCGGAGCGCGGCCCAAAGCCCTCCGCGGGTTGCTAGGCTGCCATTTGGCGCTAAGATGGGTGAGGCGCTGATTGGTGGGGTCTGGACGAGGCGGGTGTCGGGTGTCGCAGCGACTGGGCCGCAAAAAGCGTACCCCGGAGCTGCCGTCGCCAATTGGCCCCGAGAGCACCGGAAGTGCCTGCGCACTGGACAGAAGAGACTGCACTCAAAGGCCGGGGGCACCGCTCATTGGGCCGACGCTGGAGGCTTGTCTCGACCCGTTGGGTGATTGGGCGTGGGCCTAGCAGAGACGGCACCGGCGCGGTGATTGGACGCTGGGACCCAGCGGCCGCGGCGCGCAATCCGGGGAAAGTCAGTGCAAGCTGCATGGGACGGCGGCGGCGCAGGGTGGACCGGGGAGCCGCGGTCGGGGCCTTGCCCGAGGCCATCGCCGCGCTGAGTCGGACGCTGCCCGCTGGGCCCAGCCCCGAGATCTTCCGCCGCGCCAAGTTCGACCGTCCGGAGGCGGTGAGGCCCGCGGGGCAGGGGGCCGGGTCGGCAGGAGCCGGGGAGGACGCGGGGTGGCGGCCGGCCCAGCTGACTGTCGCTCTTCGATCCCCGCAGGCCCCGGCGCTCTGGCAGCTGCTCTTTCGCGTACTCTCGCCGCCGTCAGCCGACAGCGCCTCGGCGTCCCCAGCCCAGGGTAAGCCCCGCTCCGGCGAGGCCCTGGCTCCGCCCACTCACGCAAGTCCCGCCCCGTTAATCACGCCCCAGAGTGAGGCCCGCCCGGTGGGCCCTGGCTCCTCCCACTCGCCTCGCGGGGTCCCTCTCCTGCAAGGCCCCCTAAACGGCTAGCCCCGCCCCCTACAAGCCCCGCCCAGGTGGGCCATTGCCCCGCCCGCCCACCAGGGGCCGTCCAACTCACGCAAGCCCCTCCCCGGTCAAGCGCGTCCCAACAGTAAGCCACAACCTGTTGGCCTTCGCTCCTCCCACTCACATCACGAGGTCCGCCTCCTGTAAAGTCCCAAACTGGTTAGCCCCGCCCCCCTGGCAAGCCCCGCCTCAGGCGGGTCCCGGCTTCACCCAGTCCACCACGCTCCCAGCTCTGGCAAAGCCCCGCCCACCTCCTAAGCCGTGACCCCATTAGCCTTGGCTCTCTCATCCTGTAAGTCCCCCGATTGTCCCCTCCTAAACCTGGCCTCTGCTTGGGGGTCATGCGGGGGCCCCTAGAAGGTCTGGTGGCGCACTCCTAATGGGTGGCCTCCCTGAGCAGGCGAACCCCCATCTACAGAGGCCCAAGTCCGAGCGGTGAAGTCCGAGCTGCGCTCCCAGGGCTACCCCAGGCGGGCGCTGGCACAGCTCCCTGAGGACGGCTCCCAGGGCAGTCGCGAGCTCCTGCTGGCCTTGGCCTGGCTTCTGGCCCGCGGGCCCCTGCTCGAGCGGCTGCTGGCCCAGACCCGCGTGCGGCTGGGCGACGAGATACCCCTGTGCGAGGTGGGTGTGGGGTGAGAGGGAACGGGGCCGGATCCTGGCTGGGACCCTGGATGCGGCCTGGGACAGCCCTGTGGGGGGCGGTGTCACCCTCTCCACTGCTCTCTCCTCCTCCCCTGCCCTTCCCTTGGGGGCAGTATTGGGTGTGTGCTCACTGGACGTGGGTGTGTGGCACCCCCGAGGACCATGGCACTCATTCCAGGGGCCTCTTTTCCTGGGGTCTCCGCTGGGGGCGTGGGAGCAGGGCGTGACCCTTGTCCCTCTCTAGTGTGAAGCCCTGGCCAGGCCTGGCCCCCCTGTACCCCGTGTGGAAGCTGATGGCCCTGTGGACATACGCCACTTGCAGTGGCTGATGGGAAAGCTGCGGTTCCAGTGGCGGAAGCTGATCACCAGTCAGCAGGAGCAGTGTGCCCTCCTGGGCAAGGTACTGTCACTGGGGACTGTCCCCCGGGGACACTTACTGTCCATACTACAGGCTGGAGCCTGGCCTTTGACTGGATGTGGCCCTTCCCAAGCCTGGCTGGGAGCTGACTGGTTGGCCACTGCCCTGTGGTGGCCCAGAGCCTGAGCCCAGGGCTCCAGGTGGTCCAGGAGGGGTCACAGGGCAGGTGGAGCTAGGCATCACCGGGGCCAGGAGCCTGTGGGGTTGACTTTCCTGTGCCCGGAAGTCATCAGAGGCCTCAGACTCTGTCTCTGAGCCACGAAGTAGGCTCTGGGTGCTGTGGGAGCCGCTGCTGCCTGGGCATGTTTTGGGAAGGAAGGTACCCCCTCCTTCTGCCACATCCTGGGTGGAGGCTGATGGGCAGCGGGCGGCTTCTGTAGAGCTCCTGAAGGCCACTAAGGCTCAGCTGTGGGGCACAGGTCACCCTTACAGGTCCAGTGCAAAACCTGGGCTGAGAGGGGGTTGGGCGGGGGGCCTCAGACTCCCACCGATGTAGGGCTCCTGGATGCTGGGACCCCCCCACCCTGCACGTCTGCCCCCGCAGGGGACCTGTTCATCCCTCAGCTCTTCTCGGGAGCTGCGTCGCTCTGGCTCGGACTGGGCTCCTGGCACTCCTCCTGCTTGGGACATGGCCACGAGTGACCTCCGTGATGCCTTGGGGCCGGGCCTTGCTGGGAAGCCTTCCCTGTCCCCCAGGTCCAGACAGTCACTCTGTGTCCTTGCCGTTGTCTTCGCTGGATCTCCTAGCCTGTCCAGAGGCTGCTTCTCCCACCACACGGACCTGGCAGTCAGTGAGCTTAGAAGCAGGGATGCCCGATTCCAGTTCCGCCACACCCCTGGGAACTGGGCAGGATGGGGAACCTGTAGGCGGCACTGCCCATACCCCACTCTCTGCAGGAGCCTCCTGCAGGGCCCAGGGCCGGCTCCCCAGCGGTGCTGACTATTGTCCTGAGCCTGACCCTGGCCTGCCCTGACCACCTCGGCCAGGCATGGCCCATTTCCTTGTCTGCGAGGCAGGCCCCCAAAGCCTCACCTGGAGCTGGGAGAGGCGCCCCTTCCTACTCAGCCTGGGGTTCACGCTGCCTGTTTCAGATCCACTCATATACCCGCGGCTGCCACAGTGACCGCAGCCTTGGCCACCTGTCTGTTGCTGAGACCGAGCTGCTCAGGGACGCGGAGGGCGGCCAGCAGGTGAGGGCTGGTGCGTGTCGGTGCCGTAGGACTGCAGACGGCGTGAGGTGGTGGGGGTCGAGGTGGGGAGGGTCCTGGGAGGGAGGACCCAGGCGACCGGCTTTGAGCTGTGGGTGACTGCCCCACTCCCCATCTTGCTGGTGGGGGGTCCCAGACATGTCCTCAGGGCCTCCCCCAGCTCCCAGACCATCCGGTGTTGCAGAAATCCAGGCCACGTGGCCGTGTGTGTGCGTGTGGCTGGGCACGGTTAGCGAGAGAGGGGGGCTGGTCTAGCATGCCCCATCCTTTGCTGACTTTCTTTTCAGGAGGCCCCCGTCGGTCATTATTGTTTCCTTCCCTCAGGCTGGCATGGCCAGGACGTCCTGGGACAGGCCCAGGGCTGGCTGTCACTTGACGGTTGGGCTCTGGCTGCTCCAGAGTGTGAGGCTGGCGCTGTCCAGCCTGGGGGGCACTTGGCCAGGCAGGTGGGCTGAGGCTCAGGGCTGGTGTGGCCCCTCTTTCCAGGCCCAGCGGACCCCAGCTCGGGAGTTGTGTGCTTTCAGAGAGTTGTGCCTCCCTTTGTGGGGCTGGGGCAGCCACCGGCGGGGGCGGGGAGGCGCTTGCCAGGCCTGCAGTCCTGGCCAGCACCTGGCCAGCCCTCCCAGGCAGGGCTGCGCTCGTTCTCTGGAAGTGCTGAGGCGGTTATCTTGGCGACCTGAGGTGCCCTCGGCAAGGTCCCCTTTTACGGGTGACTCAGCGAGGCCCAGGCTTCCTGCCCTTGGTCCCTCTGGGTTGGAGCAGGGCTGAGGCTGTGCCGGCTTCAGCCAGATGTGGCCTGGGGCCCCGGTCTCTGTGGTGGTGGTGGGTGGGAGCCCGTGGCGCCCCCCCACCCCCGCCCTTGAAGCTGGGGCGTGCGGGCGCCTCTGGACTGCAGACGGCGTGAGGTCGTTGGGGGTCACGGTTGGCTTCCTCCCGAGGTTTCTGGAGGGGTTGCTGGCAGAAGCCCGGATCGGTGTATCCAAAGAGCCCGCACTCTTGGGATGGGTCCCAGAAGCTTCTGGAGTGATCTATGGTTGCTGTGTGAGTGGCCAGGCGTGCTGCGGAGTAGCTGGACAGTGAGCGTGTTGGTTACTGGCCGGGCCTGCAGCCCTTCTCATGTCCCTGTGCCTCCCCGCCTGCCCTGGCCACAGCGCGGTGGGGTGCGGCGGGGGGGTGGCTGCCTCAGGAGACTCCGGCACGGGGCCTGCACGTGGGGGGACAGTGGGGGCGTGTTGCCTCTTCCTGCTGTGCCTGCCCCTCTTCCCATAGCCTGGGAGGTGGGGAGCACCTGGGGACCGTTCCACATTCACTGTGCGTATGCGTCCAGGGACGTGGGTGCACCTGGCACCCTCTGGGCTCCAGGCCGTGCTCCCCTGGGCCCACAGAGTGGTTCTCTCTGTGCCTGGCTTTACAGCGATGGGCTGGGTCCTTGGCTTGGCATCCAAGGGCGCTGCCCACCTGACCTCCGGACCCCTGGAGCCCCAGGTTCCTGCTGCAGCAGCAAGCAGTCCCCTGGTGGCCCGGCTGGCAGCCTGTTTGCTGTTTGCAGGGGCAGAGCAGGGGTCCCTTCCCGGCCAGGGGAGACCCTGGGTCACGGGTGCCTGTCGTACAGGGCCTGTGCACTGGCCCTCCGTGAGCGGTGGCTTGTCAGAGCTCTTGTGTGGCCACCGTGCTCTGGCCCTTTGTCCTGGCCTCAGAGCGTGCTGCTGCGTTCCCAGGAAGCCCGGTGCACCTGTCTTCCGGAAGGAGCAGTGCCCGTGGCCTGGATGGTAGGCTGGTGGCTGCCTTCAGAGAGGGGCCACAGCAGGTGCAGGCCTGTGGCTTCCTGAGGGGGCAGCGGGGGCGGGATGGAGCGGGTTGGGGGGGAGGAGGCCTCAACAGCACCTCCCCGGTCGGTGGGCCCCCTGGTGGTGGAGGCCGAGGCTGGGGCAGGTGCTGCCGCGCTCCAGCGCGCGGCCACATGTTCCTGCGGGGTCTGCAGGTTTGGGGCTGCCTGAGGCGGGCAGGGGGCCGTGCGGGGTGCAGCTGGGCCCTGCATGCCGGTGCCCAGGCCCAGCCTCCGCCCTGCCTTCCTGAGGTTATACGGAGGGTTTCCCGCCCCGAGAGCCTGGCAGGCTGCCCCTTCTGGGACCTCCTCATCTGCCTACAGCCTCCCGGGTGCAGCCCCCCAGTCAGTGAGGGATGTGGGGCAGAGGACCCGAGTCGACGCTTGGGCTCAGCCCCTGACCCTGTGGGGACGGTGGGTGTCTCTGAGGCCCCAGCCTGGAGGTGGGGCTGCCGCAGGGGGGCGGCTCTGCCATTGCGGGGCCAGGGGGACTGGTGAGCACGGTGGTCGGGTGCTCGGGGCTGGGGGTCCCAGGTGGGGTTCTGACCCGGCCACGGTTTATGGTCTGCTTTGCAGCTGCTTCGGAGGCTGGAGAGCGAGAATGTGCGCCTGGAGGCAGCCCTGCGTTGGAGGCGCCAGGAGCTGGTCTTCTGGCGGTGGATGGTGTGACTGGCTCCCCTCCCTGTCCCGGCCTTGACCACGGCAGCCCCGGGGTGGGGGCGCCTTCCTAGTTCTCGGACAGGAAGAGGAGGTTGGGGGAGGCCACAGACACACGCAGCCACCAAGCTGGCTTTGCAGGCCGGCTGGCTCTGAGTCTCTGCCTCTTTGCGGATGTCTGTCTGTCCGTCACCTACCCTGCCCAGCTGCTGGGGAGCCCAGACTCCTCTGGGGTCCACAAGTCTGGGTGCCTCCCTGGCTTCCAGCTCACTGTGCCACCGGGGGGGGGGGTGGTCGCTGCCCCCGGGCCTCTATGCCCTCTGTCCCCGTTGGCTGAGGGGCTGGACCTGTGGTCGAGGCCCGGACAAGCTGCCTGCCACTCACTTGGTCTCTCTCCGCAGGACACAGTCCTGGGCACCTGCCCTCCAGAGGCCTCGCAGCCCACGTTTGTGCCGCGGATCCCCGAGCAGGGGGCTGGCGAGTGGGAGCTGGTGGCCCGCGAGCTGCAGGCCCTACAGGAGGAATTGCGGGGAGCCGCGGAGCCCCGGCGGGCAGCCTGGGAGGCCAGGGTGAGGGCTGGGGGCTGGTGTTGGGGCCGAGGGGGCCCGAAGGCCGTGTCCTGGGCAGGATGTGGCCGCCCCTGGTTCACGAGCTGCCGTCTGCCCCATGCAGGTTGGAGGCTGGGGGCCCGAGTGGAGTGCGGTGCAGCGGGCCTCACGGGAGGCCGTGGGACTCGAGCTGGCAGCTCTTCAGCGGGCCTGGGAGCGAGGTGGGGCCGCAGCCCGGCCCCACGGGCCCTGCCGGCTGGTGAAGAGTGACGCCGGAGCCTCGGGGGGCCCAGGCCTGCGGGCGGCCCAGGTGATTGAGGTGCTGAGGAGCCGGGAGGCCTGCCTGGAGGCAGTGCTGTGCCAGCTGCAGAGACAGTGTCGGCAGGAACTGGCCAGGCTGGCGGGAGCCCTGCCCGGCCTCATCTGGATCTTGCCACCCGGTCGTTGAGGCCCTGTGCCCGCCTAGAGGGGGACCTGCCCTGACCTGCCCTGGTTGGGCCTCGGAGGGGCAGATTTCAGGGTGGTGGCGGGGACGACGCAGACACAGGGCCCCAGGCATGGTCTCCCTGAGCCCTGGGGCTGTCCCCGCCTGGGGCAGAGCCCAGCCCCTTGGCTAGTAATACTGGGGGCAGGCATGACAGGCCCAGTGTGGAGTCCATGGGCCTTCAGGACCAAGAGAGGACCCAGAAATAAGTCGTAGAGACCTCTCTGCAGGGGTGAGGCTCCGTTCTGGCCCTCCCACTGCCACCCTTCCAGGTTCCTCTCTGGGGCAGGTTGGGGAGGGTCCGGTCTGTGCTCAGGCCCAGGGGAAGGGGATCCTGGGGGGTGGTTGCCGAAGCTGGGCTGGTCCAGTGCTGCCCAGGTGCTGGCGGGTCAGGCATGGCCTGCAACACGGCGTGGGCATCGGGGTCCTTCGGGGGATTGCCCCGCATGCCCCCTACACACTGTGCCCCGGGCCCCTACTGCACACCCCGCCCTGTGGGTGCCTGGTGTGTGCGTGGGGGGCAGGGACGCCGGCTGGGAGCCTGGGGGTAGGGGGCTCTGCTCCTCTCCTGGGAGCGGTGCTGGGGGTGAGGGGGAGGCCACTGTGGACAGAGGGGGCTTTGTTCCCGAGACCGGTGGGGGAGCTGGGCTCGGCCCCGACAAAGAGCCATCTGTGTCTGGGGGATGCGCCCCCAGCTTGCCGGAACAGGCCCCCTCCATCCTGGGGGCTCAGCCTCTCGGCACCCCTCACCCAGCAGGCGCAGACAGCCGCGTCCCTGCCTCCCTCGCCAGGCTCCCCTGTCCTAGGGCGGTTGAACCCCAGGCTGCTGCTGGGCGGGCCTAGGGGCCTGTCCGCGGCCTCCTGCTGCCAGCCAGTTCAGGCCCGAGGACACTTCCACGCCTGGGCCCCTCAAGAACATTCTCTCACTGGCTCTTCCTGCCTGGCTGGCATGTTGCTGGTGTTGCCTGGTCTCGGCCAGCCTGCCCCCACCCCGACCCCCGTCCCTTGGGGGCGTCGGGTTCTCCCCTCCCCACACGGCCCCCTCCCAGCTCCTCACGTGCTCCAGCTGTGGCCCAGGGCCCGCGGGGCCCCGGCCCTCCACCTGCCGCCTCAGTGTGTGAAGTCGCTTCTAGAACCCCTGCCTGCTGGGCCCTCCGCCATCCTCCTAGCCGCTGGACAGGACCCTTCCTGGAAACAAGTCACTCAAAGCTCCCTGTCCTCTGTGAGTGCCGTTGAGTCAGGACACCCATTGGCCCCCGAGAACGAATTTTAGAAGCCAAATGCAAACTCGGCGTTCTGGAGCTGTCCCTTCTCAAACTGTTCTGTGGACCCAATACAGCCCACTCGAGACCCCACGTGTGTCTGTGTGTCTGTGGGAGTTCGGCGCGGATTCTGAGAGACACGAGGTGCCACAGGCCAAGTCGGGGGGAAGCGAGGCACACTCGGTGGTCCGGGGAGCAGGCTGGGCTCTGACATTGGCTCCTACTGTTGCCGCCACGTTAGCACGCGCTTAGTGGCTCAGAAGCACAGAAGCATGGCCGCCTTCCTGTAGGCGGGGGCGCAGCCATCACGGTCCCCGGCCCCCAGCCCCGGTCAGGGACCTTAGTCCACTGCTGCACGTGACGTGCCAGGTCCGCAGGCTTGCGGCAGGGCCTGGGCGCCACCCAGCCCCCTGCGGCCCCACGGAACAGATGCAGGCCTGGCCCAGCTAGCTCGAGTACGCGGGTTCTGCCTGGGACAGGCCCGTGCTGCGGGGGCCCAGGGTTCCCCATGGAGATGTGAAGGCAGAGCAGCCTGTGGGGGCCCAGGACCCCATACTCCACTGGCCCCCATGGACGCCAGAAACTTCTGCTTATCGGAGACCCCGTAAAGACCGGGAAAGACAGGCCACGGGAGAATCCGTTGGCGACACTTGCAACCTGTGAAGAGAGGGTAGAGGAAACGGTTTTGAGGAAGACAGAGCGGGCCTGGGGCAGGCACCGCGGGGAGGAGGAGACGGGGTGGTGATGTGCCCGCAAGCCGCGGGGTGGGCGCAGGGCCTGCGCAGGGGAGGGGCTGGCGGGCCTGGGCCAACGCTGGGGACGGCCGCCCTGCAGCCGAGCCAGGGACAGCAGACTGTGGGCGATGCCGTGGCCAGGACTGGGAAGGTGAGGGGAAGTACAGACCGGCCGCAGAAGGTGACGCACGGGGAGGCCGTGGGGAAGAGCCCAGCGACCATCACAGCAGGGCAGGGCTGCGGTCTGTGTCCCCTGCTCCGCGGGCCTGTGTTCACAGGGATCCACAGCACCTGTGCCGGCCTCCTCCCGTGTTTTATCCACTGCGGCACCGACAGGACCTCCGGCGAAGCTCCGCCCGTGAGCGCGTCCGCCCTTGGCCTCTCGAGATCACGGCATCCTGTCCCTGCTCCAGCGCCTGGGTCCTTCTGGCCCTGACCTCACCGCCCAGGGCTGGCTTTCTCTCCCTTCAGGGCACGGCCTCCTCACCCTCATTGGTCGACCTTGGCCGGGCCTGGGCTTGGGGCGCGGCGACTGGACCAGGCCCTCCAGGACCCTCTGCGGCTCGTGTCTCCAGGGGGACACTTGCGGGGTGTTCCCGGGATGGGGTACTTCTCAGCAGCACTTATGGGGGAAGTTGGGTCCGAGGGGCGCAGCTGGTGACCTGGTCTGCACGCCCCCCCCCCGGTCGTCGCCTGTGGTCGTGGCCTCCAGCCCTGTACCTGTCCCACGCTCCTGTGTCCCCCCAGGGTCTTGGGTACTGAGTGTGGTCAGCTGCCCTCCTCCCCTCTCTGTCCCTTCTTGGTTGGCTGAGCTCACCGTTGGTGAGCAAGGAGTCACTTGGTGCCTGAAGTGTGCCTGCCCTGGGGTGGGGGCCAGAGACCTGGACGAGGGGCACCTAGTGTCCCAGGAGGGTGGTGAGACAGAGGAAACGGGGTGCATTGGGGGCAGCACAGGCACTCGGAGGGGGTGGGGAGGGGTGGGGGCTGTAGACTCCTGTGGCCCAGTCAGGCTGTCCTGGGACGCGGGGCTCAGGGCTTCGTTCCCACAGGCCCCCTCTGCCGCTGGGGCTCAGCAATGAGGCGGACGGGGAGTGGGGGTGCCAGGCTGGGGCCAGGCCGACGGCAGTTTTGGGGTCTGGGTCTGTGGCCGTCTTGGTTGTGGGGCCTGTGAGCTGATGGCTGATGTTTTGCCTTCTGGTTTGTTTGGATTCTTTATTTATAATACCCAAGATTTTTCCCCCTCCTTTTTTGGGGACAATTTTTATTTTTCTTTCTTTTTTTTTCTTTCTTGGTGGCGAAAAGCTAATGTTAAATGTATGATCTTAACCATTTTTAAGTGTATGGGTCAGCAGTGTTATGTGCATTCACACTGCTGTGCAACAGATCCCCAGAACCTTCTCCCCTCCCCTCTGTGCAACTCTGTCTCCATTAAACACTCACCCCCACCCCTCCCCAGCCCCGGGCACCCCCATCTACTTTCTGTCTGTATGGATTTGACTCCTCTACGGACCTCTGCTGTGTAGATTACACGGTGTTTGTGTCGCTCAGGAAAATGTGCTCATGGTTCATCCACGTGGTAGCAGGTGTCAGAATTTCCTTCCTTAGAATAACGCGCGGTAAGATTCCATTTATCGAGACACCATGTTTTCTTTGTCCATTTTCTTCCTGCTGTTGGCCGCAGTGAACAGGGGTGTGCAAATATCCCTCCTTCTGGTGCTGGAGGCGCCCGCGCAGCCCCAGAGACACTGGCACGTGAGCCGGGTGCAGGGACCAGATGGGCATGGGGCTCGTTTCCCTGGGGGGACTCGACTCGGCAGCGGCGGGCGGTTGTCCCCTGAAGTCAACGTCCCGGAGTTTCAGACCTCACACTGGACACTGCCGTCCGAACTGGCTGAGCCACGCGGATTTTGGCCTGGCATTTGCTCTCTTTTCATCACAGCAGCTGCTGTAAAACCAGCTTTGCAGAGATACCGCAGAAAGGAAAGCAGCGCAGTCCGGTCCGAAATCCATTGAGGGGGTGTCCGGCTTGTGGCGCTCACCTGTTTCCCTCAAAATTCACGACACCTTGTGCTGCCCCTGAGGATTCGCCGTGGCACCTGGGGGTGCCTAGACCCACGGTTCGGGAACTGCGGCCCCAACCAACGCCGGTGTTTGTGGCCTGCATTCCGTTTCTCTCCACGTGGTGCGGGTTTAAAGCCGTGTGCGCAACTCACCACGGCTTCTGGCTCTTGTTTCCACTTGATGGCTCAGCCAGAGGAGCAGAGCCGGGAGGAGATTCGACGGAAGCATTCTGAGATGGCTGCAGTGTCATCGTGGCCCCAGCGTTAATGCCTCACCCCTCGGCAGCGGGGAGGGGCAGGTGTCCTTATTCTCCCGCCGCAAGGGTGCAAACCCAAGGCTTCCATCAACCGCTGCTTTCCGTGCATGAAGTTTGGTAACATTTAATTAATTGTTAACTAATTTAGAGCAAGTGCATTAGTGGGGGAGGGGCAGAGAGGGAGGGAGAGAATCCCAAGCAGGCTCGGCGCTGTCTGCTCAGAGCCCAACGCGGGGCTCGATCCCACAACAGCGAGATCATGACCTGAGCCGAGATCAAGAGTCTGACGCTCAACCAACAGCCACCCAGGCGCCCCTGGTTTTCTAACGTTTAGAAAGTTTTCTTCCACTCTTAATTTCCTAAGAGCTTTTTCAGAATCATGAACTTCACTCATCAAGACAATCTTATGATTTTCTCCTTCACCCGTTTGTAATGAAATACATTAACTACGCCACACGCTTTCCCAAGTTGAGCCATCCTTGTATTCCTGTAAGTAGCCCTGTTTGATCACGATGTTTACCTTTTTTTTTTTTAATGTTTATTTATTTATTTTTTGAGAGAGAGGGAGAGAGAGAGAGCGAGCTCAAGCAGGGGAGGGACAGAGAGAGAGGGGGAAAGAGGACCCAAAGCGGGCTCTGCACTGACAGCATGAGCCTGACCCGGGGCTCGAATTCACAAACGGGGAGATCGTGACCTGAGCTGAAGTCTGACGCTCAACCGACTGAGCCACCCAGGCGCCTGTGATCGTGTAACTTTTTAATATCCAGCTGGTTTCGCTTCGCTAAAATCTTAGGGAGTTCGTTGTCTACGTTCAAAATGAAACCGGCTGCATTTCCCCCTTTTTCTCATTGCACTTGCCTTACTATGCTTTGGAATCCAGATCACGTTGGCCTCGTCACAGCCTTTGCGATCTGTTTTCTGGAATAGCCTGTGAAGGTAGCAACCACTGTTCCTTGAAAATTTAGGAGAACCATCTGGAACTTGGGGTTGCCAGAAGGGAAGATTTTGGTTATTATTTCAATTTCTTCAATATTTACCTGCTCAGGAATAAACTGCCCACATTTAAATACAATCTTGTTACTTTATATGAAAAACCTAATTAATGGTTTATCTACTTTCCCTGATAATTCTGTTAATTATTGCTTGGCATACTTTGAGGCTACATTGTTAGGTATTTATATATTTATAAGAGATAAATCTCGTTTTATTGTTCCTTTTTACCAGCACATAATTTCATTCTGCGTGCTTTACGCTATTTTTCTGCTCTAAAGTATATTTGGTTGTATACTGAGATGATGTTGGAGCCCTCTATTGGTTCATATTTGCGTGGTATAGGCTGGTCTGTCCTTTATTTTCTAACTTTACTGTGTCTTAAAACAAACCATGTTTTTTTTTTTTTAATACAGCATATTGTTGACTTATTTTATTCCAACATTAAGAGTCACTGTTTTTTTTTTAAGTTTTTAAAGTCATCTCTACACCCAGTGTGGGGCTTGAACCCACAACCCCAAGGTGAAGACTCACACACCCTTCCAACTGGGTAGCCACACCCCACAGTCTCTGTGTTTTCTCTGATTAATTGTACACTGATTACAGGACTTCGCATTTTATTTTTATCTGGAATTTACTTTTGTTCCTTCTTTTCCTTTTTTTTTTCAAGTTTATTTATTTATTTTGAGGGAGAGAGAGAGAGCATGAGTAGGGGAGGGGCAGGGAGAGACAGAGCCAGAGAGAATCCCAAGCAGGTTCTGAGCTGTCAGCACAGAGCCTGACATGGGGCTCGAACCAATGAACCATGAGATCATGACCTGAACTGAAGTCAGATGCTCAACCAACTGAGCCACCCAGGTGCTGCCTTCTTCTGCTCCTTCTTCTTTCTTCTTCTTCTCCTTCTCCCCCTCCTTCTTCTCCTTCTCTTTCTTTCTCTTTCTTTCTTTCTTTCTTCTTCTTCTTCTTCTTCTTCTTCTTCTTCTTCTTCTTCTTCCTCTTCTTCTTCAATTTTATTTATTTTTGAGGGGGAGAGAGAGACAGAGAGACAGAGAGACAGAGAGACAGAGAGAATGAGCGGGGGAGGGGCAGACAGAGAGGGAGACACAGAATCCGAAGCAGGCTCCAGGCTCTGAGCTGTCAGCACAGAGCCTGATGTGGGGCTTGAACTCACCAACGGGACAGGACAGCGAGATCATGACCTGATCTGAAGTTGGACCCTTAGCAGACTGAGCCACCCAGGCGCCCCCCACCCCCTTCTTTTTCCTTATTTTCTGCTTTCCACTGGGTGGATCCAGTTTTCTTCTGTTGGCTTAAACATCATGTTTTTTTTTTTTTTCTTGTGGCAGTTGCTCTTAATTCTGTTTATCTACCAGATGACTTTTTAAAAAAAGATTTTATTTATTAAAAAAAAATGTTATTTTGACAGAGAAAAAGTGTGAAGTTGGGGGGGGGGGCAGAGAGAGAGAAAATCCCAAGCAGGCTCCATGCTGTGTGGAGCCCAACTTGGGGCTCCATCCCATGGCCGTGAGATCATGACCGTGAGATCACGACCGGAGCCAAAACCAAGAGTCCGCCTTTCCACTGACCGAGCCCCGGCGCATTCTCATCGTGCGCCACAGCACATGTGCAGAAAAGCGCAAATGCTTGGTGTCGAGCTCCGTGAACCACCCCAGGGTGAGCTCCCACACGGCCACCTCTCCGGACGGGAAGGAGACCACGGAGCCACCTCGCGGGACCGGAAGGAGACCGCGGCCGCGTAGCTCCTGGGCCCTCGGCCCTGGGCTTCTCCGCACGCTCACGCGAATCCCGCGGCTCTAAACGCCGCGACCCGCTTCCGTCTGGCGCTGGAGCTTCGGGCGGCCCCGCGGTGTCCCGCCGCACCTCTCGGGGCTGTGCTCGCGGGCTTCGCACTGGCCGCCGCGCGTAGCTGGTCGACTCACTCGCTTTATCGCTGCACGTTACGATGTACCGTATGGACAGCCTCGGCTCTTCCGGCTGTCGGGCTGTCGCCGTGTCTCTTTCCTGGTGGCGAGACACGCTGGCCGTCCCTCCCTGACCCTTTGGGAAGTGCCTGTTTGCGTTTGCCCGCATGTCCCCCCCTTTGGCTGTCGTCCTTCCTACTAACATGCAGAGGTTCTTGGTATGTCCCCGATGGGCGTCCCCTGTCGCTCATTAGCGCTGCACAAAGCGTCTCCCTGTGACTTGCCTTCTCGCCTCCTCAGTGGTGTCTTTTGATGAGCAGAAGCTCCTGAATTTCATGCGATCCAGTTTATCACTCGTTTCTTTTTATCCCTACTGCTTTTTGTGTCCCCTTTAAAATCTTTTCCAACTCCGGGTCGCCTGGGTGGCTCAGTCGGTTAAGCGTCCGACTTCGGCTCAGGTCATGATCTCCATGGCTTTTTAGTTCGAGCCCCAGGCTGGGCTCTGTGCCGACAGCTCAGAGCCCGGAGCTGCTTCACATTCTGTGTCTCCTCTCTCTGCCCCTCCCCCGCTTGCGCTGTCTCTCTCTCAAAAATAAAAAATATTTAAAAAAAAACCAATTTTTTTTTTCCAACTCCAGAGTCAGAAAGCTATTGTCTTGCATCTTGCCCTCTACTAGGGCTTTCTTCCTGACTTTGCCCCTGGAATGACAAGTCACGTGGGACTGCTTTTCACCTTTTAAAAATATGTGATTTAGAGTAACGTCACTCTTCAGAGCACAGCTGTAGGAATCTTGGCCCTTCCCCCCTCCCACCGTGGGGACAGCCCCTGTCCTGGTGCCGTCTGCAGGGAGGCCACCTGTCCCCGCGGCTGCGCCGTGCCCCTTCCAGACGGCGCCCCTCTGTTCCCCGGGCCCCGCGGCGCTGACTCCTCCAGCCTCACAATGGGCGGGGTGCTGGGTGAGTTCGCCACCCTGGTCTACTGCACGAAGGCTTGGGCTCTCCTTGGCTCTCCGCGTTTCCATACACTTCTCACAGCGACTTCGTCAAATAGCAGCGAAACCTGTTGAGATTTTGCTTGCGACTACATCGTGTGTACCGCCCCGTTTGAGGAGATGTGTTACCTCTATAAACGCGGATTCTTCCTGTTCGTGAGCACATCGCCATCTACTTAGGGGCAATTTATCTCACGATGTTTTCTTGTTTTCTGCACAGAGGTGTTCTACTTCCTTTATTAGACATATTACTTGTATTATGAACGGTATGCATAAATGCATATATGTACATCCGTTAAACATTATATATGCATATATATATATATATACATATACCTGATATATGTTACATATATACACACATGTAAATTTCATTTTCTAACTGTTGAAAACTATAGAAATGTAACTGACTTATTTAAAAAAGGTTTTAAAAAGTTTTATTCATTTTGAAAATTTTTTTAACGTTTATTTATTTTTGAGAGAGAGAGAGCGAGTGGGAAGGGGCAGAGAGAGAGGGAGACAGAATCCGAAGCAGGCTCCAGGCTCTGAGCTGTCAGCGCAGAGCCCGACGCGGGGGCTCGGACTCACAAACTGCGAGATCCTGACGCGAGCCGAAGTTGGACGCTTAACCAACTGAGCCACCCGGGCGCCCCCACGGCTGCCTGCTACATACTGCCCTGGTACAAAAATCTTGCTAAACTCACTTATTAATTGCAAACATTTGTTCTCTCGGTTCTATAGACTTCTCCAGGCACAAATCATATCACCTGCTCAAACGAATGACAGCTTCGTTTCCTGATCTCCAGCTCCTACTTCTTCTGTTTCGCTTCCTTGCTTCTTGGAAGAAGCTCCTGCGTCTGGAGCTTCGGGGACAGAGCCCAGCCGTGCCGGTAGCTGTCTGCTCTGTCTCAAAGAGGATGTTTCCAACTCTTCATTAGAAAGATTGCTCTTCGCGAGGGATCCTTCTCGATGCATTTCGTCAGATTAAAATATCCCCTTCCATTCTTAATCTACTGAAGGCTTTTAAAAAATACATCATGAACAGCTTATTGACTTCTACTAAATGTCTCTTGATTCTGTTGATGTGATCTTATTTGTTCATTTAATCGTTCATGTGAAGAACGGTTTGATTTTTTAAGCCTTTCATTTAAGAAATGATTTCAAATAAAAAGCCTGCAGAAATAGCACGCACATTCCCCAAATGTCAACACTTCGCGGCTCTGCTCTGTCTCCGCATTCACAGAACACACACACACACACACACACACACACGTAATATGTGTGGTACACATACACTCACCTATATTTGTACATGTAGATCTCCTGTGCACCTTTGGGGACGGGCTGCAGACACACCACCTATTTCCCTTACACCTCAGAGGGTTCCCGAAGCAAAGGACTTTCTCCTACATAACCTCGGTTCTACCTCCAAAATCAGGAAACCACCCCTGATCCGACATCCCCATCTCATTGGCAGATGCCACGCAAACTTCCTCACTGTCCTGGTGACGTCCTTCATGGGGCTACGACCGGTCCCGGCTCATGTGCGCATCTGGCTCTCACCTCTCCCTTGTCTTCTTTCATCTGGAATGTTCTTCTGTGTGTTCCTGACTTTCATGACCAGTATATGTAGAACACCCCTCAATCACGTCTCCCCTGACTGTTGGGCACAGATATCACACAAGAGATGCTGTGCCTTCTCGGCACATCAGCCCAGGAAGCCCCACTATTTGTGCCATTAATTTTTTTAATGTTTATTTACTTTTGAGAGAGAGAGAGAGAGAGAGAGAGAGAGGGAGGATGAGTGGGGGAGGAGCAGAGAGAGAGGGAGACACAGAATCCGAAACGGGCTCCAGGCTCCGAGCTGTCAGCACAGAGCCCAATGCGGGGCTTGAACTCACAAATCACGAGATCATGACCTGAGCTGAAGTCGGACGCTTAACTGACTGAGCCACCCTGGCACCCCTGGTGCCATTAATTTTTATTGCTCAGTCAGAACGGCATGTGCCAGATTACTGTAAAATGACCTAAAAGTATGTTGTTAATTAATATGTAATTAAGGCAAACATCCAGTCCTTTGGGACTAAGTATTTCAGTTTTGTCTGTTTGTTTTTGTTTTTGCCCTTTGTAGGTGCCCTTTGTTAGAGTCAGTAAATGCCCTTCTATCTCTTGTTTGCTCAGAGTATTTATCGTGGATGGATGTTGAATTCTGTCAAATGCTGTCTCTGCATCAGTTGACATGATCGTGTCATGTCACGTCGTTTCTTCTTTAGACTGTGAATATGGTGGCTCGCACGGATTTGTTTTCCTGACTCGAGCCAGCCTTGCATTCCTGGGATACCCTCTGTGTGGCTGTGGTGCCTTGGAGATATTATTTGCTAATATTTTGTTGAGGGTTTTGTGTCATGCTTGCCCTGGGGCTTTGATTTTCTCCTCTCTTGCGCGTTGGATGTTCTGGTTCCTCACACGCAGGATGATTCCAGATAGTATCCCGCACGCTCAGAGATTATGTTATGAATACCTGCTCTTCTAAAAATCCCACTGAGAGTGTTGACATTTTTTTTTAGCACGCCATCGGCCCAGCCCTCTGTGGGTTGTGGTTTCAATGCCAGCGGTTTTCAAAGCCTTTACAGTGTTACCTGGGTCCGTCCTGTGTGGGCACTACCCCCGGTGGCCGGTATGGGACTCGGCTGCGGTCTGTCCTGTAGCCCAGTGCACAGACCTGGGAGGCACACACAGCTTGGGGTGAGCCCAGAAGGCACGAACGTCATGGGGATGCTTTCTGGATACTTTCTGGCTCCCCGGGGCTCCCCTTTCCAGTCCTCTGGCAGAGTCTGCGGCTTTGGCCACCCCGCCTCCTGCACACTCCCTGTGACGGCTCCTGCGACTTGGACAGAGGGCAGCGCTTGGCTCTCTCCCCTCCCCGCCCTCTGGGGACCACGTCCCCTCCCACGGGAGAGGAAGGTTTTCTCCCTCGCAAGGCACATGTGAACTGGTGCCTCCACTGCAGGCTGGGTGGGGGGTCGCCTGGGGGCAGGTGTGAGGGAGAAGAGAACCACCCCCACTCCGACACTCTGCCCGGAGCTCCCCCAGCCTCAGGGAGCATCAGGACGCCCCTTTCTTTCCTGCCCCCTGAGCCTGAACTAGAGAGCTCCCCTGGAGCTTTCTCTGTCCACGTCCCCAGCCCCATCTCTAGCTTTCAGGCTGGGGTGAGTCCAGGCCGAGGGGTGCGGAGGGAGAGCCCGAGACCCACCCCCACTTCGGTAGTGCTTCAAATTCTGGCTCTTCCCACAGTCGGCCCGTTACGACTTTGCTGGGTCCTCGCGTGAGCCACGCGTGGTCCTCCTTTAATTGCTGCATCCAGTGGGAGAGACAGAGTCGGCCATGTCTGCTCTGTCTCGCCCCAAAAGGGGACCCAGGACATGAAAAGAAGGCGGCAACGAACAAACGTAAGACCCAGCAACTCTTCCTGTGTAACCACGTTGGATGGATCTTTGCCGGGGTGTGGGTGTAAACACACACTTGCCCTAGGCCGCCGGCAGGTGCAAGCAGGCACCGTGATGACTCAGCCTGAGCACCCCCCACGCAGCACTCCAGGGTGGGGGCACGTACCTGCGCAGCGACCCACCGCGGCTGCTCTGTAACCGCATTGCTTCCGGGGCGTATTTCCAGACCGCGTCTCTTCCTTTCCTTTCTCGTGGCTTTTATGTGTTCCTTGTAAACAAGGTCTGTTTTGTTGTTTTGTTTTGTTTTCTTTTTTGAAGAAATCAGAGCGATCGTCTTGGCCTTTCAATGGGAAAGTTTAGTCCATTTACATTTGATGTGACTACTCATACAATGGTGTTTAAATCTGCCTTTTAGAAAAGTTTCCTAATTTCTGCAGCTGCTCTGTTTCCACGCCCCACCCCCCTTTTGTTTTGTTTTGGGTTGCCTCTTTTTAAAAAAAATTTTTTTTAACGTTTATTTATTTTTGGGACAGAGAGAGACAGAGCACGAACGGGGGAGGGGCAGAGAGAGAGGGAGACCCAGAATCCGAAACAGGCTCCGGGCTCCGAGCCGTCAGCCCAGAGCCTGACGCGGGGCTCGAACTCACGGACCGCGAGATCGTGACCTGAGCCGAAGTCGGCCGCTTAACCGACGGAGCCACCCAGGCGCCCCTGGGTTGACTCTTAAAGCCAGCTTGGTGAGCTCCTCCCTACAGTGTGTTCCTGTTCCTTGGTGCTTCAGCTTGGTGCTTCTGGAGCTCATCGACACCGTCTTCTGTTTCCTTCTTGCTTTATATGTTGTCGGTTCGCATTTCGACGTCGCGTTTTCTACACGTCACTACATCTCAGCATTTTTATCACTATGACAGACACCTTCTCTGCTCTCCTTTCCTCCCTGCCCTTATTTTCTTCGCCTAAAGGGCAACTTTCACACTGTTTTTGCTGCAGGCCTGCCCCAAACTCTCTCAGTTCTTGTTTGTCTGAGTAAAGAGTGATTGCAGGCCAGCAACTTACTCCTTCCCTATTGCTGCTGTAACGCACCCCCACGCACTGCAAGCAACGCCCGTCTACTACCTTACAGCTGTGGAGGGTGGCGGTCTCAGTGTGCTAAAATCGAGGACGGCTCCTTCTGGAGGCCCTGTCATCCCGCTTCTCCAGCTTCTAGGGGCCGCCGGCACTCCTGGGCACACGGCCCCCCTCCGTCATCCCTGCCCGGGCTTGGGGCCTCACAGTGTCTCTCTGACTCTCCCGCCACCCCCCCCCCCCCACCTCCTTGTGATGACACCGGACCCACCGATGACCCTGGACGACCTCCCCTGCCGGGCCCGTAATGTCATCACACCTGCAAAATCCCAGTTGCCTAACGTGACGTGGTCACAGGTTTGGGGGATTAGGACGTGGACCTCTCTGGGGCCATTCCTCTGCCGACCACAGCCGGCACTTTCCTGCGGTGGGTCAAAGTCACCGTCCCATTGTCTCCTGGGTCGTGCTGTTGCAGCTGAGAAGTCAGCTGTCGCGCAACTCTCAGGCTTCTGCCATCCGACTGCCTTTCAGATTTTCTCTCCGGTTTTCACCAAAGACAAAGATTGTATGACGTGTGTACAGGTGTGGGGTTTATTGTGACGATGCTACGGTTGGTTGGGCTACTTGGACTCAGGCTTTGACATCTTTCGGCAGAGACAGAAACTCCTCAGACTGCTGCTGTGTCTTGCTCGGGGCCCTGGGCTTCCAGCCGTGCACGGAGCAGACCTTCCTGCCCGGGTGGCCCCCGCCCCGGGCTCCATGCTTCAGGACGCCCAGCTCCTCCTGCCGTCCCCGTCCTTGGGTCTTCCCCGTGCGTCCACTCTGCCGTTCACCCTCCCTTTGACTCTTGATTCCGGTTATTGTGTTTCTCAGCCCTACAATTTCTGTTTGGTGCTTGCCCCCCGTCTCGTCCGTCACATCGTTTCCAGGGCCCCGTGCCGGACCACGCCTGATCCCTCCAGTCTCTCGGGTGTCTGGGGTTCGTCTCTGTGGGGTTCACTCTGTGTGTCTGCTGGCTGGCTCCCGGAGTCCAGTCTGGCAGCCTGCGGTGTTTGAAAAATCACTTGTGGGATAACTGAGGCCTTCAACGGAGACGCTGCTCTCCCCGCGGGGTTTCACGTGCTTCCGCCGGGCACGGGAGGTGAGGCCTGCCCGGTCACCGGCAGCCGAGTTCAGAGCCGGAGATGGGCAGCCCCCCCTGGGCTGTGACCCCACCCACTCTGGGCCTCCAGGAGCCTGTGACCAGCACACAGTTCACCTGGCACAGGCGTCAGAGACGTGAAGTTGCTCTCGCTCCTGAGGGACCCCAGGCACCCATGAGCCCCCCAGGGTCCCTCTGTGATCTGGTGCAGCTCCGTCAGCCTTCCAGGCAGGTGGGGGGCATGGAGCCCATCCTCATGACTGCATGGCGTGATGGCCGGTGGTGAGGGGCTGCGGCTAAGGCGGGCGGCCAGACCGCAGTGCGGCAGGACAGCTGGATGGAGGCCAGGCCTGGAGTGAAGTGCACGGTGTTGGGGATGCCACCCCGATTCAGGGCAGTGGTGTTCCAGCCAGGGGAGCCTCTGGGATGGTGTACCCGGGGGAGGGGGGGGGGAAACAAGCCTGGCAAGGCCGTGAGGGCCTGTCTTGAGAGATATGGCTGGGGGGCCGGCAGGGCCAGGCTGGGGGCAGCTCTACAGCCAGGCCCGGGAGCTTGGTCCTCTTGTCAAGGCCATGGGGACACCTCGTGAGGGGGTCGCAGTCAGACTGGCAAGTTGGGAAGGTCCATCACGGGTGAAACTGTGTCTCCCCAAAGATATGTTTAAGTCCTGACCCCCGGAACGTCCAAATGCGACCTCATTTGGAAACGAGGCCTTTGCAGATGCCATCAAGTTAGGATGAGGTCACTGGGTGGGCCTTTCCAACATCACATGTTTTCACGAGAAGAAGACAGACGCACAGGGAAAGGCCGCGTGATGTCCGAGGCGGATGGGAGTGGTGCGTCCACAAGCCAAGGAAGGGGAGGGGTTGCCGGCGGCCGCCAGAAGCCGAGGTGCCACCCCGGAGTCCTAGTCCTAACCGTCCTCACCCGCTCTGGGCCCACCCTCGAGGGCCACGCCTCCGCGCCCAGGCAATGTTAACACAAAGGGGAGAGCCAGGAGGGGGAGCGCCGCGAGGTCAGCGCAGAGTCGCCAGGGTGCTGGGGGTGGGGCAGGAGGTGTGCGGAGCCCTGGAGCAGCTTTGCAGGTTTGAGGCTAAGGACTGGGCTTTTAGAGCACTTGGGTGAGGTGGGCAGGGCAGAGGGGTGAGGTGGGCGAGGTGGGCAGGGTGAGGGTGAGGTGGGCAGGGCAGAGGGGAGAGGCTGCAGGGGCTGAGGGGGCAGCTCCTTCCGGACAGTGGAGGCCACAGGGAGGTGCTTCTGGTCTCTTCCCACGCAGCCCGTCCCTCCTCTGCCTCCTGGGGCTGCCAGGGTGCAGCTGGCGCTCCCTGGGGCGGAGGCGGTGGGGGTCGTGTGTCCTGGGCCTTCTCCCCACCTCCCTCCGTATTGCCTTTTGTGCCTTGAGGCAGGGGGGCTTCTGGAGGCCTCTGGGGGAGAAGATCCACCCCGAGGGGTCTGGGGCCCCTCCCTGGGTACAAAGACAGCTTCGGGGTCCTGACCACACAGGTTCCTGCCAGTGAAAGCAGATGTGGGGGGCTGGTATCTCCCAAGCAGCCACCCCGAGGGGTTCACCGCAGTAAGTTCTCACAGCACCTCGTCTGTGCTTCTTGTGGGTCGGTGGCCTGGGCAGCCCAGGGTCCTGGCTTCCCTTGGGCCAGAGACGTCCCCGCCCCCGGCGCCGAGGGAGCGTGGCAGTCCCATAGTCTCCCGCACAGACCGCATCACCCGTGTGGACCCAAGCACAGCTCAGGGCCTCAGTGTAAGCAGACCTGGTGTGAGTCGTGCTTCACGCCTTTGCATCAGGGGGATGCCGGTGCCCCTGCACCTCTCTGACGCTCCTCTCCTCCTCTGTCGGAGGGACGTGGGATGTGGGAGAGCAGGCATTAGGTGGGCTCCCCTCCTCCCACCCTAAGGCGGACGGCCTGGGATGTGCGGTGGAGGCTCCGTGAGGACACAGTGGTGACCGGGGTTGGAGGAAGGAAGCCTGAGCCTCCAAACCCGAGCGAGCGACTGGACGGCTGAAGACGAAGGCCACCGGCTGCTCTTGTCTCCCACCCTCCGAAGGAAGCCAGGAAGGCTGGAGAGATCCGGGACCCGGGGCTCTTTGGGACGCGGCACCGACACCCACCGCACTGTCCCCACAGGCCGCTTGCACAGGGCCGGTGGTCAGCCCGGCCCCGCGTCCGGACCAGCTCCGCGGCAGGGAACGGGGTCCTCGGGCTGCCTGTCGAGGGCGAGTGGGGTCACCCTGGTGGGCGGCCTGGGTGGGGCCGCAGCGGGATTTCAGGGCGTGAGCGGGACTGAAGACCCGGCTGTGGGGTGAAGCAGGGTGCAGGGGCTTCCCGGGGATGGTGCGCGGGTCCGGCGGTGTCCAGCTCCCCGGGGCCAGCGGTCGCCGGCACCGCTACGCGCGCCGGGCTGTCGCCGTGGCAACCGGTGCTGCGGGGGGGGGGGGGGGGCGGGGGCGGGGCGCCGGGACCCCCACCGCGCGGGGCGGGGCCTCGGGCGGGGGCGGGGCCTCGGCGGGGGCCGCGCCGAGAGCGGCGAGGGGAGCGAGCACGGCGCAGGGAGCGCGGCCTCGGCCCGGCGCGGAGGCTCGGCGGGCCGGCGGTGGGTAGGCGCGGGGCCGGGGGGTGCGAGCGGGGCGAGCGGGGGGTCGGGCGGAGGGGCTGGGATGCGCAGCGGCGCTGCAGGGCCGGGCCCGGCTTGGGCAGAAGGGCGGAGACGCAGCCTGTCTGGGGCAGCCTGGGTCTGGTCGGCGCTGGCGGCCCCTTCCTGTCCGCCCCCATCGGTGGGCACCGAAGGGGCGGCTCGGGGAGGGGGGGCGGGCAGGCGGCACGCGGGGGACCGCAGGGCCAGCCCAGGACAAGCCAGGGCAGGAGGGCCTGGGGCCAGCTCCCCAGGGAGAGGCCGGGCAGGGTGTGCGGGAGCGGTGGTCAGGCCCTGGCTCCGGCTTTCTGGGGCGGGGGCGGGGGATCCCCCTGCGAGCTCTCGTGGGGATGGGGTCTGTCCTGGCATCGTCAACCCGGGTTTGATGAGTGGCTGAGAGAGGGAACGAGAAAGCCAAGCAGTAGATGGGGAGGGGTGAGCGGTGCAGCGGCTCTCTGGCTATTTGGCCTGGCCAAGGGCTGGGAGGAAGGCCATTCCCAGGCCGCTGCTGGAGCCAGAGGAGGCAGGGTGGGAGGAGGCCCCTTGGGTCACGCGTGCCCACCTGGTGGCTGAAAATGGGGTGAGGGTGTGGTGTGGGTGGGGAGCAGGGGCTCCAGACACTGTTTTGGTAGGGACATGGTGCTATGACCCCCCTCCCCCCAAGGAACCCTTCGCTGGAGGTGTCTGAGCTCACAGTTGCGGGAGGGGGGGGCCTGTGTGTGGCTGCAGGGACCCCTGGGTGGGGCAGCAGCCGTGTTGAGGTCAGGAGTGGGGGTGCGGATTTGGTGGAGGGCCTCCTTCCTCAGTCTTGAGGGCGGTGGTGTCACTAGGGGCAGGCTTCACAGGCACGGGGGACATTAAATTTTATGTCCTTGTCTAGACAGGGCAGTAAACAGAGCCCAGGGCCAGAGGTGCTGCGGAGGGGAGAGGCGGGCTGAGGGGGCCTGGCTGGAAGTGAGTGGAAGTAAGTCTGCAAAGTGACTTTCAGTGGGTGACGGGTGCGGGCCCAGGTGTGGGGACCCAGTCTGGTGTGGGACTCTGACCAGCACAGTCACGACGATGCCAAGGGTGTGAGAAGTATAGGGGTCTGCAGAGCCCAAAGAAGGTCCCTGTGGGTGAGAGCGCAGGGCGGGCTTCCTGAGACGGCCCCAAAGGTGCGGGGGTGGGGGGGGGGAGTGGCAGAGGGCCACCCCTTCGCGGGGAGCAGGGCAGCGTACCTGGCGGGACAGGCGTCCACTGGCACGAGCCTCCGTAGGCAATGGGAGCCCTGGTGAGACGGGGCAGGGAATGGTCCACGGCCTGTGGACGGGTGTGTGGGGGCACCGAGTCCGCCGAGGTAGGGGTGGCGATGCTTGTGGGAGGGGATCCTCAGCACTTGGATGACCCTCAGTCCTGGACCAGAAAACACGCCCGGAGCGCCAGCGCAGCGCCCAGGGAAGGGGCCTGGGCCTCCGCGGGCCTCGGGGGCTCCGGGAGCGCACAGAGCTGAGGCCGCAGGCCCGCTTCCCGCCCAGCAAAGCGCCCGGGGGCGAGAGGACGCCGGAGGGCCGACGGCGTGGGCCCAGCAGGGGCAAACCGCCGGGGCCCGGGGATGCGCGCGGCCGGGAGAATCCACTTCCGTTCCATTTCCTTCCCGGCGGCCGCGGGAAGCCGGTCTCGGGTCTCAGGCAGGGCTGCAGCGCCCCCTGGAGGCCCCGCTCCCGGCTCCGGGTCCCCGCGAGCGCACCGGCGCGTGCGTGCGACAGAAGCCCCCCGGCGCCCCCGCGCGGGGACAGCGCCCCGCGCAGGAAGCGCGTCGCGGGGGCGGGGGCGGGGGGGAGGGGAGGGGAGGGCGGAGGCTGTCCCCCGGGCTGCGCCCTCACCGTCTCCTCTGGTCTTCCCCAGGTTCCGAGCTCGCCGGCCGGCAGCGGTGGCGCCCTCAGAGCGGCTGGACGGGTCCTGTCGCGCCATGCCCGCGGGCTGAGCGCCGCCGCCGCCGCCGCCGCCGCCTCCGCCGCCGCAGGGCCTCGTCCCGCCTCGCGTGGGGGCCACGCGCGCCCAGGCCGGGGCCCCGGCGGCCGACCATGGTGCTGCCGCCCCCGGACCGGCGCCACGTGTGCCTGACCACGCTGGTGATCATGGGCAGCATGGCGGTCATGGACGCGTACCTGGTGGAGCAGAACCAGGGCCCGCGCAAGATCGGCGTGTGCATCATCGTGCTGGTGGGCGACGTGTGCTTCCTGCTGGTGCTGCGCTACGTGGCCGTGTGGGTGGGCGCCGAGGTGCGCACGGCCAAGCGCGGCTACGCCATGATCCTCTGGTTCCTGTACATCTTCGTGCTGGAGATCAAGCTCTACTTCATCTTCCAGAACTACAAGGCGGCGCGGCGAGGCGCGGCCGACCCGGTGGCGCGCAAGGCACTGACGCTGCTGCTGTCGGTGTGCGTGCCCGGCCTGTTCCTGCTGCTGGTGGCGCTCGACCGCATGGAGTACGTGCGCACCTTCCGCAAGCGCGAGGACCTGCGCGGCCGCCTCTTCTGGGTGGCGCTGGACCTGCTGGACCTGCTGGACATGCAGGCCAATCTGTGGGAGCCGCCGCGCACCGGGCTGCCGCTGTGGGCCGAGGGCCTCACCTTCTTCTACTGCTACATGCTGCTGCTGGTGCTGCCGTGCGTGGCGCTCAGCGAGGTCAGCATGCAGGGCGAGCACATCGCGCCGCAGAAGATGATGCTCTACCCCGTGCTCAGCCTCGCCACCGTCAACGTGGTGGCCGTGCTGGCGCGTGCCGCCAACATGGCGCTCTTCCGCGACAGTCGCGTCTCGGCCATCTTCGTGGGCAAGAACGTGGTGGCGCTGGCCACCAAGGCCTGCACCTTCCTCGAGTACCGCCGCCAGGTGCGGGACTTCCCGCCGCCCGCGCTCGCGCTGGAGCTGCAGCCGCCGCCGCCGCAGCGCAACTCGGTGCCGCCGCCCCCGCCGCTGCACGGCCCGCCCGGCCGCCCCCACGGGCCCTCGCCCACGCGCGACGCCCTGGGCACGTGACGGGGCCCCGCGCGGCTTGCATGGGATGGGGTGGGGGCGGGCTCCCCCCCCCCCCCCCAGGGCCAGGTTTGGCGAGTGCCCCGGCCGGGGCGGGGGTGGGGGGTGGGGGCGCCGCGGGCCGCTTCTTCATCTCAGGAATCCCTCGGACCGCGGACTCGCAGCCCAGCGCCCCAGCCGGCCCCCAGCGCGCCCAGCCTGCCCCCAGCGCCCAGTGCGCCGGCCGGTGGGGGGCGGGGGGCGGCTGGGAAGGGAGGACAGAGTGGGCGGAGGTGCGGTCCCTCGGGGTCCCTTGGTGGGGGCCTCTGGCTCAGCGTTTGGGGCCACGGAGGCCTCTGTCATTTTAAAGACTCGTGTTTACAGTTTTGTATCCAAAGCCGCACGGCCCTGTTTCCTGAGTCCAGTGTCCGACAGCGGGACGTGGTGGGAGGAGGGATGTGAGTGTGAGCGGGAGGTGAGGGGTCTGGGCCAGCCCCCTCCGGAGGAGCCCCCTCCGGCGGTGGACTGTCAGGACCTCCAGCTGTCACAGAGGCACTCTCCGCTCCAGCTTCACTGTCCCCGCCTGCAACTCTGTGCTTCCTGGAGTACCTCACCCAGGTCTCTGCATACCTGAGGCCCTGCGATGCCCCCAAGCCTCTGGTTCTCTCCTCAGTGCGGGAGTGGGAGGTGGGGTGAAAGGTGGGGTGGAGGGGTGGGGGGGGTGGAGGGGTGGAGGTGGGATGGAGGAGTGGAGGTGGAGGGTGGGGTGGAGGTCGGAGGTGAGATGGGGTGGAGGGGTAGTGGAGGGGTGGAGGTGGGGTGGGGGGGTGGAGGGGTGAAGGTGGGAGGTGGAGTGGAGGAGTGGAGGGGGGAGGTAGGAGGTGGGGTGGAGGGTGAGAGTGGGGTGGAGGGTGGAGTGGAGGGGTGAAGGTGGGATGGAGGGGTGGAGGTGGAGGGTGGGGTGGAGGGGTGGAGGTGGGAGGTAGGAGGTGGGGTGGAGGGTGAGAGTGGAGGTGCAGGGTGGGGTGGAGGGTGGGGTGGAGGTCGGAGGTGAGGTGGGGTGGAGGAGTAGTGGAGGGGTGGAGGGCTGGAGGGGTAGTGGAGGGGTGGAAGGGGGGTGGAGGGGTGAAGGGGGGAGGTGGGATGGAGGGGTGGAGGTGGAGGGTGGGGTGGAGGGGTGGAGGTGGGAGGTAGGAGGTGGGGTGGAGGGTGAGAGTGGGGTGGAGGGTGGAGTGGAGGGGTGAAGGTGGGATGGAGGGGTGGAGGTGGAGGGTGGGGTGGAGGTCGGAGGTGAGGTGGGGTGGAGGTGGGGTGGAGGGGTGGAGGTGGGAGGTGGGATGGAGGGGTGGAGGTGGAGGGTGGGGTGGAGGTCGGAGGTGAGGTGGGGTGGAGGAGTAGTGGAGGGGTGGAGGGGTAGTGGAGGGGTGGAGGGGGGGTGGAGGGGTGGAGGGGGGGTGGAGGGGTGGAGGGGGGTGGAGGGGGGTGGAGGGGTGGAGAGGGGTGGAGGGGGGGTGGAGGGGTGGAGGGGGGGTGGAGGGGTGGAGGGGGGGTGGAGGGGTGGAGCGGGGGTGGAGGGGTGGAGGGGGGGTGGAGGGGCAGGATATGGGATCAGGTGGACACTGGAGCCTGAGGCCAGGAGCATGGAGCCTGGCCCCACCTGCCCTGGGCCCGGTGGGGACAGACACCCATGGAGCCCCCAGCAGCCGGGCCCAAGCAGCATGGCTCCCTGGTGGGGCAAAGAGGACGCTTGAGGCTGCCTGACCTGTCACCTGAGAGCACACGACACCATCCGCGGGTGGCCTCTCACCTGGCCTCTGCCCGGTGCCATGCGCTTGTGAGGTGGCCCTGGGCACCCACGGGCCAAGGAGGGGAGGGAACCCTTTGCCTTGGGCCACACGGGGCTGCTGACGAGGCTGTTGGAGGACGCCTGGCTGTGGCTACAGGGACTGTGTTAGGGGGCGGCACGTCTGGCCGGCCAGTCCTCATCGCGGAGCCATGTGGCGGGCCAGACTCGTGCTCAGTGCGTTTCACCTGTGCTGCCTGATGACAAGGTCCACTGTCCCCGTCTGTAACCAACAGCTCCCAGAAGGGCCCTGAGCTGGCGGTGCAGAGCAGGGACCTCTCTGTGCCCCCTTCCTGCCAACCGCAGTTCAGGCGGGGCTGGCCGACCACCGGGCCCCTCCCCATCTCTCCTCTCCCCCAGCCTGCGGTTGCCTGGGGTCTGGCTTTTGGAGTTGAATGCTTCCCAGTCAGCCGGCCTTGGGGACCAGTGTCCCCAGATGCCATCACACCCTGACTACAGCCCTGCCCTCGGCTCCCAGAATGGCCACTTCCACACCCCCTCCCCCTGCACAGCCTTGGCAGCCTCTCTCTGAGCCCGGGGAGCCCAGGTGTGGAGCAGGGGGAGGCTCTCTCCTCCTGTGTTGGAGTAGAGCAGGGAGGGGAGGGGGGGCGCTGCAGGGGGAGCTGTCCCAGAAGGGCCACGGGCCGGGTGTGGAGGGCTCGAGGGGCCGCGAGGGGCACAGCCCGCAGGTGGGGCGGGGTGTGCGTGCAGTCTTGGGGGGGTGTGGTCTGGGGTGGGGGCGGCAGGTGAGGCTGAGGGCCAGGTGCTCCCCCCACCCCAGCCAGTGTTGGCCCATCCCGTCCCCACTGGTGTCTTGGGTGTGTCCTCGGTGCCTCCTGTGGAACCAGGTAGGGACAGCGCGAGGGCTGTGCAGGAGAGGGGTTCCGACAGGCTGCAGGTTCCCCCGGCCTCTCTCCACCACCTGCACTGGGTTCCCACCTGCGTCACCTCTTATCCTCAGAGCCTGTTCTCAGAGGAACCCCTGCTGGCCCTCGGGTCGGGGGGACAGTGATGGGGATCATTCTGTGGGGTCGGCTTTGCTGTGAGGCCCCTACATCCGGTGTCAGAGGTGGGAAGCAGTCCACGCAGCACCACCTCGGCCTCAGTTGGCCTCCCCAGACCATTTAGTGCCGAGGACACTGGCCCCACACCGTCCTGACTTGGTTTAATGGCCCACGTGCCCTTCCTATGTCTGTGAGGGCACCTGGACAGATGTGGGACCTGTGGTGAGGCCTGTGGCTGGCGCCCACTGCTTTCCTGACTGCTCGGCCTCGGCTGCAGCCGGGCTGGGAGCCGGGGCGTCAGGTGGGCTCGTGGCCTGGGGTGTCCGTCCTCCGGCGTCTTCCTTGGCAACGAGATGCAGACCCAGCGACATTCCAGCCTGCCCTTTCTCTGGTTCCTGAGGGGGCCTGTGATGGCCAGATGCAGAGGAGGCAGCCACTGGCCCCTTGTCCTCTGCTCCCTCAGAGCTCGCAGGTCCCGATGCAGCGTCTGCTGTGGCTCCGTGTGGGCCCCGATGCTGAGCCCAGGCAGACACCGTCCCTGTGTGTGTGTCGGGGTGGGGGGGGGGTGCGGACTTGTGGGGCCGCCAGGCTCTGGGGGAGGAGCGGGGAGGGCTTGGGCCTGGGCGGAGCAGGGAGGCCTTCCTCACAGTTGGTGGAGCGGCCTGGGGCCAGCGTGGTGGGCACTAGGCCAACAGGGCAGGGGCAGCCCACGGGGCTGGGGGCACGGGGTGGACTGAGATGCCCATGGGCCACCTGGGAGGCCACCGGGGACCTGACAACGTCAGCATCCACAGACTGTGGCCGGTGGCTGGGCTGGACAGCTCATGCATGGCGGGAAGAGAGTGAAGAGGGCCCGGCTCCCGGGGGAGGGCAGCTGGAGGGGGAGGGGAGGGGAGGGGGGGCCGTGGAGGACCCCTGCAGCCAGGTCCGGAGAAGGGGTGTCTCCGGGAGCCATGCCCCTCCTGCACCCCTTCCTCCCAGGCCAGGTCAGACGCCGCGTCCTCCTCCACTCTCTGCCCACAGGAAATTCAGTTGGGGGTCGTAGGAGAAACCCCTGATACGATAACAGCTGGACGGTGACTTGTGTCAAACCCCAGAGTCGGGAGTGCCCTTCTCCCAACTTGGGCCGTCCTGGCCAGAGAGACCCCCGTTTCCAGATGCCTGGGAAGCTGGCCCCGCCAGGATGTGAGGTGCCGACCCACGCCTACCGTGTGCCTCGGGTCTGGACACCTGTGAGGTCCCCAGCTGGCACGGTGTCCTAGCTGTGCCGTCACCCGGGAAATCAGGTGCCTGAAGTCCTGTTCTAAGAAGGCCCCAGCCTGGTCACCTCCTCCGAAGAGCTCAGTGTTAGCTTGTTTCTAGGTGGGCCTCGAGGACGTCTGTCACCGTGCACGGGGTCTGAGGCAAGCCCTGCCAGGTTGGCTACATCGTGTAGGACGAGGCTCCGTCCTTCTGTATCTGCCATCGTGGAGCGTTGGCGCTGTCTCCCTGCGTGGTCCCAAGGGTCCACAGCATCCAAGTGCAGGGAGAGAAGGCCTGGGGCCCCTCCTATTGGCAGGAAAACGTTTCTCTGAAGTCCTCGGCACGGGCACGCCCGGGCCCTGCGGTCCAGATCTGGCTCCCGCGACAGCCCCTCTACTGATGGCTGGCCGCGGGGCGTGGGGGACCGTGCCTGGTCGGGTCGGGGCTTTGCACCCTGGGTCTGAGACACGGTGGGAGCTCCCGCATGCCGCCTGGTTCCTCTGCCCGCAAGCCCGTGGGGAAGATGGGGAGGGCGGGCGGGTGCGGCACACACAGCTGGTGGGCGCCCCCCCTTTGGCGTGACCCACGAGTCCGCCGGGGCATCCGAGGCATTGCCGCGTGGGCCCAGCTCCCCTCAGAAGCCGTCTGCGCACAATGCCTTTGGCGGGGTCGACGCCGCAATTATCATCAGTCCCCCTGCTGAGAACCCTGGCGCACATCCATGTCCCCGAACAGAAATATACGGTGAAACCCTCTGGGCCACTCGCCTTCCTGGTCTGCAGCGTCCTGCGAACCACACCCTTCCCGGGTGGTCCAGATGGCAAGACTCAGGCCGCTCCTGAGCCGTTGGGAAGGCGTGTGGTGTCCCTCAGCTCAGGGCCAGCCCTGGCCGGGCCCCCGCCCACCCTCCTGTACCCGAGAGCCGGGGACCCCTTCCTCCCCTGGGGCACCGGGGTCAGCCCACCTTCTCCTGCCTGTGGGGAGCTCAGACACCGACCAGATGCAGACTCGGAAAGACGAAGCATTTGAACTTCTGACCCTAAATCTTTCAGCCCAAAGCACACTCACGTTTTCTGCAGCAAAATAGCCTCATAATAACAGGAACTCAATTTAGCCAAATTACACCCACTCATTTTCATGACACCAAACACGTCACAGGATCAGATTCCTTTTGTCTGGAGGGAAACAGAGCCAGTAGGACAGACAGACAGGCACAGAAAGAGATGTGTGCCGAGGACCTGGGGCCTGGGGAGCCCCACCCTCCGTGTCCCCAGGGTGTGGCCCAGGGCAGCCCGGGGCTCCATTCAGGCCAAGCCCAAAGGTCCGGGAACCAAGAGCGCCCACGTCTGTCTGAGGGCAGAAGACGGGCGAGCCTTCCAGTCCTTCCAGGCCCATGCTGGGTGGGGGTGGGGGGGGGCGCCCGCTTCGGTCTGTCCACCGGCTTGGTGCCTATCTCCTCTGGAGACACCCTGACGGACACCCAGGGGGAATGTCCGACGTGCCATCGTCATGTCCCGTGGCCCCATCAGGGCAGTAAAGCTCACAGGTGTCGGGGGAGGATGCCAGGGTTGGCAGTCGTGGCACGGGAAGGGGAGGATGCCCACTGGGTTGTGAGGCCCCTGCATGGCGACAAGAACCAGATTTCCTTTGGGGTCACCCGTACCCTCCCCGGCCCAGTGGTCAGTGTGGGATGGACCCCATCCCCTCTGGCGGGTCTGTCAGTCACTGGGGACGATGTGCCAGCGTCTCTGACTGTGCACTCATCTGTGTCCCCACGATGATGGTGGCTGGGTGGCGTGGACCCTCATGCTGCTCTCCAATGTGAGTCTGGCAGGCTGTCCAGGCTGCTGGTCTGCCCCAGCCTGTCAAGGACACGCTCCTCCGTGCGAGTTCACCTTGAAAGGGGACACCGGTGGGATGTCTGCATGGCTCTCGGAAGCTGGGCTGAGGCACCCGGCTTGCACCCCGCTGTCCCGAACCCGGACCTGGACACGTGGGTCCACCGAGGCGCCCGGGTGTCCCCGCGAAATTTTGCCTCTTGGAGGGAGGTCTCGGAAAGACCAGCACCTTGGAATTCAAGTAGAGTTTTTAGTCTTTTCCTCCAAAACCTTTGTCCTGTTTGCGTCCTTGGCGGGAGAAGTTCCGGCAGGTCTGCCTCCCCACCCGCACCCCCACCCCCACCCCCACTTCGAGTCCCGATAACAACCAGGTGGAGCGAGGCCTCGTGCACCCGGGACAGCGTCCCCTGAGGCCGGGGGCTTCTTCCCGTCCACGCAGCCCTGACGTGTCGGCTTCTAGCTTCAGAAAGGGTCTCGTGCTCTGAAGGCGCTCCTGTGGCTTGTTTCTTCTCTCCGTATTGTACTAAGATTCGCCCGTGTTGCCTTGTGTGTGGGTTCATCCCGCCGTGTGAACGTCTCCCTCTGGTCCACTCCGGCCCCATCGATGGATCTGAGGATCTTCCCGGACTTTGGCTGCGTGAGCATCGCTGGCGACGGTACCTGTGCACAGCCCTCCTCCGCGGGCAGGTTTTCTTGGGCAGCGTGTTTAGCGGTAAAACTGCCAGGATGCAGGGAAGGGGCCGTTAACCTTCACAGGGTGATGCCAAGTGGTCTTCCAAGAGGCCTATGTCAAGCGACCCCGGCGAGCGCGAGCGCCTGTGGGCCGCAGCCCGGGCCGTGCGTCCATACTTGGGATCCCGGCGTCCAGTGCCGCTGATGGAAAATCTCCGTCCGAGTCGAGACTTCATACGTGAGCCCCGCTTTTCTCCGCGGGTTTGTGGACTCTGCCTGCGATATCCTCGAACGCACCGTGCTGTGTCCAGCAGTGGACTTTGGCTTCTGTCCCTTTGTTGGGCCCGTGAGCTGTGGCGTCTGGTCTGGGAATCGAGCAGACGTGTGAGGTCTGAAAGCCATCGACACAGGTCTCGGTTTTGTTGAAAGCTCTTGCGTGACCGTGTTTGTCGTACCCGTGCACGTTTTCGCGAAAGATTCAGGTTCCTGTGAGTCGGCCACGGGTTTGGTCTCCGTGGTCCCGTTGCTCCGGCGTGAGTTTATGGCTGGCCAGCTTCGCACCCTGCTTCCACTTCCGCCTCCTGGACTTTCCCCCAAGCGCACGTGTGTTCCCCCCTTCCCCTCAGACGTTCCGCTCCGGGTGGGCTGTGTGTGTCCCCCAGAAGCCGGACGTCGGAGCCCCAGCCCCCAGTGTGATGGGGTTCAGAGGCGAAGCCTTTAGCGGGCGGCTGGAGTCAGATGGGGCCGCGCGGTCCCCGCGAGGGACCAGCGCCCCCGAGGAGGACGGCAGGGCTCCCGCTGTCCACCCCGTAGGGACGCAGTGAGAAACCGCCGCCCACAAGCTGGGAACCCGCCGTGTGGTGCCCCGATCTCGGGCCTCCAGCATCCAGGACCAGGAGGAAGCCCCAGGCTGTGGTGTTTGTTACAGCGGCCGAGCTGACGGAGACGCGCCCTCCGCGGTCTGGTCCCCACGCGCGCTTCACTGTTAGTCCGCGTGGGGATCTGCGTTTGAAAAGGCAAGCGTGATCGTGTGCATTGATTGTGAATCCTGGTCTGTCCGGACGGACCTCCTCCTACAGTCTCGTTAGATTTGTCGTCTTTTTCTCTGGTCCCCCCTCCCATCCACGGGCTCCGTCCTTTTTCCGTTGTCCTTTTTGTCCTCTGCTGGTTTGCAAACTAGAGTCAAAAAATTCTTTCGCAATCTGCCAGAGTTTTTTTGAGGATGACAGATTTTATTCATTGATTTTTCTGTTGTGGGAAAGTATACGTTAACATAAAACTTACATCGTAACCGTTTTTAGGGAACAACTTGGAGGCCTCACGGTTTTACACAGCTGAGTGATCGCCACCACCGTCCACCACCAGGACTTTTCCATCCCCCCAGGGTGAAGCTCGGTCCTCTGAACACTGACCCCCGGGGACCCCCATCTACTTTCTGCCTCTATGGATGTGACCCCTCTCGGGACCTCGCGTGAGTGGATCGTGTGGTGTGTGTCCCTCTGAGACTGGCCTCTGTCACTCAGGGCAGTGTCCTCAAGCTTCATCCACGCAGTAGCAGGAACCAGGATTTCCTTTTAAAGGCTGAGCAGGATTCTGCTGTGTGGACAGACCCCACACCACTCAGCTGTCTCTCTCACACACTTAACGGCAAGGTTTTCCAACCAGGTTTACGGTTAGTCGGTGTCCCAGCCCTCCCGTCTGGCACACCAAGGCTCGTAGCCACTTTAGTTCCTGTTGGGTCCCACTCCCCACAACCAATTGTTTAGATTTTTGGTTTACTTTAAAGATGCAAAGTTCAGCTCTTTTCCTGTGAATTGCCTGATGAAATTTATTAAGTAGCGTGGCGCATTTCGGTTCCCACTTTGTCCCGTGCCTGGGGCCCCGCGCCCTCTCCCAGGGCCCAGAGCCTCCTGCAGAAGGTTCTGCGTGCTTCTCTGCAAGGCCACCAGCCCTCACCGTGATTATAGCTCGACGCCCGGCTCCTGAATAAAGACCCCATTTCTGAGGCTTCTCCGTCGGGGTGCGTGGTGGTACAGCCACCGGCTGGCTGTGCTGAGGATGGGGCCCAGCCCTCGCGCTGCCCCACGCCCTGACCCGCTTTCCCTCAAGTGTGCACCTCCCTCCTGTTCCAGCCCAGGCGGCAAGTGTTTCTGGTCGCCCACAGCTGAGTCGTGTTTGGATTGACTCAGGAGGGTTTGTGGGCCGTGTGCTCAGGCCTTGCGGCCTGCATCCCCGGTGACGCCTCATGGCCGTTATGGAATCGGCCTGCTCCCCGGCTCTGTCCTCACAAGGCTGGAACACAAAATGCCCCAAAGCCGGGCCCCGCTGATCATGTGACCTTTCTGGCCAAAGCGGTGTGGCTGCCTCAGACGTGGGCTTTTACCTGGACCACCCCGCCTCTGCCTGCAGATCCCAAGCTCTTGTCGGCCCCGCCTCCTCCCCCATCCCCACCAGTCGGCTTAGTGTGCTGGTTCCGCGCCCCTGGGCCGGGGTTCGGGTCTCGCTCCACCGCCCCCGGCACCGCTCCTTGTGGGACCACCGGAGGCGCCCCCCGGGGCTCGCTGAACGCAGCCTTTGCCGTCTGGCCAGTACTTGTGTTTTCGTGGGGTTGGGGACAGAACACCCATAACACACGTTCGACCCTTTCCGTTTCGCTGGGAGTCTCAAAAAACAAACGTTGAACCTTTTATTAAACAGAGAAAGAATATCATGTGTGAAATGATAACCGGCGGAGGGTAAGACGGCCCGTGGTAGCGTTTGCTTCCGCCAACCTCGGCAGGGAAAAGCCAAAACAAACGCCCTTCTCAAAATTCGGTTCTGCGAGGTTTCCGCGAAGGAAAGTTGCACGTGACAGCCACCATGGCCAGGAAAGAAAACTCGCAGCGACAGAAGCCTTGGATCAGTGAGATTGGACGTGAATGGACATTGCAAGACTTCACTGAAAAATTTATGAGGAAAAGAGTATTTATGACTTTTAATGAAATATGGATGAAGGCATCGCGAATGGTGGGAGGCCGGCGTAGGGAGATCGGGATGGGTGAGGGCAGCGGAGAGAGCTGGGGGGGAGGCTTTGCCCCAGGAAACGCCTCCTCCGAAGAGTCTCTCTTTGCCGTGTGACAGGCTGAGCAGCCAGGGGCCACTGCAGAGGACCCCTCTCCCAGGGGGCTGTGCACAGGAAGCCCAGCCCCTCTGCCCTGACCGCTCAGATCCTGCCCGGACCTACTGCAGGGTCCATGTCGGTGAGCCGCACGCACGCATGCGCATTCCCCAACCCGGGTTCTTTCTGGGTGTTGAGGTTGTGACGTCACTTCCGGGTGAGGCTCTGCACCTGTGGGGAGACAGGTATTGTGCAGGTGGTCAGCCCGATGCAGGGGAGAGCAGGGCGGTGGGGCTGTCAGGGTCGGCCTCCCTACCAGGTGACTTTTGCGGGGGCAGGGTGACTGGGGGAGGGGGAGGGCCTTTTTCTGGGAGGGGGGACTGCCCACAAAGTTCACACCTACCCCAGAGTCCCACCTGGCTGGGGCGCGGCTGGAAGGACATGCAATGGCCCACGATGGCCACCAGAGGGCGCCCGAGCTTCACCTCTGCCAGGCTGGCCAGGGAGACCACCGCGCACCTGGAGGCCTGCACAGGTGCACCTGCCGGTGAGACCTTGACTCTGGTCTGGTAGGGGTGGGGGTGGGGGTGGTCGCCCACCCCCGCCTGCAGGGCTGGGCTTCAGAGAGGCCCCGGCCGATGGGCTGAGGACAGAGTGGCTTGTGTGTCACATCTGGGCTGAAGCATAAGCCATCGGCCGTCTCGTGGTGACCGGCGATGCTGTGGGCTTGGGGGTCAGCTAAGGAAGGGGACATCCTCATCCTGGCCCCTGAGTGGCCACGAGCTGACCCTGTGGGCCCACATCGGACACAAGGGCAGGAGTACACCTTTGTTGCTTCCGCCTCCCAGTTTTGGGGGTGCTTGTCACAGCCACACAACCTCGTTCTGCCTGACCCTCCTCATCGCAGACCGAGCCCCTGAGCTCAGTTCCCCGTGAACTTGATGCCATCATCCCTGAGCCGGAGCCCTGGCCCAGGACATGGCATTAGTCAGCCTGCCGTGTCCCTGGCGGTGTGGCAGCCACGCTCTGCAAAGCGGAGCCACGTAGCTGTAGCCTGGGGCGGAGCCATGGGGCGGAGCGTGTCCAAGGTGGAGGGTTTGGGTGCAGGCACATGAGGCGGGTGTCTGACTGGTGGCTCGATCGGGGCTGGCCCTGCCACAGTTCATTTACGCTCCGTGTGTCATGATGTCAGCGCTTAGCGGGTCTAATACTGGCCTATCTCAATTTCACGGTGAAAAGCGATGTGCCAGGACGTGTGTAATACGACGGACGCAGGTGACACACACACAGTTTGGGGCGTGGTAGTGGAGTGACCGCTCAGGGACTGTAGCCTGGCTCAAGGGCCTTCCGGTCCTGCCCCCCGTGTCCATGCTGCAGGAAGTCTGCACGCAGGGACGCAGTTCACTGTGTGTGCGGGCCGCCTGGGAAGGCAGAGGGCATCCTCACCACTGTCCTGACCCTCTCCTGGTGGGTCCTGGCGGGAGCGGCAGGGCCCTGCCAGTCCTGGGTCTTTGCCCAGCCGAAGCCAGCTGGGCAGAGTTGCTGGAAACGGTGGGCTGACCAGAGGTGCAGTCGGCCGGCTCCGGGGTGGCGGGGCCCTCTCCAGGTGACCGTGTGCACTCCTGCGCCCTAGCTCAGTCCACGTCCTGAGACGCGGGGACTGGATTGCTCGGGGGCGTGAGTCATGGCCACCTCAGGATGGATGGCGCCCAAAGGCACGTGGGATCTGGGCGGGAGTGTTGGCCCAGCCGGACGCCAAGGACAGGGGTAAGTGTGGTGGTGTCGCCGAGGGTGAGGGATGGCCTGAGCAGTGCCGGATGGGACGAGGTGGAAACACGGGGCGTGAAAACATGACAATGGAAGAAACGACATAGGGAGGCTGTGCCGGATGGACATGGGAGGGAGGAGGCAGGCCGGATGCCAGGAAAACCCGCCAGGAAGCAGGAGCCCACAGGAGGCCAGCGTGGCCGCCATGGCCGTGACAGGACGCAGAGAGGACGCGGTTTACGTGACTTGGATTCACGAATCGGGAAATGGCAAAGAGCCCCACACGAGGCGCCCCTGCCGCTAGCATCCTGTGTCACATTCACGGACAGGAATCGATAGATTGTCAGTAATGGCCCTTACTCCCATTTCCTTATTTCTAGCAGGGTCATTTGCTCCCTGTTCCAGGACCCCGTCCAGGGCCCACATCATATCTGTCATCACTTAGGCTCCTCTGGTTGTGACAGTTTCTCAGATGCTCCTTGTTGCTGGCGGCCACGGTGACTGGAAGACATGTGCCCAGGTATTTTGTGGGACGTCGCCTCCCTGGATTTGTGTGTTTTCCCATCACACTAGGTTCTGACCAGATGGCGGTTTCCTGTGCGTGCTGATTTGGTTGTCTGGCCACCTGTGTTTGCCAGGACCCCCCCTCCCCAAGGGGGCTCTCCGACGGGTCCCGCTGTCTGCTGGAGGGTGCCCCTCCTCCCAGCCCGCACACCCGGTCCCACACCCCGGCAGGGCGGCCGCCCACAAACAGTATCTGGATTCTCCGCACCGGAGGTTTGTCTCCCCCTCGGTTACTTTTGGTTCCAGATTCACCTCCGTCAGTGTGGGCGCAGGGCACTCGCACACCCTGGGTTATGACCCGGCGTGACCGAAGCAGCGCTCGGTGGCGCGTCCAGCTCTGGCCAAGGGAGCTCCCGGCTGGGCCTGGGGCCCAGGGCACGTGTACAACGGGGTGAATCCACTGCCGCGACCCTCGCCCCCTCCCGGCCAGTTGGCCCGGCTGCCACGTGACTGTCCCTCCTGGGCGCGCCCAGGGTTTGCTCAGTGCCGTGCTGTCCGGCCCGGGCCCCTGTCCTCGCTGTTGCTGGCCTAGATCCTCTGCTGCTTGGTCCGCACGGCTTCCTTCGGGACCATTTTCCTGGCTCCGGACGCACCTCGTGTGGTGTGAAATGTCGCAGTTTGCCCTGGTTCCCGTAGGTGGCCCTGAGGGGCGTGGGCGGTGACGGCCCTGTGACCTCTCTCCCTCCCTGGTCCTGGAAACCCTCCCGGTGGGGGGCACGTGCGGTGGCGCGGGGTGGCCACCAGGGGGCGCGCGAGCTCCACGGGGTGGCCGCTGTGGCGGCACTGGTCGACGGGGGCAGCGGCCACAGGGCTAGTGCTGCCACATGTTCTCTGCGGGGACACCTGGCGACCACCGCCTGCCAGGAGCCTGCTGCACCTGGTCGTGGCACGGGCATGGCCAATGGAGCCTGGGAGGCCACGTTGTGGGGCAGAGGGGCCTACGGGGGACGTGCTGCGTCCCCCCAGCTGCGGTGATGGAGGCAGCACCCCCACCCACCAGGGGGCTGAGCACCAGCCCTCAGGCCTCGCCCCTCAGGCTGGGCGGGGCCGGGAGCCCTCAGGACCGCTTCACACCTGCCGTGTGCACACCTGACCGTGAGGTGCAGGCGCAGACCCCCCCTCCCCCTCCCCCAGGGTGGCACCTCCAGGAAAAGGGTGTGGGGCCAGCCGTGGACCCCCGATGGAACCCAAACACAACTCCCAGGTGGTGCTGGGCGTGCCCCTGCCCCTTGCCTTCTGATCTACGCCCCCTTGGCCCTACCCCGTTCCCCCTGCTCCCTGCTTCCTGTCCCCTGTTCTGTGCCCCCACCAGCTGCTGCCCCAGGCCTGGGAACAGCCTCTTGTTGGCAGCGCGCATGCAATGCTGCTGACGGCCACATGGGGGCGGCAGAGACTGGCGTGTGCAGGAGCCTGAGGCCCAGCTCCTGGGGGCTGTGCTGGGCGCCCAGGCTGGGAGGGGTCAGGGGGGAGGCCTGCACTGGGGCCAGCGTCACCCCACGTCAGCCCCAGCTGACCCAACCCAGGCCCCAGGCCCAGGCTCACCGGACCCGGGCCCCAGGCTCAGCTGAAGGAGACCCCAGGGTCACCTGACCCAGGTCCCAGGTCACCAGACCCAGGCCCCAGGCTCACCTGACCCAGGCCCGTGCCAGGTCAAGCTCACCACAACAGGACCTCCCCCCGGCCACCGACCCTCAGCCATCTGGGGCTGAGCTGGCGGTGCTAATGAGGAACATCCACTCTGAGGGCAATGGTTGGAGATCTCCAGGGACGCTGGGCCCCTGGACACTGAAGTTGGTTCTTGGGAGACAGGATGTAGGGACCCCACTCCTGGTCACCTGTCCTGTGCTAGACCCTTCTGGGAGGGCACGAGGAGGAAGCCTGGGCCTGTGGGGGCATCTTGGGCTTCTGGGGGAGGAAGCCAGTGAGCTGGGGGAGGGTCTGGCCGGTCAGGCCCGAAGGGGACCGGCTCCTCATGTGACAGGGACACTGGGGCCCCAGGGAGCCACTTCTCAAGATTTCAACACCCGCACACATCTGCGGGGTTTGCCACTCATGAGGGTCAGCAATTCAAAGTGAAAATGTTGCCTTTGGGTTTAGAACAGAAGTGATAAGCGATAGCCTTTATGATTGCTAAGTCTGCTGACAACGACACTGTTGTTGGAATTGCATGAAGAGGGGGACCCTTCATGTCTTCTGTGCAGATGAGAGCTGGTGACACACGCTGGTTCTTAGCACCGGGTGACGCACAGCATAGCTGGTGTCTGAGCGATTGCCCTGCATCAAGTCAGGTGTGTGGCCAGGGCTCCGGCTCAGCTGGCATCGATCCCCAGGGCACCGAGAGGGTCACTGGAAGGTGTTAACTGGTGACGGGGCTTCTTCCAAGCCCAGGCCAGCGGCTGGGGTCCCCCCACCCCCAGTCTCTCCAGCTGGGAGTCTGGCACCTCACACGGCCAGGCCAGGCCAGAGGTGTTGCGTGGGCTGCTCTCGGGTGGGGACGGCGGTCACAGGCCAGCCTTGGGGCCAGCAGGGGAAAGATGCCACCCCCGGTCTGGGCCACCTTGAGCCCTCTGTAAAGGGGGTCACTTTTCCAGTCTTAATGTTCCTGTTTGCAAATCCCACGTGTGAGGGTGGGGGCCCTGAGGAAGGGCAGCGCAGGTCTGTCCATACTGAGACCATTTCCAAGTTACAGAACCTTAGCAGGAACATCACGAACGCTCCTCGGCTCCGTTTCCACAGCTGTTGCCACTTGACCTGTCTGCCTCCCTGTCTCCGTATATACTATGTATTTGTCATTGTCCCAGGACCTCTCCGTGCGCAGAGGCAGGACGCAGGTGCGTGTGAATACGTGCACGTCCGCACGCGTGCTCAGGTCTACCTGTGTGGCTCTTGCTCTGCCTGAGACCCCCAGCGGGCTGGGGCCCGCAAGTCTCTGCCCCTCCCCCCCCGCCCCCCACTCCGCGCTCCGGGCCTGCCAGAGCCTGCAGTGACGCAGGGCGGCCACAAGGGGCGCTGCTGCAAAGACATGCTATGTGCACCACACACATACGATGAAGATACAGGCTTTCCCTGACTTACCGTGAGGTTACATCCCAACAAACCCCTCGTAAAGGGAAAAGATCCTAAGCCAAAAATGCATGCAATACCCTCAACCTACTGGGGTGGCCCAGCCTACCTTAAATGTGCTCACTCGCGGCCTGCAGGTGAACCAAAGCATGGGACACGGAGCCTACCTGTGACGAGCCCACGCAAGGCGCACACACGAGCTGGATCCTTGCACAGCATCAGCTTTATTTACTCAACAAGCAAGGTTCACAAGGTTATCACGCGGGTTCAGGATTGCGGACTCAGTGACATCTCCACGTGGTTACCTTGACTTCCTCCCCCGCAGGCAGAGCACGAGTCAAGCCACGTGGCAAACAGGCTATCAGGGGGAGATGCCCAGTTGCAAAGTCTGGGGCCCCCAGCTGAGCTGCGCCTCGGTGCGGCCGGGTCAGCGGTCAGCACTCACTGCCGGGGCGCGGAGGGAGCTCAACCGGCCGAGCCTTCCGTGACCCTGCCTTTGAGGTGGGCAGACACAGAGGGCTCAGTCAGAGGAGGCCGGCCGTTTGCCGCAAAAATCCTCCCCTTTTAAAGGGGTGTGGGGGCGCCTGGGTGGCTCAGCCTGTTAGCGTCTGATTTTGGCTCAGGTCACGATCACACGGTTGGTGGGTTCAAGCCCCACGTCCGGCTCAGTGCCGTCAGCGCAGAGCCCGCTTCGAATTCTCTTCCCCGTCTCTTTGCCCCTCCCCACTCGCTCTCTTAATGATAATAAATACAAATTTTCTTTAAAGGGATGTGGTGAGCCTCAGGCCCTGCAGACCTCCTCCTCTGCCTGTATCAGTCCCGCGGGTGCCAGCTGGCGCTGGTCTCCAGGCGCCTGACCTTCAGGGCAGTGCCCCCGGCTGCGCGCGGGTCTGTTTGACCCGAGGGCCTCCACGCGCTTGAGTACCGCGTGGACTATGTCAGGTGGTGTGGTGGGTGCGGTGCTGCGAATGTGGACTCTAGGAAGGCGCCCCCTCCTCCGATCCCACCCCCGCCCCCAGCAAGGGGGGCTCTCCGCCTGGTCCCGCTGTCTGCTGGAGGGTGCCCCTCCTCCCAGCCCGCACACCCGGTCCCACACCCCGGCAGGGCGGCCGCCCACAAACAGTATCTGGATTCTCCGCACCGGAGGTTTGTCTCCCCCTCGGTTACTTTTGGTTCCAGATTCACCTCCGTCAGTGTGGGCGCAGGGCACTCGCACACCCTGGGTTATGACCCGGCGTGACCGAAGCAGCGCTCAGTGGCGCGTCCAGCTCTGGCCAAGGGAGCTCCCGGCTGGGCCTGGGGCCCAGGGCACGTGTACAACGGGGTGAATCCACTGCCGCGACCCTCGCCCCCTCCCGGCCAGTTGGCCCGGCTGCCACGTGACTGTCCCTCCTGGGCGCACCCAGGGTTTGCTCAGTGCCGTGCTGTCCGGCCCGGGCCCCTGTCCTCGCTGTTGCTGGCCTAGATCCTCTGCTGCTTGGTCCGCACGGCTTCCTTCGGGACCATTTTCCTGGCTCCGGACGCACCTCGTGTGGTGTGAAATGTCGCAGTTTGCCCTGGTTCCCGTAGGTGGCCCTGAGGGGCATGGGCGGTGACGGCCCTGTGACCTCTCTCCCTCCCTGGTCCTGGAAACCCTCCCGGTGGGGGGCACGTGCGGTGGCGCGGGGTGGCCACCAGGGGGCGCGCGAGCTCCACGGGGTGGCCGCTGTGGCGGCACTGGTCGACGGGGGCAGCGGCCACAGGGCTAGTGCTGCCACATGTTCTCTGCGGGGACACCTGGCGACCACCGCCTGCCAGGAGCCTGCTGCACCTGGTCGTGGCACGGGCATGGCCAATGGAGCCTGGGAGGCCACGTTGTGGGGCAGAGGGGCCTACGGGGGACGTGCTGCGTCCCCCCAGCTGCGGTGATGGAGGCAGCACCCCCACCCACCAGGGGGCTGAGCACCAGCCCTCAGGCCTCGCCCCTCAGGCTGGGCGGGGCCGGGAGCCCTCAGGACCGCTTCACACCTGCCGTGTGCACACCTGACCGTGAGGTGCAGGCGCAGACCCCCCCTCCCCCTCCCCCAGGGTGGCACCTCCAGGAAAAGGGTGTGGGGCCAGCCGTGGACCCCCGATGGAACCCAAACACAACTCCCAGGTGGTGCTGGGCGTGCCCCTGCCCCTTGCCTTCTGATCTACGCCCCCTTGGCCCTACCCCGTTCCCCCTGCTCCCTGCTTCCTGTCCCCTGTTCTGTGCCCCCACCAGCTGCTGCCCCAGGCCTGGGAACAGCCTCTTGTTGGCAGCGCGCATGCAATGCTGCTGACGGCCACATGGGGGCGGCAGAGACTGGCGTGTGCAGGAGCCTGAGGCCCAGCTCCTGGGGGCTGTGCTGGGCGCCCAGGCTGGGAGGGGTCAGGGGGGAGGCCTGCACTGGGGCCAGCGTCACCCCACGTCAGCCCCAGCTGACCCAACCCAGGCCCCAGGCCCAGGCTCACCGGATCCGGGCCCCAGGCTCAGCTGAAGGAGACCCCAGGGTCACCTGACCCAGGCCCCAGGCTCATGAGACCCAGGCCATAGGAACCTACCAAACTCAGGCCCAGGCTTACACCACTCAGGCCCCACCTTCATGAGACCCAGGTGCCAGGTTGACCTGACTCAGGAGCCAGGCTTACCCTACCAGGCCCCAAGGCCACCAGACTCAGGCCCAGGCTCAACAGTCCCAGGTTTCAGGCTCACCTGACAGAGGCTCAGCTAACCTGACCCAGGCCCCAGGTTAACCTGCTATAAACCCCAGACTCATAATATCCATGTCCCAGCTCACCTGACTGAGACCCTAGGCTCATGAGATCCAGGCCCCAGGCTCACCCTACTTAGGCCTGAGACTCACCGAACACAGGCCTCAGGCTCACACCACACAGGACCCGGCCCCAGGCTCATGACACCCAGGCCCCAGGCTCACCCCACCCGGGACCTATGATCACCTCACCTAGGCCCTAGGCTCACCCTACATAGGCCCAGGTTTATGAGATGTAAGCCCAGGCTCACCCCACAGAGACTCAAGCTCACCCCACCCAGTCACCAGGCTGATGAGACTCAGGCTCCAGGCTAAACCCACCCAGGCCTCAGGATGATGAGATCCAGGCCCCAGGCTCAAAATACACAGACCCCAGTCTCACCCCAGGCAGACCCCAGGCTGACCAGACCCAAGCCCCAGGCTTACCCCACCCAGGCCCCAGGCTTGGCCCTGATAGGCCCCAGGCCCAGCCACCTAGGCCCCAGTTTCACCAAACCCAGGCCCCAGGCTAACCCCACACAGGCTCCAAACTCACCACACACAGGCCACACACTCACCAGATGCAGGCCCCACGCTTACCCCACCCAGGCCTGAGAATCATGAGATACAAGCCCCTGGCACACCCTACCCAGGCCCCTGCTCACCAGACCCAACCCCAGTCTCAGGAGATCCAGGCCCCAGGCTCACCCCCCCCACCTCAGGCTCATAAGAACCAGGCCTCAGGCTCACCCAACCTAGGACCCCTGCTCACCAGACCAGGACCAGGACCAGGACCAGTCTCACGAGGCCCAGGCTTCAGGCTCACCAGACCCAGGCCCCAGGCTCATGAGATCCAGGCCCCAGGCTCACTCCACCCAGGCCCCAGGCTCATGAGATCCAGGCCCCAGGCTCACCAGAATCAGGCCCCAGGCCTACCCAACCCATGCCCCAGGATCATGAGATCCAGCACCCAGGCTCATTCCACCCGGGCCCCTGCTCACCAGACCCAGACACCATCTCAGGAGATCCAAGCCCCAGGCTCACCCCACCTAGGCTCCCTGCTCACCAGACCCAAGCCCCAGGCTCAGGAGATCCAGGCCCCAGGCTTACCAACCTAGGACGCCCGGTCACCAGACCAGGACCCAGACTCATGAGGCCCAGGATTCAGGCTCACCAGACTCAGGCCCCAGGCTTACCACACCAGGCCCCAGGCTCACCAGACCCAGGCCCCAGGCTCACCCAACCTAGAACTCCTGTTCACCAGACCAGGACCCAGTCTCACGAGGCCCGGGCTTCAGGCTCACCAGATCAGGCTCCAGGCCTACCCCACCCAGGCCCCACGATCATGAGAACCAGGTCCCAGGCTCACCCCACCCAGGCTCCAAGCTTAGGAGATCCAGGTCCCAGGCTTACCCCACCTACCCCAGGCTCACCAGACCCAGATTCCCAGGCTCACCCAACCTAGGATCCCTGCTCACCAGACCAGGACCCAGTCTCACGAGGCCCAGGCTTTAGGCTCACCAGACTCAGGTCCCAGGCCTACACCGCCCAGGCCCCAGGCTCATGAGATCTAGTCCCCAGGCTCACCCCACCCAGACCCCAGGCTCATAAGACCCAGGCCCCAGGCTCACCCCACCCAGGCCCCCTGCTCACCAGACCCAGGCCCCAGGCTCATGAGATCTAGTCCCCAGGCTCACCCCACCCAGACCCCAGACTCATAAGTCCCCAGGCTCACCCCACCCAGACCCCAGGCTCATAAGACCCAGGCCCCAGGCTCACCCCACCCAGGCCCCCTGCTCACCAGACCCAGGCCCCAGGCTCACCCCACCCAGGCCCCAGGCTCATCAGACTCAGGCCCCAGGCCTAGACCAACAAGGCCCCAGACTCACCAGACTCAGGCCCCAGGCCTGCCCACCCAGGCCCCAGGCTCATGAGATCTAGTCCCCAGGCTCACCCCACCCATACCCCAGACTCATAAGACCCAGGCCCCAGGCTCACCCCACCCAGGCCCCAGGATCACTCTACCCAGGCCCCATGCTCACCAGACCCAGGCCCCAGGCTCACCCTACCCAGGCCCCCTGCTCACCAGACCCAGGCCCCAGGCTCATGAGATCTAGTCCCCAGGCTCACCCCACCCATGCCCCAGGATCACTCTACCCAGGCCCCCTGCTCACCAGACCCAGGCCCCAGGCTCACCCTACCCAGGCCTCCTGCTCACCAGACCCAGGCCCCAGGCTCAGGAGACCCAGGCCCTAGGCTCACCCCACCTACCCCAGGCTCACCAGACCAAGGCCCCAGGTTCACCCAACCTAGGACCCCTGCTCACCAGACCAGGACTCACGAGGCCCAGGCTTCAGGCTCACCAGACTCAGGCCCCAGACTCACCAGACTCAGGCCCAGGCCTGCCCACCCAGGCCCCAGGATCATGAGATCTAGTGCCCAGGCTCACCCCACCCATACCCCAGGCTCATAAGACCCAGGCCCCAGGCTCACCCCACCCAGACCCCCTGCTCACCAGATCCAGGCCCCAGGCTCACCCCACCCAGGCCTCCTGCTCACCAGACCCAGGCCCCAGGCTCAGGAAATCGAGCCCCCAGGCTCACCAACCTAGAACCCCCGCTAACCAGACTAGGCCCCAGTCTCACCAGACTCAGGCCCCAGGCCTACCCACCCAGGCCCCAGGATCATGAGATCTAGTCCCCAGGCTCACCCCACCCAGGCCCCAGGCTCATCAGACTCAGGCCCCAGGCCTAGACCAACAAGGCCCCAGACTCACCAGACTCAGGCCCCAGGCCTACCCCGTCCAGGCCCCAGGCTCATGAGATCTAGTCCCCAGGCCCACCCCACCCAGACCCCAGGCTCATAAGACCCAGGCCCCAGGCTCACCCCACCCAGCCCCCCTGCTCACCAGACCCAGGCCCCAGGCTCATGAGATCTAGTCCCCAGGCTCACCCCACCCAGACCCCAGGCTCATAAGACCCAGGCCCCAGGCTCACCCCACCCAGGCCCCAGGATCACTCTACCCAGGCCCCCTGCTCACCAGACCCAGGCCCAAGGCTCACCCCACCCAGGCCTCCTGCTTGCCAGACCCAGGCCCCAAGCTCAGGAGATCCAGACCCCAGGCTCACCAGACTCATGCCCCAGGCCTAGCCCAACCAGGCCCAAGATTCACCAGACTCAGGCCCCAGGCCTATCCCCCCCAGGCCCCAAGCTCATGAGATCCAGGCCCCAGGTCCAACAGACCCAGGCCCCAGGCTCATGAGATCCAGGCCCTAAGATTACTCCACCCAGGTCCAAGGCTCACCAGTCTCAGGCCCCAGGCGTATCCCCCCAGGCCCCAAGCTCATGAGATCCAGGCCCCAGGTCCAACAGACACAGGCTCCAGGCTCATGAGATCCAGGCCCCAGGCTCATCCCACCTAGGCTCCCTGCTCACCAGACCAGGACCCAGTCTCATGAGGCCCGGCTTCAGGCTCACCAGATCAGGCTCCAGGCCTACCCCAACCAGGCCCCACGATCATAAGAACCAGGCCCCAGGCTCACTCCACCCAGGCCCCCTGCTCACCAGACCCAGGCCCCAGGCTCATGAGATCTAGTCCGCAGGCTCACCCCACCCAGACCCCAGACTCATAAGACCCAGGCCCCAGGCTCACCCCACCCAGGCCGCAGGATCACTCTACCCAGGCCCCCTGCTCACCAGACCCAGGTCCAAGGCTCGCCATACCCAGGCCTCCTGCTTGTCAGACCCAGGCCCCAAGCTCAGGAGATCCAGACCCCAGGCTCACCAGACTCATGCCCCAGGCCTAGCCCAACCAGGCCCAAGATTCACCAGACTCAGGCCCCAGGCCTACCCTACCCAGGCACCAGGCTCATGAGATCCAGGCCCCAGGCTCACCCCACCCAGGCCCCGGGCTCATAACCCAGGCCTAGGCTCACCCAACCTAGAAACCCCGCTCACCAGACCAGGACCCAGTCTCACGAGGCCCAGGCTTCAGGCTCACCAGACTCAGGCCCCAGACTCACCAGACTCAGGCCCCAGGCCTATCCCACCCAGGCCCCAGGATATTGAGATCTAGGACCCAGGCCCAAAAGACCCAGGCCCCAGGCTCACCAGACTCAGGCCCCAGGCCTATCCCACCCAGGCCCCAGGATATTGAGATCCAGGCCCCAGGCCCAACAGACACAGGCCCCAGGCTCATGAGATCCAGGCCCCAGGCTCACCCCACCCAGGCCCCCTGCTCACCAGACCCAGGCCCAGGTTCATGAGATCTAGTCCCCAGGCTCACCCCACCCAGACCCCAGGCCCAAAAGACCCAGGCCCCAGGCTCACCAGACTCATGCCCCAGGCCTAGCCCAACCAGGCCCAAGATTCACCAGACTCAGGCCCCAGGCCTATCCCACCCAGGCCCCAGGCTCATGAGATCTAGGACCCAGGCCCAAGAGACCCAGGCCCCAGGCTCACCAGACTCAGGCCCCAGGTCTATCCCACCCAGGCCCCAGGATCATGAGATCTAGGACCCAGGCCCAACAGACCCAGGCCCCGGGCTCATAACCCAGGCCTAGGCTCACCCAACCTAGAAACCCCGCTCACCAGACCAGGACCCAGTCTCACGAGGCCCAGGCTTCAGGCTCACCAGACTCATGCCCCAGGCCTAGCCCAACCAGGCCCAAGATTCACCAGACTCAGGCCCCAGGTCTATCCCACCCAGGCCCCAGGATCATGAGATCTAGGACCCAGGCCCAAAAGACCCAGGCCCCAGGCTCACCAGACTCAGTCCCCAGGCCTGGCCCACCCAGGCCCCAGGATCATGAGATCTAGGACCCAGGCTCAAAAGACCCAGGCCCCAGGCTCACCAGACTCAGGCCCCAGGCCTATCCCACCCAGGCCCCAGGATCATGAGATCTGGACCCAGGCCCAACAGACCCAGGCCCCAGGCTCACCAGACTCAGGCCCCAGGCCTGGCCCACCCAGGCCCCAGGATCATGAGATCTAAGACCCAGGCCCAAAAGACCCAGGCCCCAGGCTCACCAGACTCAGGCCCCAGGCCTATCCCACCCAGGCCCCAGGATCATGAGATCTAGGACCCAGGCCCATCAGACCCAGGTCCCAGGCCCAACAGACACAGGCTCCGGGCTCATGAGATCCAGGCCTCAGGCTCATCCCACCTAGGCTCCCTGCTCACCAGACCCAAACCCCAGGCTCAGGAGATCCAGGCCCCAGGCACACCTAACCTAGGACCCCTGCTCACCAGACCAGGACTCACGAGGCCCAGGCTTCAGGCTCACCAGACTCAGGCCCCAGACTTACCAGACTCAGGCCCCAGGCCTATCCCACCCAGGCCCCAGGATATTGAGATCTAGGACCCAGGCCCAAAAGACCCAGGCCCCAGGCTCACCAGACTCAGGTCCCAGGCCTAGCCCAACCAGGCCCAAGATTCACCAGACTCAGGCCCCAGGCCTATCCCACCCAGGCCCCAGGATCATGAGATCTAGGACCTAGGCCCAACAGACCCAGGCCCCAGGCTCACCAGACTCAGGCTCCAGGCCTACCCTACCCAGGCCCCAGGCTCATGAGATCCAGGCCCCAGGCCCAACAGACACAGGCCCCAGGCTCATGAGATCCAGGCCCCAGGCTCACCCCACCCAGGCCCCCTGCTCACCAGACCCAGGCCCAGGTTCATGAGATCTAGTCCCCAGGCTCACCCCACCCAGACCCCAGGCCCAAAAGACCCAGGCCCCAGGCTCACCAGACTCATGCCCCAGGCCTAGCCCAACCAGGCCCAAGATTCACCAGACTCAGGCCCCAGGCCTATCCCACCCAGGCCCCAGGCTCATGAGATCTAGGACCCAGGCCCAAGAGACCCAGGCCCCAGGCTCACCAGACTCAGGCCCCAGGTCTATCCCACCCAGGCCCCAGGATCATGAGATCTAGGACCCAGGCCCAACAGACCCAGGCCCCAGGCTCACCAGAGTCAGGCCCCAGGCCTAGCCCAACCAGGCCCAAGATTCACCAGACTCAGGCCCCAGGCCTATCCCACCCAGGCCCCAGGATCATGAGATCTAGGACCTAGGCCCAACAGACCCAGGCCCCAGGCTCACCAGACTCAGGCTCCAGGCCTACCCTACCCAGGCCCCAGGCTCATGAGATCCAGGCCCCAGGCCCAACAGACACAGGCCCCAGGCTCATGAGATCCAGGCCCCAGGCTCATAACCCAGGCCCAGGCTCACCCAACCTAGAAACCCTGCTCACCAGACCAGGACCCAGTCTCACGACGCCCAGGCTTCAGGCTCACCAGACTCATGCCCCAGGCCTAGCCCAACCAGGCCCAAGATTCACCAGACTCAGGCCCCAGGCTCACCCCACCCAGGCCCCAGGATCACTCTACCCAGGCCCCCTGCTCACCAGACCCAGGCCCAAAGCTCACCCCACCCAGGCCTCCTGCTTGCCAGACCCAGGCCCCAAGCTCAGGAGATCCAGACCCCAGGCTCACCAGACTCATGCCCCAGGCCTAGCCCAACCAGGCCCAAGATTCACCAGACTCAGGCCCCAGGCCTATCCCACCCAGGCCCCAGGCTCATGAGACTCAGGCCCCAGGCCCAACAGACACAGGCTCCGGGATCATAAGACCCAGGCCCCAGACTCAGGAGATCCAGGCCCCAGGCTCACCCACCTAGGATCCCCGCTCACCAGACCAGGACCCAGTCTCATGAGGCCCAGGCTTTAGGCTCACCAGACTCAGGCCCCAGGATCACCCCAACCAGACCCCAGGCCCAACAGACACAGGCCCCAGGCTCATGAGATCCAGGCCCCAGGCCTAACCCAACCAGGCCCAGGACTCACCAGACTTAAGCCCCAGGCCTCCCAGGCCCCAAGCTCATGAGATCCAGGCCCCAGGCTCACTCCACCCAGGCCCTAGGCTCACCAGACTCAGTCCCCAGGCCTGGCCCACCCAGGACCCAGGATCATGAGATCTAGGACCCAGGCTCAAAAGACCCAGGCCCCAGGCTCACCAGACTCAGGCCCCAGGCCTATCCCACCCAGGCCCCAGGCTCATGAGATCTGCACCCAGGCCCGACAGACCCAGGCCCCAGGCTCACCAGACTCAGGCCCCAGGTCTATCCCAGCCAGGCCCCAGGATCATGAGATCTAGGACCCAGGCCCAAAAGACCCAGGCCCCAGGCTCACCAGACTCAGGCCCCAGGCCTGGCCCACCCAGGCCCCAGGATCATGAGATCTAAGACCCAGGCCCAAAAGACCCAGGCCCCAGGCTCACCAGACTCAGGCCCCAGGCCTATCCCACCCAGGCCCCAGGATCATGAGATCTAGGACCCAGGCCCATCAGACCCAGGTCCCAGGCCCAACAGACACAGGCTCCGGGCTCATGAGATCCAGGCCTCAGGCTCATCCCACCTAGGCTCCCTGCTCACCAGACCCAAACCCCAGGCTCAGGAGATCCAGGCCCCAGGCACACCTAACCTAGGACCCCTGCTCACCAGACCAGGACTCACGAGGCCCAGGCTTCAGGCTCACCAGACTCAGGCCCCAGACTCACCAGACTCAGGCCCCAGGCCTATCCCACCCAGGCCCCAGGATATTGAGATCTAGGACCCAGGCCCAAAAGACCCAGGCCCCAGGCTCACCAGACTCAGGTCCCAGGCCTAGCCCAACCAGGCCCAAGATTCACCAGACTCAGGCCCCAGGCCTATCCCACCCAGGCCCCAGGATCATGAGATCTAGGACCTAGGCCCAACAGACCCAGGCCCCAGGCTCACCAGACTCAGGCTCCAGGCCTACCCTACCCAGGCCCCAGGCTCATGAGATCCAGGCCCCAGGCCCAACAGACACAGGCCCCAGGCTCATGAGATCCAGGCCCCAGGCTCACCCCACCCAGGCCCCCTGCTCACCAGACCCAGGCCCAGGTTCATGAGATCTAGTCCCCAGGCTCACCCCACCCAGACCCCAGGCCCAAAAGACCCAGGCCCCAGGCTCACCAGACTCATGCCCCAGGCCTAGCCCAACCAGGCCCAAGATTCACCAGACTCAGGCCCCAGGCCTATCCCACCCAGGCCCCAGGCTCATGAGATCTAGGACCCAGGCCCAAGAGACCCAGGCCCCAGGCTCACCAGACTCAGGCCCCAGGTCTATCCCACCCAGGCCCCAGGATCATGAGATCTAGGACCCAGGCCCAACAGACCCAGGCCCCAGGCTCACCAGAGTCAGGCCCCAGGCCTAGCCCAACCAGGCCCAAGATTCACCAGACTCAGGCCCCAGGCCTATCCCACCCAGGCCCCAGGATCATGAGATCTAGGACCTAGGCCCAACAGACCCAGGCCCCAGGCTCACCAGACTCAGGCTCCAGGCCTACCCTACCCAGGCCCCAGGCTCATGAGATCCAGGCCCCAGGCCCAACAGACACAGGCCCCAGGCTCATGAGATCCAGGCCCCAGGCTCATAACCCAGGCCCAGGCTCACCCAACCTAGAAACCCTGCTCACCAGACCAGGACCCAGTCTCACGACGCCCAGGCTTCAGGCTCACCAGACTCATGCCCCAGGCCTAGCCCAACCAGGCCCAAGATTCACCAGACTCAGGCCCCAGGCTCACCCCACCCAGGCCCCAGGATCACTCTACCCAGGCCCCCTGCTCACCAGACCCAGGCCCAAAGCTCACCCCACCCAGGCCTCCTGCTTGCCAGACCCAGGCCCCAAGCTCAGGAGATCCAGACCCCAGGCTCACCAGACTCATGCCCCAGGCCTAGCCCAACCAGGCCCAAGATTCACCAGACTCAGGCCCCAGGCCTATCCCACCCAGGCCCCAGGCTCACCCACCTAGGATCCCCGCTCACCAGACCAGGACCCAGTCTCATGAGGCCCAGGCTTTAGGCTCACCAGACTCAGGCCCCAGGATCACCCCAACCAGACCCCAGGCCCAACAGACACAGGCCCCAGGCTCATGAGATCCAGGCCCCAGGCCTAACCCAACCAGGCCCAGGACTCACCAGACTTAAGCCCCAGGCCTCCCAGGCCCCAAGCTCATGAGATCCAGGCCCCAGGCTCACTCCACACAGGCCCTAGGCTCACCAGATTCAGGCCCCAGGCTCAGGAGATCTAGACCCCAGGCTCACCAGACTCATGCCCCAGGCCTAGCCCAACCAGGCCCAAGATTCACCAGACTCAGGCCCCAGGCCTATCCCACCCAGGCCCCAGGCTCATGAGATCTAGGACCCAGGCCCAACAGACCCAGGCCCCAGGTTCATCAGATTCAGGCCCCAGGCCTATCTCACCCAGGCCCCAGGCTCATGAGATCTAGGACCCAGGCCCAACAGACCCAGGCCCCAGGCTCACCAGACTCAGGCCCCAGGCCTATCCCACCCAGGCCCCAGCTCATGAGATCTAGGACCCAGGCCCAACAGACCTAGGCCCCAGGCTCACCAGACTCATGCCCCAGGCCTACCCTACCCAGGCATCAGGCTCATGAGATCCAGGCCCCAGGCTCACCCCACCCGGGCCCCAGGCTCATAACCCAGGCCTAGGCTCACCCAACCTAGAAACCCCGCTCACCAGACCAGGACCCAGTCTCACGAGGCCCAGGCCCCAGGCTCACCAGACTCAGGCCCCAGGCCTATCCTACCCAGGCCCCAGGATATTGAGATCTAGGACCCAGGCCCAAAAGACCCAGGCCCCAGGCTCACCAGACTCAGGCGCCAGGCCTAGCCCAACCAGGCCCAAGATTCACCAGACTCAGGCCCCAGGTCTATCCCACCCAGGCCCCAGGATCATGAGATCTAGGACCCAGGCCCAAAAGACCCAGGCCCCAGGCTCACCAGACTCAGGCCCCAGGCCTATCCCACCCAGGCCCTAGGCTCATGAGATCTAGGACCCAGGCCCAACAGACCCAGGCCCCAGGCTCACCAGACTCAGGCCCCAGGCCTATCCCACCCAGGCCCCAGGCTCATGAGATCTAGGACCCAGGCCCAACAGACCCAGGCCCCAGGCTCACCAGACTCAGGCTCCAGGCCTACCCTACCCAGGCCCCAGGCTCATGAGATCCAGGCCCCAGGCCCAACAGACACAGGCCCCAGGCTCATGAGATCCAGGCCCCAGGCCTATCCCACCCAGGCCCCAGCTCATGAGATCTAGGACCCAGGCCCAACAGACCCAGGCCCCAGGCTCACCAAACTCATGCCCCAGGCCTACCCTACCCAGGCACCAGGCTCATGAGATCCAGGCCCCAGGCCCAACAGACACAGGCCCCAGGCTCATGAGATCCAGGCCCCAGGCTCACCCCACCCAGGCCCCAGGCTCATAACCCAGGCCCAGGCTCACCCATCCTGGAAACCCCGCTCACCAGACCAGGACCCAGTCTCACGAGGCCCAGGCTTCAGGCTCACCAGACTCATGCCCCAGGCCTAGCCCAATCAGGCCCAAGATTCACCAGACTCAGGCCCCAGGTCTCTCCCACCCAGGCCCCAGGATCATGAGATCTAGGACCCAGGCCCAACAGACCCAGGCCCCAGGCCCAACAGACACAGGCTCCGGGCTCATGAGATCCAGGCCTAAGGCTCATCCCACCTAGGCTCCCTGCTCACCAGACCCAAACCCCAGGCTCAGGAGATCCAGGCCCCAGGCACACCCAACCTAGGACCCCGGCTCACCAGACCAGGACACGAGGCCCAGGCTTCAGGCTCACCAGACTCAGGCCCCAGACTCACCAGACTCAGGCCCCAGTCCTACCCCACCCAGGCCCCAGGCCCAACAGATCCAGGCCCCAGGCTCACCCCACCCAGGCACCAGGCTCATGAGATCCAGGCTCCAGGCCTACCCCACCCAGGCCCCACGATCATGAGAACCAGGTCCCAGGCTCACCCCACCCAGCCCAAACTTAGGAGATCCAGGACCCAGGCTTAGGAGATCCAGGTCCCAGGCTTACCCCACCTACCCCAGGCTCACCAGACCCAGATCCCCAGGCTCACCCAACCTAGAAACCCCGCTCACCAGACCAGGACCCAGTCTCACGAGGCCCAGGCTTCAGGCTCACCAGACTCAGGCCCCAGACTCACCAGACTCAGGCCCCAGTCCTACCCCACCCAGGCCCCAGGCTCATGAGATCCAGGCCCCCTGCTCACCAGACCCAGGCCCCAGGCTCACCCCACCCAGGCCCCCTGCTCACCACACCCAGGCCCCAGGCTCATGAGATCTAGTCCCCAGGCTCACCCCACCCAGACCCCAGGCTCATAAGACCCAGGCCCCAGGCTCACCCCACCCAGGCCCCAGGATCACTCTACCCAGGCCCCATGCTCACCAGACCCAGGCCCCAGGCTCACCCTACCCAGGCCCCCTGCTCACCAGACCCAGGCCCCAGGCTCATGAGATCTAGTCCCCAGGCTCACCCCACCCAGACCCCAGGCTCATAAGACCCAGGCCCCAGGCTCACCCCACCCAGGCCCCAGGATCACTCTACCCAGGCCCCCTGCTCACCAGACCCAGGCCCAATGCTCACCCCACCCAGGCCTCCTGCTCGCCAGACCCAGGCCCCAAGCTCAGGAGATCCAGGCCCTAGGCTCACCCCACCTACCCCAGGCTCACCAGACCAAAGCCCCAGGTTCACCCAACCTAGGACCCCTGCTCACCAGACCAGGACTCACGAGGCCCAGGCTTCAGGCTCACCAGACTCAGGCCCAGGCTCATCAGACTCAGGCCCCAGACTCACCAGACTCAGACCCCAGTCCTACCCCACCCAGACCCCAGGCCCAACAGATCCAGGCCCCAGGCTCACCCCACCCAGGCCCCAGGCTCATAACCCAGGCCCAGGCTCACCCAACCCAGGCCCCAGGCTCATAACCCAGGCCCAGGCTCACCCAACCTAGAAACCCCGCTCACCAGACCAGGACCCAGTCTCACGAGGCCCATGCTTCAGGCTCACCAGACTCAGGCCCCAGACTCACCAGACTCAGGCCCCAGTGCTACCCCACCCAGGCCCCAGGCTCATGAGATCCAGGCCCAGGCACACCCACCTAGGATCCCCGCTCACCAGACCAGGACCCAGTCTCATGAGGCCCAGGCTTTAGGCTCACCAGACTCAGGCCCCAGGATCACCCCAGTCAGACCCCAGGCCCAACAGACACAGGCCCCAGGCTCATGAGATCCAGGCCCCAGGCCTAACCCAAACAGGCCCAGGACTCACCAGACTCAAGCCACAGGCCTCCCAGGCCCCAGGCTCATGAGATCCAGGCCCCAGGCCCGACAGACACAGGCCCCAGGCTCATGAGATCCAGGCCCCAGGCCCACTGGACACAGGCCCCAGGCTCGTGAGATCCAGGCCCCCTGCTCACCAGACCCAGGCCCCAGGCTCAGGAGATCCAGGCCCCCTGCTCACCAGACCCAGGCCCCAGACTCACCCAACCTAGGACTCCTGCTCACCAGACCAGGACCCAGTCTCATGAGGCCCAGGCTTCAGGCTCACCAACCCAGCCCCAGGATCACCCCAGCCAGACCCCAGGCTCACCAGACCCAGGCCCCAGGCTCACCCAACCTAGGACCCCTCTCACCAGACCAGGACCCAGTCTCACGAGGCCCAGGCCTCAGGCTCACCAGATCAGGTTCAGGGTCACCCCAGCCAGACCCCAGGCTCACCAGACCCAGACCCCAGGCTCACCCAACCTAGGACCCCTGCTCACCAGACCAGGACCCAGTCTCACGAGGCCCAGGCTTTAGGCTCACCAGACTCAGGTCCCAGGCCTACCCTGCCCAGACCCCAGGCTCATAAGACCCAGGCCCCAGGCTCACCCCACCCAGGCCTCCTGCTCACCAGACCAAGGTCCCAGGTTCACCCAACCTAGGACCCCTGCTCACCAGACCAGGACTCACGAGGCCCAGGATTCAGGCTCACCAGACTCAGGCCCCAGGCTTACCACACCAGGCCCCAGGATCACCCTACCCAGGCCCCAGGCTCACCAGACCCAGGCCCCAGGCTCACCCAACCTAGAACTCCTGTTCACCAGACCAGGACCCAGTCTCATGAGGCCCAGGCTTCAGGCTCACCAGACCCAGGCCCCAGGATCATGAGATCCAGGCCCCAGACTCACCCCACCCAGGCCTCCTACTCACCAGACCCAGGCCCCAGACTCAGGAGATCCAGGCCCTAGGCTCACCCCAACTAGGACCCCTGCTCACCAGACCAGGACCCAGTCTCATGAGGCCCAGGCTTCAGGCTCACCAGATCAGGGACCAGGCCTAGCCCAACCAGGCCGAAGACTCAGCAGACTCAGGCACCAGGCTCACCCCACCCATACCCCAGGCTCATAAGACCCAGGCCCCAGGCTCACCCCACCCAGACCCCCTGCTCACCAGACCCAGGCCCAATGTTCACCCCACCCAGGCCTCCTGCTCACCAGACCAAGGTCCCAGGTTCACCCAACCTAGGACCCCTGCTCACCAGACCAGGACTCACGAGGCCCAGGATTCAGGCTCACCAGACTCAGGCCCCAGGCTTACCACACCAGGCCCCAGGCTCACCCTACCCAGGCCCCAGGCTCACCAGACCCAGGCCCCAGGCTCACCCAACCTAGAACTCCTGTTCACCAGACCAGGACCCAGTCTCACAAGGCCCGGGCTTCAGGCTCACCAGATCAGGCTCCAGGCCTACCCCACCCAGGCCCCACGATCATGAGAACCAGGTCCCAGGCTCACCCCACCCAGGCCCCAAGCTTAGGAGATCCAGGTCCCAGGCTTACCCCACCTACCCCAGGCTCACCAGACCCAGATCCCCAGGCTCACCCAACCTAGGATCCCTGCTCACCAGACCAGGACCCAGTCTCACGAGGCCCAGGCTTTAGGCTCACCAGACTCAGGTCCCAGGCCTACACCGCCCAGGCCCCAGGCTCATGAGATCTAGTCCCCAGGCTCACCCCACCCAGACCCCAGGCTCATAAGACCCAGGCCCCAGGCTCACCCCACCCAGGCCCCCTGCTCACCAGACCCAGGCCCCAGGCTCATGAGATCTAGTCCCCAGGCTCACCCCACCCAGACCCCAGACTCATAAGACCCAGGCCCCAGGCTCACCCCACCCAGGCCCCCTGCTCACCAGACCCAGGCCCCAGGCTCATGAGATCTAGTCCGCAGGCTCACCCCACCCAGACCCCAGGCTCATAAGACCCAGGCCCCAGGCTCACCCCACCCAGGCCCCCTGCTCACCAGACTCAGGCCCCAGGCTCATGAGATCTAGTCCCCAGGCTCACCCCACCCAGACCCCAGGCTCATAAGACCCAGGCCCCAGGCTCACCCCACCCAGGCCCCCTGCTCACCCCACCCAGGCCCCAGGCTCATCAGACTCAGGCCCCAGGCCTAGACCAACAAGGCCCCAGACTCACCAGACTCAGGCCCCAGGCCTATCCCACCCAGGCCCCAGGCTCATGAGATCTAGTCCCCAGGCTCACCCCACCCAGACCCCAGGCTCATAAGACCCAGGCCCCAGGCTCACCCCACCCAGGCCCCCTGCTCACCAGACCCAGGCCCCAGGCTCATGAGATCTAGTCCGCAGGCTCACCCCACCCAGACCCCAGGCTCATAAGACCCAGGCCCCAGGCTCACCCCACCCAGGCCCCAGGATCACTCTACCCAGGCCCCCTGCTCACCAGACCCAGGCCCAATGCTCACCCCACCCAGGCCCCCTGCTCACCAGACCCAGGCCCCAGGCTCATGAAATCTAGTCCCCAGGCTCACCCCACCCAGACCCCAGGCTCATAAGACCCAGGCCCCAGGCTCACCCCACCCAGGCCCCCTGCTCACCAGACCTAGGCCCCAGGCTCACCCCACCCAGGCCCCAGGTTCATCAGACTCAGGCCCCAGGCCTAGACCAACAAGGCCCCAGACTCACCAGACTCAGGCCCCAGGCCTGCCCACCCAGGCCCCAGGCTCATGAGATCTAGTCCCCAGGCTCACCCCACCCATACCCCAGACTCATAAGACCCAGGCCCCAGGCTCACCCCACCCAGGCCCCAGGATCACTCTACCCAGGCCCCATGCTCACCAGACCCAGGCCCCAGGCTCACCCCACCCAGGCCCCAGGCTCATCAGACTCAGGCCCCAGGCCTAGACCAACAAGGCCCCAGACTCACCAGACTCAGGCCCCAGGCCTGCCCACCCAGGCCCCAGGCTCATGAGATTTAGTCCCCAGGCTCACCCCACCCATACCCCAGGCTCATAAGACCCAGGCCCCAGGCTCACCCCACCCAGACCCCCTGCTCACCAGACCCAGGCCCAATGCTCACCCCACCCAGGCCTCCTGCTCACCAGACCAAGGTCCCAGGTTCACCCAACCTAGGACCCCTGCTCACCAGACCAGGACTCACGAGGCCCAGGATTCAGGCTCACCAGACTCAGGCCCCAGGCTTACCACACCAGGCCCCAGGATCACCCTACCCAGGCCCCAGGCTCACCAGACCCAGGCCCCAGGCTCACCCAACCTAGAACTCCTGTTCACCAGACCAGGACCCAGTCTCATGAGGCCCAGGCTTCAGGCTCACCAGATCAGGGACCAGGCCTAGCCCAACCAGGCCGAAGACTCAGCAGACTCAGGCACCAGGCTCACCTCACCCAGGCCCCAGACTCACCAGACTCAGGCCCCAGGCCTACTCCGCCCAGGCCCCAGGCTCATGAGATCTAGTCCCCAGGCTCACCCCACCCAGACCCCAGGCTCATAAGACCCAGGCCCCAGGCTCACCCCACCCAGGCCCCCTGCTCACCAGACCCAGGCCCCAGGCTCATGAGATCTAGTCCGCAGGCTCACCCCACCCAGACCCCAGGCTCATAAGACCCAGGCCCCAGGCTCACCCCACCCAGGCCCCCTGCTCACCAGACCCAGGCCCCAGGCTCACCCCACCCAGGCCCCAGGCTCATCAGACTCAGGCCCCAGGCCTAGACCAACAAGGCCCCAGACTCACCAGACTCAGGCCCCAGGCCTGCCCACCCAGGCCCCAGGCTCATGAGATCTAGTCCCCAGGCTCACCCCACCCATACCCCAGACTCATAAGACCCAGGCCCCAGGCTCACCCCACCCAGGCCCCAGGATCACTCTACCCAGGCCCCATGCTCACCAGACCCAGGCCCCAGGCTCACCCTACCCAGGCCCCCTGCTCACCAGACCCAGGCCCCAGGCTCATGAGATCTAGTCCGCAGGCTCACCCCACCCAGACCCCAGGCTCATAAGACCCAGGCCCCAGGCTCACCCCACCCAGGCCCCCTGCTCACCAGACCCAGGCCCCAGGCTCACCCCACCCAGGCCCCAGGCTCACCAAACTCATGCCCCAGGCCTACCCTACCCAGGCCCCAGGCTCATGAGATCCAGGCCCCAGGCCCAACAGACACAGGCCCCAGGCTCATGAGATCCAGGCCCCAGGCCCAACAGACACAGGCCCCAGGCTCATAACCCAGGCCCAGGCTCACCCAACCTAGAAACCCTGCTCACCAGACCAGGACCCAGTCTCACGACGCCCAGGCTTCAGGCTCACCAGACTCATGCCCCAGGCCTAGCCCAACCAGGCCCAAGATTCACCAGACTCAGGCCCCAGGCTCACCCCACCCAGGCCCCAGGATCACTCTACCCAGGCCCCCCTGCTCACCAGACCCAGGCCCCAGGATCACCCCACCCAGGCCCCCTGCTCACCAGACCCAGGCCCCAGGCTCACCCCACCCAGGCCCCAGGCTCATGAGACCCAGGCTCCAGGCTCACAAGTCTCAGGCCCCAGGCTTACTCCACAAGGGCCCCAGGTTTACCAGACCAAGCCCCAGGCTCATGATCCAGGCCCCCTTTTCACCTCACCCAGGCCCCCTGGTCACCAGACCCAATCCCCAGGCTCATGAGACCCAGGCCCCAGGCTCACCAGATTTAGGCCCCAGGATCACCCCACCCAGGCCCCAGGCTCATCAGATCTAAGCCCAGGCTTATCCCACATAGGCCCCAGGCTTACCAGGCCCATGCTCCCCAGACTCAGGCCGAGCTATGTTGATCCAGGGCTCAGCCTCATGAGCTCCAGGCCCAAGCTCACCCCACCCAGCCCTCAGGCTTGTGAGAACCAGGCCCAAGGTTCACCAGACCCAGGCCCCAACTCACCAGAACCAAGCCCCAGGCTCACCACAGTTAGGCCCCAGGCTCACCCCACCTAGGCCCCAAGCCCACCAGGCTCAAGCCCCAGCTCCTAAGACCCAGACCCCAGGCTCCTGAGACCCATGACTCGAGCTCACACAGTCAGGGCCCTGGGAGGACAGCCCTTAGCTCATGGCGTGCTGGGGTTGGGCAGGTTCCAGAGACCCTGCTGGAGACATAATGTTATCCCCAGAGTGTAGTTATAGTTGGAAAGGTAACACAGTTGATCTGTTGAAATGGCTGGAGGTGGCCGCTCTGTGTCCGTGGGCCCTCCTCAGTGAGGACATGCACGAAGGGCCGGGCCGGGGGGGAGGGGACTCATCCCCCTTTTACTCAGGAGAATCTGATCACAGAGTGTGCGTGTGTTTGCCACACAGGATATGGTTTCCGAAGTTTATGAGAGCAGTATTAGAAATTAATGTTGAAAATATTTATTTTGAGAGAGTGCATGCGCCCCAGTGGGGAGGGTCAGAGACAGAAGGAGACACAGAATTGGAAGCAGGCTCCAGGCTCCCAGCTGTCAGCACAGAGCCTGACGCGGGGCTCGAATTCACGAACCGTGACATCATGACCTGAGCGGAAGTCAGACGCTCAATCGATGGAGCCGCCCAGGTGCCCTGAAGTTAACATTTTTAACACAGAAAAGCACAAAGAACATAATTGTTCTAACTGTGCAGGGAGAGCCTGGGGTGAGGCCAGGTGAGGATCCCCTCTTATTTGTAGGGTGGTGTTCCCTCCTCCCGCCTGTCCTGGGGGTGTCAGAGTGGTCCTGCCCAGCATGCAGCCCCTCACTCTCCCTGGCGGGGCCCGGCCTGAGGGTAGAAGGTGCAGGATGGAGTGCCCTCCACCCTGCGGGGGACCCAGAACCTCCTTCTCATCAGCCAAGCCACAAGTGGGGAAGGCCTGAGGGGGGGCGGGGCGGAGAGTGGAGCCTTCTGGAGGGTGCGCTGACCTGCCATCCCCATGGGACCCGTCTGAGGCCCCCCGGGCCCCCCGCCCCGCCCCGTGGGTCTCTCCTGGGCCCCCTGGAGCTCTCTCACCACCTGCCCTTCCCTTTTCTTTGGACCAAAGTCACTGAAGGGCACCCAGGCTGGCTGCCCCCTCCTGCTCTGCTCAGGATGGGCTTGTCTTCCTTTCTTCCTTAAAGAAAACACAATCCCTTTTTATTGTGAAATGTCACATTATGACAGCAAAGTGCCCCAAACCAAGACGCACAGCCGGAGAGCTGTACCGGCCCCAGGCCCAGCCATAGCAGCCCCCTCCTCCCAAAGCCACCCGAGCCTTCATGCCTCCCTTTCCCAGGGGGACTTGTATCCCCTGGAGCCTGGGGGGCACAGTCCCAGTGGGGCAAACTCAGCCTCTGTCTGTGTCGTAGCATCTGGTCACTAGGAGTCTTCCCCAGGGCTCGGCAGGAGGGGGCGGGTATCACGCCTGCGTGTGCCCTTGGGCTGGGGTCCTCGTGGCTCTGTGCACAGACCTTATCCCACGGACCCTTCCAGAGCTGGTGTGGGGAACCAGGGCCTGGGGGTGGCTGCAGAGGAGGTCAGGGCTTGGCCAGGATTCACCCCAAGAGCGCTGGGGGCCATGATCACCTGTGGATTCCAGAACAGTCCCCAGGGTAGCAGATGGGAGTCAAGGTGGGGGGAGGCTGCACATTGAGAGGCGTGCAGGAGAAGGGTCAGTGTGGGCCCATCAGGAGGCGCAGGGCCCGGCGGTGGGTAGGCACTCAAGGGCCAGCTCAGGACGGCGGGACTGTGAGTCCCAGACACCTCGTGCCTCGCGGCTGGGGGGGTCGCAGAGGGGCTGTCAGCCAGCCGCCGGGGCTGTGTGTGTGCGGAGCGGGTGTATGTTCCCAGCCTGAGCCGTCGGCCGCCCTCCTGGCCCGGACCCCCTGCTGGTAGATGTGGGCCTGGGTGTCCGAGGGGCTCTGGGTGTGGGGTTTGCGCTCTGGGAGTCTGGGTGTGGGCCTGGGGCGTGGGTGCGTCCCTTTCCAGAAGCTCAGAACCGGGGTCCCCGTGTTCCCAGGACGCAGCCCTGGCCCCAGGGAGGGTGTTTCAGCACAGGCCTGGGGGTCTCTGGGCTCAGAGCTTCTCCCGCAGGCTCCTCAGGAAGCCGTGTGAGCCTGCGTTTGTGTGAATATGTGAGCCCCTGGACCGTGCGTGCCTGCGTGTGTGTGCGTGCATGCAGCGCCCACATGGCTGTAGCTGAGTGTGAGCCTCTGAGCGTGTGTGAGTGGCCGGGAGGGTGCCTGTGTCTGTGTCTCTGAATCTGCGTGTCTCTATCCGTGTGTCTGTGTCCTTGAGTGTGTGTGTGTGTGTGTGTGTGTGTGTGTGTGTCTGTACCTCCATGTGGCTGTGATTCTGGTGACGCTATGTGTGTGGGAGACCGTGTGAGAAAGGGCCATCCCTTCGTCTAGGCCATCCTCGTGGAGCACTCTCTCTTCAAACTGAAGTCTCCTCTGGGGGGTTCTGGCCTGGCCGGGGAGGTGGGGATCTCCGGCAGAGATCCCCGCTCCTGGGAGGCCATCTGGCCAGGACGCCGCCGTGCCATGTCCCAGATGGGGGCACTCCCAGGGTGTCCCTCACCATGGTCATCATGCCTTCGCTGGTCCTCAGGGCTCCTCAGCCTGGGGCGTTGGAGCCACAGGCAGCTTGCTGTGTGCAGGGTGGGGGCTCCCAGGGGCCTCCACAGCCCGCTAGGAACAAGGGGCAGGTCTGCATCCAGGGTGGCCGTTCGGGGCAGGCCCTGAGGGTCTCTGGGCTGGGTAGGGGTGGCCCCACCGGGGAGCCGGAGTCTGAAAGTGTACATGTGGGCCATGGAGGGGGCAGCCCCTATTCTGGGCACAGCAGGGATAAGGGTTGGGGGCAGGATGGGCCCTGAGGGGCAGTGCAGGCCGGAGCTGAGGGGTGGGTGGGACCTGGCTGTGGGCCGGGGGCTTTGTCCCCGGGTGGCCTGCAAGTCCTACAGGAAGCCCCTTCCACGAGGCAGTCCTCTGAGAGGCGGCCTGGGGGCCTGGCCGCTCTGGACCTGTCCACCTGGAGGGATGGCCAGGGCGGGGGGGGGAGAATGGTCAGGAACCCTCCCACCCAGCAGCTGGCCCCGCACCAGCCTCCCCTCCCCCCACTGCAGATGCTGGAGAGTTGTGGCTGGACTGCTCTGGTCTCAGGGGCCAGTGGGGCTTTCCACCCCGGCCCCCACCTGCTCTGTGGTTCCCGTCCTTGGTGTTTTTAGAAATATTTGCAAGTGTATGTTTGTGCCTGTGTAGGGTGGGGGTGGGAGCCGCACCGGTGCCCACGGGGTCATGTTTTCCATACTGAGCTGGGGGGCGGGGAGCCGTGTGTGCGGCCTCCCCGGCGAGGGCAGCGAGGGTCCTGGTGGGGCTCGTGTGCGCCTGCCCGCCGGACGGCACGTGGAGCCCCGGCCTGGGTGGTGTCCTCGGTGGGGAGGCCCCAGTGGCCAAGACGCCTGTCCTGAGTGTGGCCCAGGGTCCTGCTGTCCAGAGCGTTCCAGAAACACAGTCTCCCCGGCTTGAGGACACAGATGGGGAGTGGGCCTCAGTGACAGGGAGGTCCCACCCCACACTCACGCCCCCTGTGTGTGTCCACGCTCGCTGCTGCCCCAGCACTGGCCTCCCCGGGTGTCCTCGCGGGTGACAAGACCCGGCGCTTGCTCTGTGTGCCACAGCCTCCCCTCCGTGGCCTCACAGCTCCGACCTTGCCTGTGACTGCGGAGGCCCGGGGAGGCCGAAGTGCCCGTGCCGGCAGAATTCCTGCCCCAGGGACCGAGCTCAGCTCCAGGGCGGCTCACGCGAGTGTGTGTGAGAAGAGTGGGGTGATCGGGGCCCGTTGGTGTGCACGTGCCCTGCTACCTGCACAGGCGTGCACAGATGTGTGCAGGGTATATTATGGACACGCGTGCACGCAGATATACACAGGTGTGTGCAGTGTGTAGGTGTGTGCACAGACATGTGCAGTGTGTGTGGGTGTGTCCAGGTGTGCACAGGCAAGCAGTCGGTGTCCCCAGGAGACCCGGCCATCTCCTCTCGCTTTCCAGCCTGGCTCGTCATCCCCTCCAGCCACGATCTGGGTCTCTCCTGCTTTTCCTCACACCCCCTGAGCCCCGTGGGCAGTGACAGGGCCCGGCTGGCGGTCAGGGTGTGGTAGGCCGGCCCCAGCAGGGAGCAGGGGCGCTCGGTGAGCTGAGGAGCCCCCGGGGGCCGGGGCCGGGCCTGCTCCCCGGCAGGACGAGCGGCGAGGGCGAGGACCCCTGTGATTGAGCCTCACGGAGGCGCCTGCGCTCCAGGGCGGGTGGCCAGGACCTACACAGAGACGGACGTGTGGAACCCACTCGCGCACGGCACGCCCGTGGAACACGCACGGCACGCAGAAGCGCAGAGGAACGACTCCGTCCCACACACTGAACAGCATGGGGCCCACACCCGGCTCCAGACTCCCACGGACCAAAACACACGCTCAGCCCTCCTTTTACACACTCAGAACACGTGCACACTCACACTCTCCTGCCTCCCTACACACGCACTCAGAGACGTGCCCGTGAACACACACTGACCTCCTCGGTCTCCAGCTCACACACTCACTCATGTCCAGAGGGGGACATTCAGACCCCCACATGCACACTCACACTCTCACACCCATTCTCCTCCCTCCAGGCCCTGGGGGCTCAGGGAGTCCCACTGAGGCTCACGCAGGCCCACCACTCCCTGTGGGGCTGAGCAACGTACCCGGGTGTCTGGGTCCCAGCCTCACCCCTCACTAGACCTGTGCCTCCCGGCCCGCCTTGGGGGTCCCATCTGTGAGGTGGGCACAGGCTCAGGGAAGCCCACGGCTCAGGGAAGGCCCCCACACCAACGGTGCAGGAACATGAGGGCAGAGGTCAGCCAGCAGCTGGGAGCAGCCGAGCAAGTCCTGGGCCAGAGCCAGGGGGCTGTGTGCAGGTGGGGGCAGAGCAGCCTGGGGACCCCCTGTGCCCCTCCGGGGTCTGGCCCCTCGGCCGGTGGGGAGCCCAGCCAGCCCTGTGCACCGTTCACCGTCACTGTGCTGGCCGCAGCGGGGCCTCTGGGCCTTGAGGAGAAACCCGCAGGCCTGCCTGGGTCCCCAACAGGGGGCCGGGAAGGGGGGGCCCCCGTGCCGGGGGAGGCAGGAGACTCAGGCCTGGGGCCGGCGCAGGGTCCCCCACAAGGGCGCTGACAGCCAGGGCCGTGGGCCAGAGAGCAAGACAGCCACACGGCACAGCCTGAGGACAGGGAGGGACACCTGGAGGTCGTCAGGACAGAGGGCAGGGTGAACTTCCAGAGTGCTGGGGGCCCTGGCAGGGAGCACTGGGTAATGCACAGGTGCCCCATCACCGTGCTCCACACCCGAAGCCACCAGAGCACTGCGTGTCGACCACGCTCAGCAGCAAGAATGAAAAACGGTCTCAGCCCAGGTCCCACCACACGTCTGTGTCCCGTGTGTCCATGTCCCTCCAGCCCCTCCGCTCCTCCTCTGCACATTCGAAGGCCCCTCTGAAGACCCTTGCTGAGGAGGGCATGTGGCGGGGGGGGGGGCGGCGGGCTAAGGGGCAGGGTACGCCCGGGCTGACCCCCAAGCCTCCTGGCGATCCTCACTCAGCATGTGCCTCTAAAGACCAGGGGCTTTGCAGACGGCCATGCCACCCTGCCATTCCAAGTGAGGACTCCTGACTTCTCGGGGTCCCCCGGACCCACACACATCCCCTCGCCCCCGCACCGTGTCCCCTGTTCTCGGGCTCCCACCCGGACCCCCCGCCCTGTTCCCCTGGCCCTGCCCTGCGGTTCCAGCAGTGGGTCTGGGCACGGGGGCGGCCCCCGCTCCTTGGACCCTCGATCCCAGGCGGTGAGCCCCCAGCCCTCTCTGGAGCTTGCGGAGCTGCAGGTCTGGGCTCGGCGGCCCCTGGCAGTCACTGCCCCGTTGTGGCCCCCAGACTCGCCCACAGGGTGGGGCAGCATCGTGACTCTCTAGAGAGTCACAGGTCAGGACCACTGGCCTCGGACATGCTTTCGCTGAGGGTCACAAGATGCCTTGGGGCCCCCGTCCCCTGGCTGCCGTGTGCAGTAGGGGCCCGGGGTCCAGGCAGAGGTGGGGGCACCGGGGTGAGGGCCGTGCTTTCACTGAGGGTCACAAGATGGGGTCTCCCGCTTCTTCATTCCCCCTCCATGTGTCAGCTGGGACCCCCCCCCCCCCGCCACCTCCTCAAAGGAGAAGTTCCCTCATCTGCTATTAGCTGGTGATTGTGGAGCAGGGATCATTCTGGAATGAGCACCGCTGCCTTCCCCTTACATGCCAGATTGAGACATGAAGAGACACAAGTGGAGAGAGAGAGACAGAAAGACAGAGACAGGAAGAGAGACAGTGAGAAAGAGGGAGACAGGGAGACACAGAGGTAGAAAGAGGCAGGGACAGACAGACAAACAGGGAAGGAGACAGAGGGACAAAGGGAGGTGGAGGACAGGTAGGGTGGGGACAAGGCCAGGCCTGGGCAGGGCAGGGGGGCCACAAGCTGACAGGGGCTCAGGTGCTGTGGTCACCCACAGCCATAGCCCGGGGCAGCAGTGCCCATCCCCATGTGACCTGGGGCCAGCCCCCTGGCCCTGCTGAGCCTCGCTGCCCCGGTGTGTAGGGTGGGGACTGCACACCTTCTCCTCTGCTCCCTTGTGGTCCCTCTACACCCACCAGCCCTGGGGCTTGGACCCTCGCAGGCTAGCCTGCAGGGTGGCCTCCCTGGGGACCCCGATGACAAAGATGGGACAAGGAGGACAAGCTGAAGTCCCCATGGGCAGGGCAGTGACTCTGTCACTGACCCGAGGTGGGCCTCTGCCAGCTGGCAGGGGTGGAGGATCCCCCGAACCCAAGGCCTAGGCCAACCCGGCCATGCTGTGGGGGCGGTGGCTGGGGCTGCAGGTGGGGACCGATGCAAGCTATTTTGGGGAACAGCCCCAGAGGGTGAGAAAGACGTTTCTCAGTTTGGAACAGACAGCCATTTGCATGTCACATCTAGGGCCTGGTTTGCCCAAAATGAGTAACTGGGGCAGAGACAGAGCCTGGAGCCTGTCACACCTGTCCTGGTGGGGGTGGGGTGGCGGGAGAGAGCACAGTGTCAGGCCCTGGAGTTGGGCCCCAGAGGCAGGGGGAGGGAGCTGCCACCAGACCCCTGCTCCCCCCCACCGGGATCTCAGTGAGGGTGCCGAGAGGGGGAGTGCCCGTCGGCACGCTGCTGGAGCCAGCAGGCCAGGAGGCCCAGGACTGCCATGACCCCCCCCCCCCCGCCCCCCGCCCACTGGTGTTTGCAGGACACCAGCCAGGGCCGGTCCCCTGGGAACTGCAGTGTGTCACCAGAGCAAATGGAGGGAGATGCCCAGGGAGGGTGATGGGGGGCGGGGAAAGCATGGCAGCATGAAGGGGCGCCAAGCGGTTCGTGTTCCAGTGAGATCCCTTGACACTGGGGAACTGATTCAGGTCCTTATTCTGAAAACAGGAGTAAGGGGAAGGCAGCGGTGCTCATTCCAGAATGATCCCTGCTCCACAATCACCAGCTAATAGCAGATGAGGGAACTTCTCCTTTGAGGAGGTGGCGGGGGGGGGGGGTCCCAGCTGACACATGGAGGGGGAATGAAGAAGCGGGAGACCCCATCTTGTGACCCTCAGTGAAAGCACGGCCCTCACCCCGGTGCCCCCACCTCTGCCTGGACCCCGGGCCCCTACTGCACACGGCAGCCAGGGGACGGGGGCCCCAAGGCATCTTGTGACCCTCAGCGAAAGCATGTCCGAGGCCAGTGGTCCTGACCTGTGACTCTCTAGAGAGTCACGATGCTGCCCCACCCTGTGGGCGAGTCTGGGGGCCACAACGGGGCAGTGACTGCCAGGGGCCGCCGAGCCCAGACCTGCAGCTCCGCAAGCTCCAGAGAGGGCTGGGGGCTCACCGCCTGGGATCGAGGGTCCAAGGAGCGGGGGCCGCCCCCGTGCCCAGACCCACTGCTGGAACCGCAGGGCAGGGCCAGGGGAACAGGGCGGGGGGTCCGGGTGGGAGCCCGAGAACAGGGGACACGGTGCGGGGGCGAGGGGATGTGTGTGGGTCCGGGGGACCCCGAGAAGTCAGGAGTCCTCACTTGGAATGGCAGGGTGGCATGGCCGTCTGCAAAGCCCCTGGTCTTTAGAGGCACATGCTGAGTGAGGATCGCCAGGAGGCTTGGGGGTCAGCCCGGGCGTACCCTGCCCCTTAGCCCGCCGCCCCCCCCCCCGCCACATGCCCTCCTCAGCAAGGGTCTTCAGAGGGGCCTTCGAATGTGCAGAGGAGGAGCGGAGGGGCTGGAGGGACATGGACACACGGGACACAGACGTGTGGTGGGACCTGGGCTGAGACCGTTTTTCATTCTTGCTGCTGAGCGTGGTCGACACGCAGTGCTCTGGTGGCTTCGGGTGTGGAGCACGGTGATGGGGCACCTGTGCATTACCCAGTGCTCCCTGCCAGGGCCCCCAGCACTCTGGAAGTTCACCCTGCCCTCTGTCCTGACGACCTCCAGGTGTCCCTCCCTGTCCTCAGGCTGTGCCGTGTGGCTGTCTTGCTCTCTGGCCCACGGCCCTGGCTGTCAGCGCCCTTGTGGGGGACCCTGCGCCGGCCCCAGGCCTGAGTCTCCTGCCTCCCCCGGCACGGGGGCCCCCCCTTCCCGGCCCCCTGTTGGGGACCCAGGCAGGCCTGCGGGTTTCTCCTCAAGGCCCAGAGGCCCCGCTGCGGCCAGCACAGTGACGGTGAACGGTGCACAGGGCTGGCTGGGCTCCCCACCGGCCGAGGGGCCAGACCCCGGAGGGGCACAGGGGGTCCCCAGGCTGCTCTGCCCCCACCTGCACACAGCCCCCTGGCTCTGGCCCAGGACTTGCTCGGCTGCTCCCAGCTGCTGGCTGACCTCTGCCCTCATGTTCCTGCACCGTTGGTGTGGGGGCCTTCCCTGAGCCGTGGGCTTCCCTGAGCCTGTGCCCACCTCACAGATGGGACCCCCAAGGCGGGCCGGGAGGCACAGGTCTAGTGAGGGGTGAGGCTGGGACCCAGACACCCGGGTACGTTGCTCAGCCCCACAGGGAGTGGTGGGCCTGCGTGAGCCTCAGTGGGACTCCCTGAGCCCCCAGGGCCTGGAGGGAGGAGAATGGGTGTGAGAGTGTGAGTGTGCATGTGGGGGTCTGAATGTCCCCCTCTGGACATGAGTGAGTGTGTGAGCTGGAGACCGAGGAGGTCAGTGTGTGTTCACGGGCACGTCTCTGAGTGCGTGTGTAGGGAGGCAGGAGTGTGCGAGCGTGCATGGGTGTGCAGGTGCATGTGTGAGGGGCTTGTCTCCAGCGCCTGCCCCGTGTCCTGCCCCGTCTCTGTGTCTTTGCTTTGACCTTCTCTCTGCAGCTCTCTCTGTTCCTTTCTCCTGTCCATTGTCTTCACCTCCCCCTGTCTGTCTCTCTCCCCTCTTGTCTTTGTCTCTCTCTCTGTCTCTCTCACTGACCCTGGTGTGGTCTGCCCTTCCTGGCCCCTTAGTGTCCCCCGGTGTGGGATATGGGTCCTGCCGTGAGCCCTGTGGAATGTACCTGTCCTGGTCCACAGCCCAGGGGGATGCCTGCTGGAGTCCCCGGGCTGTGCCCACAGTCTATCGCTGCCTGTGAGGCCTAACACAGAGGAAGCATGACAGAGGGAGGGGTGTGTGGGTGCAGGGCCAGCAGAGGTCAATGTCAGACTCTAAGGCCAGGGTCCCACCTGGCCTGGCTGTTTTGTGGGCACAACCCTCAGAAGCCTTAGAGGCTGCATGCCGCTGAGTCCTGTGGCCGGTGAGAGCCCTACTGACCTGCGGATGTCAGAAGAACCTGTTCAGATCCTGCCAACGCCTAGGCTGACCCCGGGCTGACCCTGTTTGACCCTGGCTGATCCTGGCTGATTCTAGACTGACACTGGCTGTCCAAGGTGATCCCAGCTGACCCTGGATAGACCCTGACTGATTCTGGCCTGATGCGGGCCCACGTGTGGTGGGGGCTGGAGTGTTCTGCAGGTCTTGGGGACTTCTCTGCCACCACAGCCTCCAGACCCTTGCCCAGGCCCCAGGCCCCAGGGCCATCTGGCCAGATCTCTGTTTTCGGGCCTGATTCTCAGAATAGCAGTCTCTGGCTGGGACACCTGGCCTGGGCCGCACTCACAATGACTCAGCCTCCCCTAGGACTATTTTGGGTGTTCAGCAGGTGAAGCCTGAGAAGAAAGAGAAAAACAAGAGAACACAAACACCATCGCCTCCTCCCTTCCCCTGTATCGGGGACCCTCATGGACGGGGGCTCTGCCTCATGCCATCTGGGCCCTGGAAAAGATGAGGCCAGACATGGGGTCATCACCTCGCCCTCCATCTAGTGCCCAGACCAAGAGGGTCTTGGATCACCTGGGAGGCTCCCTCTCTACCAGGCAGGCACTCTGATGAGGGTCAGGACTAAGAACCCAAAGCATGGGAATAGAAGTCAGGATCTAAGTGTGATGCAGGCCATGAACAAGGGCTCCAACTCAGAATAAATGGCCACTAACTCAGGACCTGACCATGTAATGAACACTAGGACTCAGTTTTTAGGTCCAGGGCTCAGTGACCCAGAATTGGGATTAGTGACAGGATCAGGGCAGAGTGACCAGGAGCAGGGTCAGTGACCAGGAATTGGAATTAGTGACCAGGACCAGGCTCAGGGACCAAGACCAGGCTCAGTGACCAGGACCAGGGCAGAGTGACCAGGCCCAGACTCAGTGACCAGGCCCAGGTTCAGTGACCAAAACCAGGGCTCAGTGACCAGGACCAGGGCTCAGTGATCAGGATGAGGGCTCAGTGACCAGACAAGACTCAGTGACCAGGACCAGGGCTCAGTGGTATGGAACAGGCTCAGTCACCAGGACCAGATTCAGTGACCAAGACCAAGGCTCAGTGATCAGGATGAGGGCTCAGTGACCAGACAAGACTCAGTGACTGACCAGGACCAGGGCTCAGTGACCAGGACCAGGGCTCAGTGATCAGGATGAGGGCTCAGTGACCAAGGCCAGGGCTCAGTGACCAGGACCAGGGCAGAGTGATAAGGCCCAGGCTCAGTGATCAGGCCCAGGCTCAGTGACCAAGACCAGGGCTCAGTGACCAGTACCAGGGCTCAGTGATCAGGACCAGGGCTCAGTGATCAGGATGAGGGCTCAGTGACCAGACAAGACTCAGTGACCAGGACCAGGACTCAGTGGTATGGAACAGGCTCAGTCACCAGGACCAGATTCAGTGACCAAGACCAAGCCTCAGTGACCAGGACCAGGGCTCAGTGATCAGGATGAGGGCTCAGTGACCAGACAAGACTCAGTGACTAGGACCAGGGCTCAGTGATCCAGGACCAGGGCTCAGTGACCAGGACCAGGGCTCAGTGATCAAGACCAGGGCTCAGTGACCAGGACGAGGGCTCGGTGACTAGGACAAAGCTCAGGCTTAGTGACCAAGACCAGGCTCAGTGATCAGGACCAGGCTCAGCGACCAAGGCCAGGGCTCAGTGACCAGGACCAGGGCTCAGTGATCAGGACCAGGCTCAGTGACCAAGAAGACCAGGCTCAGTGACCAGGACCAGGCTTAGTGACTAGGACCAAGGCTCAGTGACCAAGGCCAGGGTTCAGTGACCAGGACCAGGGCTCACTGATCAGGACCAGGCTCAGTGACCAAGAAGACCAGGCTCAGTGATCAGGACTAGAACTCAGTCATCAGACCAGGGACCAGTGATCAGGAACAGGGTTCAGTGTTGAGGACCATGGATAAGTGATCAGAATAAAATAATCATGACAGGGACACGGTGATTAGATCAGGCCACAGTGACTAGACCAGGGCTGAGTGATGAGTACCAGGGTACAATGTCAGGACTAGGGCTCAGTGACAAGGGCCAGGCACAATGATTAGGACCCAGGCTCAGTGGCCAGGACCATGGCTTAGTGATTAGGTCCAAGGTTCAGTGAACAGAATCAGGGCCCAGTGACCAGAACCAGGACCCAGTGACAGGGACCAAAGCTCAGTCACAAGGACTAGGGGTCAGTGATCAGGACCAGAGCTCAGTGAGCAAGACCAGGTCTCAGTGATCAGGACCAAGGCCCAGTGATCATAGCCAGGTCTCAGTGATCAGGACTAGGTCTTAGTGACCAGGACTAGGGACCAGTGATCATAACTAGGGCTCGTGACCAGAACCAGGGCTCAGTGACCAGGACCAGGTCACAGTGATCAGGACTAGGGCCCAATGATGAGGACCAGGTCTTAGTGATGAGGACCAGGGCTAAGTCACAAGGACCCTATAGGGGCCAGTGATCAGGACTAGAGCTCAGTGACCAGGACCAGGGCTCAGTGATGAGGACCAGGGCCTCAGTGATCATGACCAGGTCTCAGTGAATCATGACTTGGGCTCAGTGACCAGGACAAGGGCCCAGTGACCAAGACCAGGGTGCTGGGTGCTGTTCTTGGCAGGGGTCTTGCTTCATACTGTCCTTGGTGAAGGACAGTTCTTGTCCTGTGCCTGTGCCTTATGGAGGATCAGATCAGGTGGGTTCTAGGTGAAGGACCCTCACCCTGGGCCTTGAGGGAGGTGTCCCCTTACCCCAAACCTCTGTACCTCTCTTTTCCCTCCTCTCATTCAGAGACTGAGAACCTTTGCCTTTGGGATCAGTTTATTGTGCCAGCACGGCCTGTGTGTGGGGGTGGGCGGGCAGTTTCTGAGCAGCACTGAGCTCTGACATCCAGCTGGGCTTCCCAGAAGCTCGTCCAGCCTCCTCCCTGCAAACACAGTGGGGTCAGGGTCCAAGGGAGTTCCTTGCCAGTGCCCTGTCCCAGCCCTGGCCTGCCTCAGGGGAGACAGATTGAATCCTACAATGACTTCACCCAGGGAACCTAACTCCCAGAGCCTGCTGGGGGACATTGAAGCCCCGGCCCCAGGACCGCCCACATCCTCAGT